>NC_070633.1:6000349-6349349 GCF_947347685.1 Pleuronectes platessa
CCATAAACCAATACAAGATATTACAATTATCGTAATTTTTAAATCCTTATTGATCCAGAAAATAGTACATTTGTGGGTCTCTGTCCCATTTTGACAGTGATTCGCAAGGCATCCTGGGAAATTCCCATAGCCCTCAGTTTGAAGTGTGGGTCGGAACAATCTCAGTCTCGAGGGCTGTACAGCCCAGAGACGTGGCCTTCCCCCTCCATCCCAACAAGGATCGGGACACTCCTACACGCGAACGTGCAACGGCTAAGGGGAAAGGAGAACGAATGAAAAAGGATTGGGCAAAATTCTCATGTGGCTTAACTTTGCATAAGACGTTTTTATATTATATTTGATTGTCATTGGAACTACTGTATTACAATTACATCCAAACGTGAACTCATGTCTTACTGAATCCCTGCTGCCACTGCATCACCAGGTGGACAGTTTGATTTGCAGCCTCTGAGAACCTGTTTCTAAGAATGCCTGGTCCTTCCTCCAGCTGTTATCTACACAGCTCCTTGGGTCAACCTTGGTTCCCATGGTTACTGCTGTGGATAATGGGGCACATCCTGTACTACAGAGAAGTAATGGACTACAGTAACTTTGGAGTGACCTTGCTTCGTGTCCCGACTCTTACCGAATAAGAGAGACCCGCAGAATAAGACGGTGCAGACTAATTAAGAAAGAGAATAAGACTGAATGAAATCAAATTGGATAGAAACAAGGAAAAATCCTTGAAAGTCAGGTTCTGGCTCTGCTGATCACTTCTGTTAGCGTGTGGCCCTGTCGGCTTTCACCAAGGGCAGGGATACATTTACTCCTCTCGCTGTAATGGAGTGCCGCTTGATGTCAGTAATTCAATTTTTACTTAAGGAAGCATTAAGTAATCTATGTCTCTAATCAGCCACCAAGGATAGGAAGAGGCACTGACAAGAACCTGGCAAAGATTTCTCTGGTCTTTCTCCGGTTATTGACACAACACTAATGTCATCGTTTTTTTTTTTTACATATTTATTTTTAAGAGTGGAAAGTTGGTAATTCAAGCCGCGATATTTAGGGAGAAACATTGATGGAGGTTGCCTTTTGTTTTACTATTGTGTTCAAACAGTGGGAAACTGACCACCTGTGTTCTAGCATCTGTTCACATACAGCTGAAGGGCTGCGGCTTTTTTGATCTAATTAGCATATTAATCTCATTGAAACTACTGGTGAGAACTGATCTCACTTCCCCATTAGATGAAACCAGAGCCCTTTGATAAGATTGGCTGGTGGATCTGTTGTTGTGGTCACCCTGGGTCACTAAAATACACACATGGGAAAAACCCTACAACATAATAACGGTGATAATTATGATTATAATAATTGATAATGTTGCTTATATTTATTTTTAAATTTGAATTATTCGTCAGCATATACTGCAGCTACTGAAAACGATATATATATAGCCATGTGATGCTTGATGGTTCTTTTTTAAAAATAGTAATTTCATTGTATTCTTATTGACTACACTATATCACTGACTTGAATATACATTTTTGCGGCAAAGAGAAAAAACATTTACGCGGTACATGTTGAATGAAAGCTTTATTTAAAGTGTGTACATTTTGAACAAACTAGCCCAAGCAGTAGCAGCTAGTCAGTCCACACCCGGATCTGGTTCTCATTTGAGGCTTAAAATGCCTCTTTGCAGCCTCTGGGTCGTAGGATCTGTTTGGGATTCTGTCCGAATCTGCTCCAGTGTGCAGACGCCTGTGGCGAGTGTACTTCTAACCAGCTTCCAGCCTAGTCTGAAGTGTGGCACACAGGTTCGCTGAGCTCCTGGCTGCGGAAGGATGGAGGCCGCACTATCCACCCAGACACCCCCTCATGCGCGCCATCCTCCTCATCCGACATCATGTCGATGGTGATGCCCCTCCAGAACTCCACATCATCGGGCGCCAGGACGCTCTGCCTCGCTTCAAGCAACTGAAACATTATCAGTACAATCAGCACAGTTCAATGACACAATACACTTTCATGTGTGAATTATTTTATGTAATAGCAGTTATCTTACCCTCTTCCTTCTCTGTCGGCCCCGAGCTGAACTTTTCCGTGCAGATCCCAGAGCCTCGAGGTCTGGTTGGCTGTAGCGGAAGTTCATACGTACTGTCTCAAAGTACGTCTTACATGCAGCTGGAAAACAACATGAGTATCATGAGTTCATTATTATCAAAGTAATTAAAGTAGTCGCTGAATCCCTGAATTAAGATCCACATAAAAATAAACACAACTACTACAGTAACTCACACACAATGACGTCTATTCGCAGAATGTGCCAATCCGAATTTGCAGCGAGAGCTTCCACCAAATGTGCAGTGACTTCCTCGTTGTGGGGGGAGCTCACCCTGTGAAAACAATGACAGGAAGAGATCAGAGAGAGAACACATTTCATATAGAAACAGTATGTCTCTTTTTTTAATCTTACCCTTGCTCCGGTTCGTAGCGCCGGCCCTTTGCCTCAGAATTAGCTCAAACAGATGTTTGACATATTACATTTAACTCTTGCAGGTTGCATAAGTGTTTGAAGACGTTAAGCAGGGTGGAAAAATTAGCAAAAATGGACTACTCTGGAATTGAGCGGTCTTCATGGGAGTCACGGACATCACAGGATCACATACACTACGCTGGATTATCCAGATGGTTAAGGATGAAGGCAGAACAGAAAAGAATTGAACACCAGTATGGAGCTAGATGGTCAGAACTTTCCTTCTTATGATGCCATTAGATTTTACGTCACAACCTTCTCCTTGGTACGGCAAGACATGTTTGTGACTGTCGACAAAACTAGGAATTTTAACATCATAGTACCGCACAAGGTTTGAAGAATTCCCCTATGAATTTCATTTGGCTTCAGAGGATTTACAGCAGATCAGTGGCAAAACTGGACAACAATTTACTCTCTGTTTTGTTTGAAGGGGCTTATTGACAGCAGACACTATAACATGTGGTTTGACTTTGTGCAGGCTTGTATCGTACTCTGCTCCAGAATCATATCCACCAAGAGACTGGAGGTTACGGATATTTACCTACAGACATTTCTCTCAATTTGTTGAACTGTTTGCATTTTAGGGGTGCGTTGCAATGAGCCAATTACATCTTCATTTGAAAGAGTGCGTATGGGACTATGGAGCAGTTTATTCTTTCTGCTTGTTTTTCAATGACCAGCCATTATAAAGCAGCTCATAGTTCTTAATGTCGTGAGAAAAGGTACTGCAATTAAACTTGTCATTGCCCAAGTTTCCTGGCTTCATCCCAATCTGGACAGACATTTTTATGGAAACATCTTACCCAGCATTATTTCTTACTGTTGAGCGGATTGCTGGTAGTTGTGCGGTTAACACATCCACTGTGATTTAATCAACACAAGTGAAAAGTTCACTGTGGTCATGCCAAGTGGTTGAGATTTAGGATAGTGTTCATAGGCAGGAAGAGGTGGCTTTTCAGTCCAGTCCAGGGAAACAGACTTACTGAACCTCATCATTTTGGATTATAATAAAATGTTCGATAAACTGCACTGTTTAAAAAATATTTATAGCATTGACCTTTGCTCATGGTATACAATGTAATTCATTATAGCACACTTACTTACATAAGGGAAATCTACATAAGCTAAAATGTCAGATTTTTTATTTATTTTAAGCCTGGTGTACTTACACCAGATAGTTTAGTTGGTACCTTTTAGAAAAAGGTGTTACCTCTGCACCACTGAGTGAAACTATCCTGATTTGCATTTGTAAATTTCAGAGCATTGTATTTACATGTGAAAGCCTCCCCTAGGCCTAGGAGCAGAGGGGTCACCTGCCAACATCCTAAGGCTTGTGAAACTAATTACCACTATAATTACAAAAAAACTGCCAGGAACTGCCGGGAATTGACGCAGGTTCCAGTGTCTGGCAGTTTTTTTGCAGATTCCTGTGAACAGTAGTTAGCCGGAACTTCTACAGACATTTGCAGGGGCACTAACTGAAAAAGTTTCTACTTTTCATGCAGCGGGAGTCACTGGTGGCTGTAGAGCTTTTTCTGCCTCTGGTTCTGTTCAAAGTGGTAATTATGCTAAGGTTTAAGGAATATAAACTTGGTCCTGAGGCATATGGGCAGAAATGTAGGCATTGGAAACATGAGACAAGCAAACCGATGTAGAATCTGTTACTAAACTATCTTCTAAAAGCCTATTAGCAGGTGCCACTAACTGCAATACATTTCATCTTTTGTCACATCACGGTGGTTGTTCCCTTATTCTGACATGCTGTTTGGGCTGAGGAATGCTCCAGCAACATTTCAAGGTTTCAGCTGGTCTGACAGGGTGTGCAGCTGTGTGTGTACTCTCAGTTAGAAAGTGCATGTCATACACACATTAGTGTGTGGACAAAAGGATAAGGGAGTACACACTGAAGTCAGGTGTGGGCCATTTATCCTTTAAAGTCTAATAAAGCTTTCAGTGAGTCCTGTGCACTGAAGCTTAACAAAGGCAAAAGCCAAAACATGTTGGCGGACGTCCCGACTGTACCTGTTTTCGAGTTTGCTGATTCTCTCACTTCCCTTTTCCCTACTCCTCCATGCAACCAGTCTCTGCCTCTTTCTCCTCCTCTCCATCTTCATTGCCAGGGCGGATTATGACAGCCTCAGTACCCCTTTCTCTCTCCGTTAAGCATATCAGGCGCTTAAACCCCTGATGTTGGAAATGCGTTTATAGGCAACAATTATGTAAAGTGAGTTAAGCCCCAGTCAATTGTGCTTTTCCTCTCTATCCCCCTATTTGCTGCTGGTTTCCACAGAAAATAACCCCCAAAATGCACACTTTGACACCCGCACACGTTCAGAAAGAAATGTTAGCACCGTGGAAGTCAGTGGATAAAGATTGAGAATGAGAGCAAAAGAGACGATATGCAGGTTTGAAAAGGAGTTATAGAGGTAAAAAAGAATGTCATCAAAGAAAGTGACGGAAAGAGAAAGTTATTGAACCTGTAAAAGAAGAAGCAAACAACATTTTGTGCCCTCAACTTGTCCCAAAAGAACAAAGACCGAAATATGTGTAGCTGTGACCTTGGAAACGTTCACTTTGACACACAACAGAGACAGAAAGCCCTCAGAAAGACTTATCTGCCGGAGACAAGACTAGACGAGCCAGCCGCGGCCCCGTATGACAGAATTATTACTAGACCACTTGCTCTTGTCTGTCATTGGTTCCTGGAGGTTGGGAGTGAGAAATCCTCAAAAAATCCTTTGTCTGCCATTCTGCAGAAGACACGGAGGATCAGAAAAGAGCTGGAGGGGAAAAAAGAAAAACTGGCGAACTGGGAGAAGGGCACCTTAAAGCAGCGAACACCCCTGTGGATCAAATTTAGATTGATATAAAGTAGCTTTCATGAGATGTTCTTTTATTCATCACTTCTCTTTATTACATTAAACAAAAAATAGGACAGAAATGAGGGAATCATGCATATGATTTTCTTACAGAAATTGGAATAAAAGCTCTTATATCAGCCACCACATAGGCCAATTACTTTAATGAAATACATTAATTATGAAAGTTGACTGCTTTATTATTTATACTTTGAGTTGCTGCTCATGACAGATTATTCGGTAATGTTTTAACAGATGAGAGTATCTCCTATTTGCATTCTGTATTAAAATGTTACCCTCAGACATGAAGGATCAAATATATATCAATAGAATATAGGCAGCCTATTGAGCTCAAATCAAAAGTGTTTTGGTAGAAAAAAACATACATTTTCTGAATTATAAGCCATAATATTCACTACGTTCATACTACAAGCCTTTGCGCTAAGTTCAGGTCTTTTTCTAAATCCGAATTTTTTATGTAGCTGTTATAATTTTATAATTTTAAATGTGACCAGGATGAGACTCAAATGTCAACTAGTTATGGCCCTGATCCGTCCCTAATGCGCAGAAGAACATAAGTTACGCTGCGTAGAGAAGTAAACAGAAGAAGTCGCTAGGTGACTCAGGCCCGCCCCTTTTCCTGCTCATGAATTATGAAGAATGTTATTGTAAAAGTCACATTGAATTCCGATACGGGTCACATGGCTGTTCAGACTCAGGTCACATTAAAAAAATTCGATCTGGATTGGATTTAGAAGTCTGACTTGAAAAGATCATTCCATGTGATCTGTGCAGTTCACACTGTCATTAAACAATCAGATCTGGGTCAGATCGGGGCAAAAAAATCTGATCCCAAAAAATGAGAGAGTGCCAGTACTGCACACAGCTGTACATACAGTATTGTCTTTCTTATTGTTGTTTTTTAGGAGCAGCAGCGGTGAGGTGAATAGGTGCAGGCAACAGGCTGAACCCTAACTCTTCAGCAAGGTAAGTATATTCACTCTGGAGAGTTACGTTTAGTGATCATTCAAAGAATTGTGATGAGACCAATCCAACAATAATATTGATACATTTTTTGATCATTGTACCATTGCAGGATTAAGCCATGTTCTCTTGTATTAGCACAGCCATCTGTAAAAGAACAAAGTCCACGCTGTTGTGGCCTCAAAATACAGCAGAAGGTGCCTTATGCTGTATACAATTCCTCCATTGCCACTTATGTGCACACAGGCCCAGCCCAGCATCTGAGACAGAAACAACCAAAGAGCAAATTCATCATCGACAGGACTTTGCTGTTACCTCTTGGTTTTAAAAAACGGCTTCTATTCATTTGGCAGATACAACTCATTTTCCTCAAGAGGTGGCTCCCAGTTTTAAGCGTGTGTGTGTATGTTTTTTTAAAGATACAAAATCTCTCCCTTAGTAGGAAATGTCTCAATGTTTTTACGCAACCTCTTTCACACACACATTGTCATAGGTCATTTTACATAGACTTACATTCATCTCCTGGAGACATACCACTGAATACCTTACCCTGACTCTGCAGGTGTAAAGTAAGGAGAGAGCAGGACACGGAGTAAAGGGGAAGAAGGTTAAATGGAACCATGTCTGCTGTTAGAGTCTGATGTCGCTGTAATGACATGATACACACAGAAGTTTCATAGAGTTTTTCACCTTCCTCAAGCAGCCGTTGTTTTAAGGAGATTGGCCATTTCACTGAGCTCTTTTACCTCCACTCAAGTTTCTCTAATCAGCTGTCTGTCTTCATGGATACTATTTCTGAGGTTTACATCCAGCCAATTGTGCGAATGGGGGAGGAGGCGGTTGGGCTTGAAAACAATCAATAGGCACGGGCATTGGCATGGTAAGTGACAATCAATTGTTTTATCTTTTGTAGGTTGTTAAGATGGAAACCAACTGATGCCAGAATTTTGTTTGTTAACTGTCCACAATGAGCATCACAATCCTGGTACACTGACCAATAACGGCACAGCTGACAGCGCTCTTCCAGAAATAGTGAAGCAAAAGAGCAATGATGTCCGTGTTGGACCTGTGACACACAGGAAAGTTTTTGAAAAAAAAGTAGTGTACCTTTGAGATGAGATGATGAGCCAACATAAGACAAATTGTTCGATCAGCTGTATTAAAAAGCTGCATATAAATGAAATGATTAAGCTAATTAAAACGTGACCCTTTATTTTTTTTGTGAGCTTGAAGTATGGAAGTCCTGATTGACAAGTAAAAAAATCCTTGCCAGGATAACTTTAAATAAGATCTGTTCAAGATCATCTTTATCACCAGTGAGTCAATGCCAAAATATGTTTAATGATGTAGTATTCTTTTGGGCCACAAGAAGCAACAGTAGCAGTCTTAATATAGAATTTTTGTTTTCTCTCCTTTTCTTTATTTCTTCATGTACACAAAGAAGTATGAGAGATCGTCAAAAATACACATTCTGTATTTCATAACTGTCCATAAATATTGTATTTGTTCCAAACGTGGCCAAATGTTCAAATTCTGTGCAACAAAGCTCAACTTTTTATATTCAAGGTTTTTTTTTACCAATAAAGTATTCTATACTGAAGTCCCTATGTAGTGAAGTAGGGCCGGTGAGAGAGTGGGTGATAAACACTCAGCCTGTGTTTCCCTCTGTCTTTGTCAGTTCCACTGGTCGACAATTGCATATCCTAGTATTTAGTTTCATTGAAGGATTGACCTTCTTTCTCCTCTTTTTACCCACCACCACCGTAAGTCTTGTTTTGTTTCTAGTAAGACTGTTTCAATTAGTTTTTTCTTAAGTCCCTTCCAAGCTGCAGTGCCTGTTGTTGAATAAGGACGTTTCATGGGGAAGTTCATTTATTTCCCCCTATGCCCATGAAGTGTCTCCCCTTGAGAAGTGTACTGGAGCAAAAAACATGTGTTCAGACCTTGCTCAGTTTCTTCCATACTTGCTTATATTCTACAGTTTCCCTGATGAGTATACCTTTAATTAAATTACCTCACAACAAACCTTCATTCACAATGTACAGGTAGGGGGAGGAAAGTGAGGTTAATAGAGACCCAGGGCTGCAGCTAATTCTTACCCCAAGGTCCTTCATCGGGTTAATACAGTCAATCCTGGAAGGCAATGTTATACTAATAGGATAATAAGCAGGGGCAAGGAAATGCATTAAGTTTATGAGCGGAGAGACATGTGTGAGGGGGGGCACATGACTTTAGTATTAATTCATTTAATTGTAAAGTCCGTTTAATGAGGCTGAGGAGAATATAATCTTCTGGCTTTGGGTGAATTACGCTTTTAAAACCAACACACATACACAGACAGCTCAAATTGAAATGGTCAGAGCCTCTGTCCGGGTATACTTGTGCATTTATTCTCTGGTACCACCAGCAATCTTGAGGGAGGGGGTGGGGGGGAACGGGGACTAGAAGATACCAAGACATTTTAACCAAGGTGGCAATGTTTTCAGAAGTTACCCATTCAGAACCTCCTCCACCACTGCTGTGATGTTGCTGCATGGAGGTGTGTGCACAATGATGGTTACATTGTTACATT
This sequence comes from Pleuronectes platessa, assembly GCF_947347685.1. Lineage (NCBI taxonomy): Eukaryota > Metazoa > Chordata > Actinopteri > Pleuronectiformes > Pleuronectidae > Pleuronectes > Pleuronectes platessa. The sequence continues at coordinate 6,009,276 of NC_070633.1, forward strand.
AAAAAGTATGTTATGGCAGCATAAATTAGCATTTAAAGGAGCAACAACATATTGCACTGTTTACATTGAATGATTTACCATTTGCTCCCACTTGCTCACTGACGTCCTTTCCTCCTGCTTTCTCTTCCTTCCCGGAGCAGACCCGCAGCTTCTCTAATTGACATGCCGTATGCATGGTCAACTCTTTGGCAGTGGTCAAAACACCCTCCTGTCATCGTTTCCACCCGTTGAGGCCCCTGACCCAGGCAGCTAGCCAGATATTACACGGGTCAGAGATAGAGAGCAAGGGCAGCACTTACACCACTGTCAGAGAGGCCCTTCCAGTTCTGAGGGAGCAAGCGGGGCAGGCAACCGTGAAAGTCAGCATTCAGTAGATAAAGACATACAGTAGATAAAAACACAGATGGTAATGACATTACGCTGTGGCAGGAGAGCAGCTAATTAGAAAGGTTGAGTCCAGTTTAGAGCCACAATGGAATCCACTGCCCATTTAATATGTGTACTTCCTGCACTTGCCAAAAGACACCCGCAGAGATGTCGTCAAACAAGAAACTAATCCCAATCAGTGTGAAGAGATGTTAAACTATCCAACTGTAAATTACACAAAATCATGAATCAGTCCAGCAGACATTTTGAACGTTTCCATTTTGTTTTGATGGATACTGGTGTCCCACCACATGACAGATAGTAAACTAGAAGGGCTCTCCACCAAAGCTAATGCCTCATCTCTCCATGATAAAGCACCATTAATTGACTGTTGCAGCCTTGTTCTACTTTGTCCTGCCCCAGTCTCACAATGAATAAAAAAAAGAATGTAACACTTCGTAAGAGATCTGTAACATGGTGTTTTGCTGAGTTTCTGTATTGTATAGCGCTGTGCAGCTTAATTAAAACCTGCTATTGTTCATATGGTTTTTACCGTCCACGCAGACCAGACCTCATAGTTTCAGTTGCAGTTGTGTACATACCCGCAAGTGACAAGCAGGGCAGCGCTCCCTCTCTCGTGAGAGCTTGTCTTTCACTCTTTAGTCTGTGTACCTGTCACTGGTGTCTGTTGAGCGTGAGAGTGACCTAGATTCATGCATGTGCACCTCTGCTACTACTTTAGATCAAGCACGGCGCTACACCGGGCTTAGACGAGCCATGGCCGTTTTCTGATCAGAAGGAAGCTGCAGGTAGCAGGTAGAAAATGAAAGTAGCAGGCTCTGACGCCGTCTGTTATGGGGACATAAAAGGATGACATGCACTTCTCCTAGTGTCTGCACTGTGGATATTTTTACTTTACATCTGAGACTGTAGACATTCATCCTGTAACATTGTGACTAAGGCATCACAGTACACAAATATATATATAAATATAGTCCAATGTGAAACTTATTCTTGTTTGCAAAAGAAATATACCTGTGATGAGAACTAGTTTACATGTGTGTTAGAGGTGTGTGGATTTTGTGATCGCCTTTTCCCCCCTGAAACATCAGTATGATTTCACAGTTGTCTTGTTCTGCATATGGCATGCATGGACTGCTTTTTATGGTGCTTTTGGCTGTTGTAACACTTGGTTCAGCTTGGAGCACAGGGACACAGATCTTGGATCACAGAACTGTATTATAATGCACCAACCACAGCGTAGAGAAGCTGCACCACCATGCCTCCTCCTGCTCGGCTTCACTGGTTCTTTCTAGGGATGCACCGATATGGAAATTCTTGGCCGATACCGATACCGATATTTAAAATAACAATCTGGCCGATAGCCGATACCGATATTTGTTTATTTTCTTTTTGTTGTTATTCATTCACCCTTTTGTGCCAGAAAAATAATTAAATCATTATTTAAAAAGCACTATTTAAAAAATGTTCAGCCCTTCATCACTCTTATCTTTTAATGACACAAATTGAATCAGATTTATGAAACAATCTTTGATTTAACTAAACTTTATTTAACAGAGACATATAATGACCATTTTTCCGCAAGTTGAAATGGCTCCTTGGGATCTTAATGAAATGACTAACATATTTTGGTCAAAATACCACAAGGATAATTTAAAACAGCACCTTTTTACCCTGTCTAAAACAGCCCTGTTAAAGTATCATTATAGAGAACGCTCTTCTCATTGATTTACGGTAGCAGTATTGCCCGTTTATTAGATGTGTTACGGCTTCTGTGTGTATGACGTATGTTGTCAGTTCCCTTGTTACCTGTGCATGAGACGGATGAATAGAGCCGATGCACATGAGAATAAAGTACTTTAACAGACGCTACTCTAATACTTTTTACTCCAAGTTACACTGCGTGAGTCAAGATAACTTAACAAGCCCTCCTCAGTTTTACCTGTTTTGGGTGTCGGGCAGAAATCACATCGCGTCAACACCCACCGTGGCCCTTCGCGATGCTTGTTTTAATTAAACAGTCGGATTCCCCTGGTCCGCACCAGTTCTCAGTCAGCTGCTAGGCGCCAGCCGGAGGGTTCCCCCAGCGGTCGCCGTAGCTGAGGTGATCCGCGAGAAGGGCCCGACACGCGTCCAGAGTGGCCGCCGCTGACCGCGTACCCGGTCCCCTCCAACGGCCCGCCTTCCGCGCCGGCGATGGACACCGACCCGCGGTCCAAGAGAAAGAAAGCCCCCGCACCAGCGACGCCGTTAGGCGCCACCGGATGAGGACCTCCCGGTGCCGCACACTGAGCCTCTGGCCGCGGAGAGGAGGGCGACGGAGCGACTGCTCCCCCAGCTGCGGCACGTGCCCAGCGGTTTTACCACAAATATGAACATCGGCCAAAGATATCGGTGAAAGTCAAGTTTATTACCGATAAGCCGATATCAGTAAACGAGGCGAATATCGGCCGCTACCGATGTTCGGCCGATAAATCGGTGCATCCCTAGTTCTTTCCACTAATCAGACTTTCCTGTGATGTCTGCGTATCTACAGTTCTTGTCTCTGTGATTAACATAAAACATTTTCTTGAATTTCTTTAAAGTTTAGGGCAACATATATAACACGAGTTTGGACGGATGTGGATTTAAAATGCAATTTGAGTGTTAGGTGGAGGCGTACCACTATAAGGTCTCCCTCTTTTGCCTCATTGTGTGTGTACTCATGTGTCCACTGCACCCACCTTATCCGCTATTAATGATGAACAGCTGAAATGGACCTTTGTACTGATCAGTGTTTCTGGGTCAGTGCAGCTGCATCTTTGTGTGTGTTGTTAGTTGTTTTTGTGGTACCCACTTCTCATAAGACTTGCCATCTTACAGTAGAATGTGCAGCTCTGAGCATGCATGTGTGTGGTGTTGGTATGCATGTGTCCTGCTGGGCAAAGAGTGAGCACTGGGGAGGGACGGTCAGAGCTCCTCAAATATTGCACACTGGGATCAAATCAGCATCTCCTCATGAGCAAAGTTAAATAGTGTTGAATCTCTGTTTGATTTTCATTAATTTTAATGAACTCCGAAGTTCCTCTTCACTATGGAGGAAATCGCTATCATTGGCCTAATATCAGTTATTCTTTTAAAACATGCTGTTGTAACTTCACTCTCCCGATCAGTTCAGTAACTCATTGACGTGTGTGTGTGTTTTGGTGTAGCACTTTCATTTTGTTCGTAGTTCTGTGTTTTGTGATAAGGTTTCAGATAAAATAGGGTTAGTGGTTTGCTGACTAAGGCTAGCTGTTCCTATTGTAATTGTTTGAACTAAATATATTGTTTTTCTGTCCTCTTTGTCATTTACCAAACAGCTTAAGTTCAACCAGGATCTATTAATAGGAGGGGAAGAGAGCTTAGTTTGATTTTCATGTGAAAACTCAGACGGATGCTCTCAGATTTATTTTTCTGTCCACCGAAGCAGTAAATTCTGGCTGAGGCTCAAACAGGATTAAACAGTGCGGAGGGATTTAACATTCACTGTGCTTCTCTGTAATTTAACTTATTGTTCCAGGGAAATTAAAGATTACCATCTTTAATGGACATTCAGCAGGAGGGGAAGGGGAGGTGAAGCTCGAGGAGAATTGTAAACTGTAACTCATCCTCCGAGTCATAACTCACTCAAAACACATCAAACACATAATAATATCATTCATTCTGACTCACACTTCCCAGAAATATTATTATCTCCAGTCCAAATTACAAGTCAGTGAGACTAGTGATTATTCATTTTATTTGCAAAGGGTATACAGGGTTTTTACACGCCGAAAATTAGGTGCATGCAATTCTCAGTGGGATGGCAGAACTCGGCACAACACCGGGGAGCCATGCACAGCTCCACAGTCTGCTTTCAGCTTTCATTTTGGGTCTTCATACATGTTTGGACAATAAAACACATATTTTTGACAGTCTTTACCGACTCTGTCAGTAATGTACTGCTGTTTGTCTTGGTCATTCGCGCTGCGCACTGCAAACGGAATCGAGCCACACCGAGTGACAGCACCATCTCCTCTGGCTCTCCCTCGGTGTCTAAGTTTACAATTTTTTTAGTTTTTAGCCAGTCTGACTTTACACACGTGTATTGCTTTATTTGATAGGCAAGAGAGAGAGAAGTTAGCAGCAGAGTTAGTGTGTGTCTGTTTGTGGCCTTGTTACCTTTACTTCAAACTCTGGGGCTATCATACAGAAGCCACGCAATTCTATGATAGTAACCAACTGTTAATAGTGATGAATTAGGCTCAGGACCAACGTGATCACTATAAGCGGTTTCCACTGTACAAGATTTTTTATTGGACGGCGGAGGCGGCATGAAATTAGAAGGAGGCGGCAACCTCACATTTCTAAATGGAGGAAAAAGTGGGTAACAATCTAGGTATAGAAATCAGCTGTTAATCAGCAATTACGCAATTACATTAATGAGGTCAAAATAAAATAACCTCTTTAGATTGCTTGTTTATCTTACACGCATGAAACAAACTAAAACCCCAAAAAATTAAAATATCAGAGCAGTGGAAGCTTTTATGATTCATTATCAGTCAAAATCATCCACTTTTATTTTGAAATCCCTTATTTTATATCTTAGTAACCCTCAGAAGGTGCCTGCAGAAACGCAGCGTCTTCATTGAAATATGCACTGGTGTCCGCTTCCCAATTCATCAACTTTGCGTCTGGTCTCCTGTGGTCTAGACTCTCCCAGTCGATTCCCCTCAAAGCCAGTGAGCTCATCAGATTTGTTCTTTTTATATCACCAAACCCTTTTTCAGGCTTCTATCAGCTCAACTAAAAAAGTACAGAGTGAATGAAAGTGAGGGTTCCTTCATTATTCTGTGAAATGTAGTTTCTTTTGAAAGTCTTGAGCTGTGCCAGCTGAAAGCCATTCGAAAGTGCATTGAGACCAGGTGAAGTGGAAAGAGCGAGTTTTCGGCTGACGTCGGGAGACTGTGTCCAGCGATCGCACAACGTGGTATCAGACAAGATGATAGAATAACCTGCTCCGAATCAGCGAAAAGATATTCAATGGACTTTACCTCCTGCATTCATTCAATTGGTGCAGCAGACTCTCCAAGGTAAAGCGAAGTTGGTTCTTTCACTTTTCTTGTTCTCGTCCTGAATCAAAGCCCAAACACGTCTGTACGTTAACAAATGTGCATTGTGTTATCAAAAAATAAGAGCAGCATGCATTGTTGACCGGCACAGACAGGCCCTGGACCTGACACCATCACACCAGCTCTCTCTGTTTCTCTCTCTCTCTCTCTCTCTGTAATATTATGAGAACAGAAACGCAGACAGGCTGTGTGAAATCAGTTGTAGAGAAGAAGGCAGCACATGACAGCACCGTCGGGGCCCCTCAGGACAAGCTCACACTATGGCAGCAGGGAAGGGACAAAGTAGCACCCTTCACACTCCATGGCGTAAAGTCTCTAGAGTGTTACACTGCTGTCTTGTTCCCCCAGGGTGCTTGTACTCTGTGGTGTTATTTCCACAGGGACAATCTGAAAGATGAAGCTTATGCAAGTAGAAACAAAGTGCGAGTTGAGAGGCCAAACAAACAACGGTAAGGTTGATTCAAAGTTTGACAAGTCAACACTTACAGGTGACAATAAACCTGTATGTTAGGCCTCAATCACAAGGTGGAACATTCCCCACAAATAATTCAATGTTTGACTCCAAGTTTGCCCTTTCAAATCACCCCATTTGCAAAATCATAAAAAAAGTTGATCAATGTCATGTATATTTTTTAATGGAGTTACAGAAAACCCCACTTTCCGCAAAGCTTTGCTTAATTTTGTCCTCAACAAACCTAGTGGTTAGGGACCAAGGACGAAATATGACAGCGATTCGATTTTCCATTTCTTATATCATGATACCTCACCTTGTTGTTCAGCAGGTCAGTTGCACGATGTCTTTCCACTGCCTCAAGATGTCAATGACTACCAACAATAAGCTCAAGATGGGCACAAGTGCATATTCTATTAAAACAGTGTAGCTGCTGGATGAGAAAGTGACAGTGTTAATTAGGGCCCTAGCATAAACTGCAGATGAAAATGGACATAGACTCTGAGTGTGGACCCCCAATTTATTGCTTTCAACAATGTGTGTATTTCTTTTTAGATGTCTGTAAGAAATGACCCTACATCTCATTTGATCTCCAAAATATTCATACAGAGTTTACAGTCTTGTCTTTCAAGTTTCATTCAATACATAATTTTAATTTGGTAAGTTAAGGTCCCATTTCTGCTAAACTACAGGATTAGCCAGGTAAACATTGGAGTATTAATACCATGTGATTGACAGCTGCTAGGATCCAATGAGAGCAGGTCGCAGGAAAGTCCTACAGATGTGGTTTCTTGCTGAGAAAAACGAAACAACTTAGATAGCACTGGCCAAAATGATAAACTCAAGGCTTCAAAACGGCAGTTCACAAATCATTGGTTGACATGGCAGTGTATCGGTGCTTGGGCCCCACAGGTTTCTGGAAACTTGCTGACATATTTAATACTGTTTTTGTTGTTGTGTGGGCACACAAAGAAGACATTTTGAGGTAAATGCATTTCCCCACCCACTCCCTTCATCTGACATTATGACGTCCTGCCAAGCCTTTTATTCGCTTTGAACAGAAAGATCTCCTAGCTTTAAATTCTCTACCATGTCAGACCATTCTTTTGGCATTAATACCCACATTACTATGATGTAAATTACCCTTTTGGAACCTTTGAAGTTGATGGAGGGCACTTGACAATACCACTGTCTAGACTTGAGGCTGATTGAGGAATAAGAACTTTTTGACTGTCCCTTGGACTCAAGATGAACAACAATCTCTTCTCACATTAAAGATGATTAAAAGTCCATCTGGTTGTCAATGTGCATTAAAGATGATTGTAAACTGACAATTGTCCTGCCTTCCAGACCTAAAGATGTGGAACTTATTTTCTGATGATTACATCTAAATCATTATTATATTCTACTCATTATTTAAAACAGAGAAAAAGTAGTTTATTGTTTTCAAAACACCATGTTGAATAGGCAGTAGGGATGAGCTTGTACACCATTATCTGTATCTTTATCTGTTCAATCAACTAAGTTATCCGTATCCAGGGCTTAACCGGAAGTTGGTATTTTCAGCCTGACATGGAGATGGGTTGATGAGAAGTTGCTTTATTTATTGTTTATTGGAAAACTATTTACAAAACCGCCTTAGCATTGAGCTTCAGAACAAGTTTTGTATAAACTTCAGTGAATCAATGAACACAACAAGTGCAGTATTAAGAAGTACTAAGTAAAATGCATTTTTTATTTCTACACAAAGTATAACTCAATGTTAATTATGTGTGTTGGGTGTGTGAGTGAGTGAGTGAGAGAAAGAGGAGCGCTCCCTCCGGCCAGTGGAGCTCGTGCCCCACACCTGGCTCTATGTCTGTCTAGCTGGGCTGGGTACTATGCTGACTCGGCCAGTGGACGCTGAGAATATATGATCATAGATAAAGATGTTACACGTTAGTATCCCTGTGGACAGAGTGTCTATGACATCATTGTGTTGAGTGGAAGCAGTCGACTCTTTCATTCACCAAAAGTACAGATATTGACACATTTGACTCAGATGGTACTTGTGCTCGTAAAGTTCATTATACCAACCGGACACACGTTGTCATCCGAGTATTCGGCTCCACTCCATTCGGCAGGTTGGGTCAAGTATGGAATTTTACTTACTGATGCCTTCTTTGACTCTGTAATACTGCAAATTTCTCCATTGTGGGACGTATAGGTTTATTTAATCTCATCTCTTTGTCCTTACCATGGTGTTAGACATCTTTGCTGACATTTCTGTGTTTTTTTCTTGCTTATGTACTTCAGGTTAGTTTCATATCTTCAGGCCTTATCCACAAGCTAAAAAGGTCAAGTATGACTGGTGCAATGTACTGGACCATGTTGTACATTCAGTGTCAAGCTGCACCCACTGTCCAGCTTGTGTCAGCAGCTGTCAATGCAACAACAGGAATACTGTGTAAGTAGTCAGCTGTCCTGCTCAGATACAGATAACTTGTATGAACTCCAGAAAGCAACAAAGAAGGTAGACTGTGATTATGGCGGCAGCTGATCGTTGTGGTGGATCCTCACCATGGATTGTGGATTATGATGTTGAATTTTGATTGTAGAGGTGGATGGTAATCGTGCTGACAGATATCAACAAAATTACAAGATTTACAATATTGACATGTTCAGCTCTGCCTGGCATCTACTGCACTTTTGTCTGTCTTGGATCCCTCACATGTGGCTCTCTCTGAGGTGTCTTTTTTTTTTCCTTGTTAATATTTTTTGGGGGGGTATTTTTTCCATACCTGAGGGTAAAGAACAGAGGATGTTTCATCTTGTTCAGCGTATAAGACAAATTGTGATTTGTGAATATAGTGTTACATATCGGCTCTGTTGTGTAACAATTAAGGAGGAAGATCACAAAGTGCAGCAGTGGAAGTATTTATTTACAAAGAAAAACTACCTTAGAGTAAACATGGTTTGCAGCTCTGTCAGTGGTGTCCGTAGTGGGTGGGTGAGTGTATCAAAATAAGAATCAAACAATTATCAAGATGGTACCGCTGCCATGTCCATGTGGTGGTAGATCTGGTGAAGGAGAGCGCAGAGCGCAGAGAGACTGGAGAACCCAGCCTGCAGCCTTTTTAAATACTGGTCTGCACTGGTATGCCACCTCCCTGCTGATTCCTGTGGTCTGACTCCGCCTACAGGAACCTGAAGCACATACACAAGCACAACACCACAGCAGGACATCTCCAGGGTTGTCCGACCTTTAGCTATCGTCCTCTTGTGACTTCTCCGACGCTGCATCCCTTAAAGTCTCAGTGAGTGAGTGTTAAGGCTGAAGTTTGCTTTTCCGAGTCCGTTAAGCGCGGACGGATTGGACGGACTCTTTTTCATTTATGGTTCTACGAGCTGTTTGTGCTGAAAAACAATTCACGCCAGAACAGTAGGTGGAGCAACGGAAAAGAGCTTAGAGAAGCCTACTTCATGAGGTATATAGAAGAAGTCCACGCTGGTTTATTTACGTCCTCCCGGCTCCTCACACACAGTGAACGATGGCAACTATCAGAAAAAGGCTGTTGATGACGCGACAGTTTTTGCTGAAATAAAGTGACACCCAGCGGGTCAAAAGGTTCATGTTTTCGTCTCTTAGCGCAGCGGTTCCCCGGTCTTGTTTCCAAACTGCGTTGCTAATTCAACAGCTTGAAGCTACACGGACGCAGCTAGCTTCCCCCCCCCCCAGCTTCCAAACACAGTCAGCAGGGACTCCCGATACCAACTACTACCAAGTGTTTGCTTCTAACCTGACGGTGTTTGAGAAACGGTGTCATGAGAGCCTTGGGATTAAAGTCGTGACAGCGGGTTTTTGCTCTGTTACCACCGGAGTTAGCATGGTGGCTAGGACGCTAGCGCCGTTATGAAAGGGCGTTATAACCGTATGTGACCGTACACACATGCAGTGAGGGCTTTAGCCAGCCACCGTCAGCCGGACAACTCCGCTGACTTAACACACTTGTCACATTAATCGTAGAATCGTAGTTGTGTTTTGGGTGTATTGTGCTATAGGGAATGAAACAGGAAGTTTGAGGTCCGGAAATGTCGTTAGCGGACCAATCACAGCCAATGTCTATCCGTAGGCTCTCCGCCATGCCGACGTGTAGTTAGAAAAATCCGAGCTGCACGAAAAGCTCTCCGTGGAGCCCGGAGAGGAGGTTCCACAGCAAAGAAGGCGGTCCTATCGGTCCGTGCCCGTCAAAACGGAGAAGCATAAATTGGCCTTGAGTGAGTGTGATGACGTTACACCATGATGCAAATTGAAGCCACGTAATAATGCAGATAGAGTGGACAGGACAATTAACGGATTAGTGATTATTGAAAGTGATGTCATGTCACGCCATGTTATACACTGGGTTGTAACATCCCATGATATTGTGTCATGTCACACTAGGGCACATTGTGTTATTTTATATTGCATTATGTAACATTACACCAGGAAATTACATGTTTGCATATGAGCAATGACTCATCGATCAACATCCTTATGAATATGTCCCACCCATGTCATGTAGCGTTATCTGCATTATGTTGTTTCAGCAGTTTACAGTACGCCATGTGACATCATGTAAAACTGCATTGCCTTCTATTCCTTCACATTAAGGCCACATGTTCAATATTATGTGTTGTCACATTATGCTACATCATTTTTAATTAGCGGGCAATTATGTTGTGTTATTTTACATTGCATGTTTTTACAGCATGTTACACTATGTTTTATTACCTAATGCTATATTTGTTATATTATATCACATCCCATGAAGCTACATTATTTTGCATTATGTCTTTCCATTGTATGCTATGTTATAAAATGCAACATTATGTTATACTAAATCACATCATTTAATGATATGCTGCATGATGCAGGATTCAAACACATACATTGGAGTCTTCGACCAAAGCGTCAGAGCTGAACTTTTCATGCGAAAACCGCCATGGTGGGGGATTATGGCATCCTGTCCTGGTGTACCCAGCCTCTCACCCCCCCTAACCCCCAAATGAGAAGTGGTATAGCTGATAGATAGATGGATGTCTTAACATTTAACTACCATTGCAATTTTTACTTGTTCCAATTTGTTTTGAAATAAAAAAAGATATATAATCTAACCATTTTGTGAAAAGACAATCACAGGTAAAATCAATTCTAAAACTACAATTCTTTTAAATTTCCTAGGAGACACTTTCCAATGGTATTGATGTAATAGTTATGTGAAAGAACAGTGTTACATCAGAGGATTTGTTTCTCTGCTAAGAGAAAAATTACAAAGGTGATGAAGAAAGGAGTGTGTGTGTGGGCGTGTGTGTATGAGAGAGAGAGTCAGTCCATCTACAAAGGTTAAAAGCAAATTATAAATGGTGACACCATCTTCCAAAGGGATGACCTGTGATGGCATCCTGAAATGAAGGAGACTATCATCAAAGGCTCTTAGGTTAAAACGCTGTGTGTGCAAACCAATACACACACACACACACACACACACACACACACACACACACACACACACACAGAGAGCTTTCAGCTTTTCCTTCCCCAAGAGGCTTTTCTCTTTTTAATCATGAAATATCTCCCAAGATGAGTCGATGCAAAATTGTATGCAGACTCACACACACACATATTCACAAACACAGTATTTTATGTCTTTGTTCATTTCCTCTCCCACAAAGATTTAACAGATTTCTACCTATTTACAATATGTAGATTTTAAACCTGATGATGTAACATGCACACTGTGACATTGAGAAATAACACATTTTAAAAACACAACAAGTGTTGCTTTTTAACTTTGTATTCACTTATTGAAAATATGTATTTAAATATATGTGATGTCACAAATAGAAATATATTATATTTCCTTTCCTATACCTAGTATTTTAAGTTGGGATGAAGAAAAGGCTGAACTCAATTTCAGAACGCAGAGTTGTAAAACACAAAAAATGTATTTACTACAGAGCAATGTGCATATAGTTTATTGTGCTGAATAAAGCTAATGAATGTGACCACCGAACTTTTCATGGTTTTGTATTTTTCATTGTTTTTCCACCTCTTTATTAAGAGTGTCTTCTGTTTAAATATTACCTCATGTTTCTTGTATATCCTTGTGTTTATTTTTGTATATGTGTTGTTTCGGTGTCATGTTTTCCCAGTGTTCTGTTTCCTGTTTTATTTTGTAGGCCCTGTTCCTTGTGTGTTTTCTTCACTTCCTGTCTCTGTGATTGTCTGCACCAGTCCTCATGTGTTTCACCTGTGTTCAATTGCCCCTTCCTCCCCTGTGTGTGTATATAAGCCTCTGTGCTTCTCCTTGTTGGTTTGTCGCCGTAATGTTTGTCATGATCTCCTGTGCTTGTCTTAATGTCTGACTGCCTGCTGTAATCTCCTGTCGTTATATTTCATCTTCTGTGCTTGCGTTCCCTGCTTATTCTGATCTCTGTTATCTTCTGCTGTTTTCCCCCTGTGCTCTGTGTTGTTCCTGCGTTTGTTGTTATTTTTCCGTTAAAGACATGACCCATTAAAAGGACACCTTTTGTTCAAACTCTGCATTCTGGGTTCATCTGCTTTACCGAACCTGACATAATTGTCTTGTGGAACTATCAGAGCCGGTGTACAGAGGAGTTGGTGGGGAATGTATAACCACCACTCCTAGAGAGGACAGTCAAAAATATGCATGCATGCATAGAAGTAAACCAGCAAAACCAGTACTATAGACTTAGTACTGGTTTAGACAACAATTCAAGGTTCATTAAAAACATGGATGCTTTGGTAGCAGCAGTGACTTTGTCTGATTTTTAAGCCTAAGATTGTGTTAGTCAAGGCCTAGTCCTGTTGGAAAGTGAATATCAACCCATTGTTTGAATTAAAATGTGGAATATTTCCTTATCAATGCTTTATGGTCAGTATTTTTTTATCTCATATGTGGAAGCCAAGACTATGGCCACTTTTTATACATACTGGATTATATATCAAATTTAAATGTATTTAAAATCTTTTCAACATTTGTAGAGAAGCCAACAACGTTTTTTCTTTTTAAAGCTTTACAGAGAGTGAGGTCACACTGCTGCTTCTCTGATCTTTCTTTTGGTAGCTGGTCCAGCTGCATGTTTGTGTTGGTGCATGCGAGTCCCTCAATGTAAAACCGTTGACCCTCTTCATGTTTATAAAAGTCTGGTTTAAAAGTCATGTTTTTTAAAAGATGCTCCAGATACAACTAGCGCTATTGTACACAGGACACATTTTGCCCCTTCTTCCCAATCCGTGCCATCTGTCCACCACAGCCAATAAGCACAACACTGCACCATGCTAACAACGCTGTGTTAATTGGTTGCTAGCTGCCATGCAGGCCTGCTGAGAGTGCGCTGCGTTCAGAGCTGTGAGAGAGAGAGAACGAGCCCAATTTAGGTTTTATGAACACACATTTACCCCCCAAGGCATCTGACATGAAGGCTCAGACACTAACAAGAGCATCAACCTGTGGATACAACACAGATTCCGCTGCCTGAATTGTTGTTTTTGTTTTTGGTAATTGGTTTGGTTAATTAGACTTCCCCACACCTTGCTGAGAACACAAAGGAAGGACTATAAACCCTGTTTATAGGATCTCTGAAGTCAGACTAAATCTGCAGACAGCTGACACATTTTACCACCACATAAACACCGCAATCTAACAATCTAACATCCAGAGCTTCGTCAAACATGGATGATATTGATAATCAGATGTTTAGCATATTTGCTGCTTTTATTACATGACTTTATCAACACCATGGATCATAGAGATGAACAATTGACCAGCCATATAGCCACAGTAAGATTGCTTGATGCGCTCTTGCACATGTCACAAAAACGACGTGTGCAGCCTTGGGCAGGATACAAGCTAACCAGACAGATTATATTGTTGTCTACCTACTGCAATATGCAAATGTATTTATACATACAAGTGCTGCTATCAAATTCACTTACATCTTAAACTGAAGTAAAATGAATAAAAACTGTTTTCATTGTCATAGTTTGTATTAAAACCACCAGACACTTGAAGACTAACAGTGGGCTCGGTCACAACATGGGTACTTCGACATATCAAAAATATTTGTGTGTTTCCATGGTGACACATCCACTATTGTGTTATCTCATTACCGAAGAGGTGAGTTTATTACATGTCATTTGGCAGACTAGCGATTTACAATTAGTGCATTCAACATCTATCAGGGCTGTGAGAGAGAGAATGAGCCCAATTTAAGTTTTATGAACACATTTACCCCCCAAGGCCTCTGACATGAAGGCTCAGACACTAGCAAGAGCACCAACCTGTGGATACAACACAGATTCCGCTGGTTGAATTGTTGATTTTGATAATTGGTTTGGTTAATTAGACCTCCCGACACCTCGCTGAGAACACAAAGGAAGGTGACTACTAGAGTATGTCAGTGTTGTGAGACATTTATTGTTACTGAAAACTGTTATTCATGTAAAAAAGTATTTAATAGAACATAAATATACTATTTGTAAAAACAGGCCACATTTACCTGATGAGAAAATAGCATACATTTGAAGGATTTGACTAATCGATGCCTCCCTGGAACCATTCATTAAAACAAAGATCAGTAAACTCTTATTTCCTATGTTTTATTGGTGATAAAGGACAGACACAGGCCATCATTTCTCATAATTACACAGGCGTTCAGACCAGTTTATTATGTTTCAACAGGATATACCAATGTCATAATTGTTTCAAATACTATCAGGAAAAATGTTAATGTTTTTATACATGATGAAAAAGAAAACAAGTCTGATTTAATGGCCAATACTTTCTTCATATGTCAGCCAAAGGTCCACTTAGCATTTGTTAGCTTTTTTAGATTGTTATGAATGGCTGAGCAGCTGAATTACTTAAGCTTCTCTTACAAGAGTTTATCCAGTGACCCTACAGTAGATATTCAACACATTATACTTGCTATAATAACAAACGTTAATTGGTGTTTTGTCTATAGCTAGCCACACATATACCCTGAGCTGGATGAACATGATCAAGCATTCGGTGGATGTTGTTGCTGATGTTTACGCGTCACTTGCTGCCGTCTTTACCACTTTGAAAAGCGATCTGTCTCTGAATGAATTCTGAGATAGGTCGCGTCAGGAAGGATCCACCTGGTAGAGCATCCATTGCTCTGAGGTGGAGGGACACATTTGAAGGAGCCTTCGAATTAGGAGTCTATCTAGTCACGCTGCTGTGATGATACAATTTGGCTTCAAATGCAGCTCCTGAAGGATGCAGGGACACAGGTGCAGAGAACCCTACAAGGTAGAGGATTTTGTGTCAAATTGAAAAGCATAAGTATCTAGTAGGTATCATTTCCGTTTTGTGTGTGTGTATGATAGTTAGGGTTAGTTTGTTTAGTCTGTGAAGTGACTCGGAGTACGTGCAGCTCCAGGAAATTGTGAAGGGCTTCGGAGATGCCGTCTATGAAGCCATGACTCATATTAAGTCTCTTATATTTAAGTAAATGAGGTTCGCCCAGCGGGAAACTCTTACCTGGCGATTGTGAGTGAGCAGACTGACCTGCTGAAAAGCAGACAGAGCCAGCACATGGAGGAGACGAACCGAGGTGAGGCACAGTGGTGGGACTGGTTTTACTCACCGGAGGCGAGCCAGTGCCAGGAAGGAAATGTGCTGCAGAAAGGTGTAGTCGGGGAAGAGGGAGGACAAGCTGGACAACAAAAAGCTGGATGGAGAAGGAGGAAGAGAAAGAGAAGTAACGCAGGTCTACCTCCTGCTTAAGGTAAGATTCATCAGCTGATCCTTTACAGTCCTGTTCTCCGGACCTGGAAACTTTTTTCATCCCCTGCAGACCGTTCTACTCTCCCCGTGAATTCACCTCTTTCATCCTGGCCGGAGTTTACATCCCCCCGCAAGCTGACGTGCGCGAGGCTCAACGACAACTCGCTGAGCAGATACTGGGAGTGGAGAGAAGGAGAGAGAGAACACATATTCCCCCATTATTGTTCTTGGGGACTTTAATAAGGGGAACTTATCCAAAGAGCTCCCAAAATACAAACAGTTAATAAAATGCCCGACCAGGGGGGATAACACCCTGGACCACTGCTACAGCACCATCAGCAAGGCTTATCATGCAGTTTCCCGGGCTGCCCTGGGTCTATCCGACCACGCTCTCATTCACCTGATCCCGGCTTACAGACAGAAACTTAAACTTTCTAAACCTGCTGTGCTGAGATCCAAGAACTGGAGCAACAGAGAAGCTGTGGAGGAGCTGCGTGACTGCCTTGACAACACTGACTGGGACATTTTTAGAACTGCTTCTAACAGCCTGGACGAATATACAGATGCTGTGACGTCCTACATCAGCTTCTGTGAAGACAGTTGTATTCCGACGCGCACCAGGGTGTGTTATAACAACGACAAGCCCTGGTTCACAGCAAAACAGCTTCGTTTGGAGAAAGAGGTGGCCTTCAAGAGTGGGGACATGGACAGGTTCCGACTGATTAAATACTCGTTTGGCAAGGAGATTAAGGAGGCCAAACGACAGTATTCAAAGAAGCTGGAACAACAGTTTGCAGCCAACGACTCCTCGTCTGTCTGGAAGGGCCTTCGAGTGATCACCGGCTGCAAACCAAATCCCCCCACTCTGTGGAAGACTTGCAAACGAACTGAATGACTTCTACTGTAGATTCGATAGACACTGTCAAACCCCCCCCCGCATTTATCACACCTCTTCTCCCCAGCCTGGACAAAGACAATAGCCCCCCCCCCACAAAATGGCCCCAGACTGCCCCATCCCCTCCATCCCCCCCATCACACATCCATCCCCCCCATCACACCCCATCACACCTCTCTCAATTCAGGAGAGAGATGTAAATAAGCTCCTGAAGAGACTGAACCCCCGTAAGGCAGCTGGACCAGACGCTGTCTCCCCCTCAACACTGAGGCACTGTGCGGATCAGCTGTCTCCAGTATTCACAGACATCTTCAACACCTCACTGGCTGAATGTGTTGTACCCGCCTGCCTTAAAACATCCACCATCATCCCCGTTCCCAAGAAGCAGAGGATCACAGGCTTTAATGACTACAGACCAGTCGCCCTGACCTCCGTAGTGATGAAGACCTTTGAGCGCCTCGTGCTGACCCATCTCAAGACCATAACCAACCACCTCCTCGACCCGCTGCAGTTTGCCTACAGAGCCAACAGGTCCGTAGACGACGCAGTCAACATGGGACTCCACTTCATCCTCCAGCACCTCGACTCCCCTGGCACCTACGCCAGGATCCTGTTTGTGGACTTCAGCTCCGCATTCAACACCATCTCCCCAGCTCTTCTCCAGGACAAGCTGACACAGCTGAGCGTGCCTGAGCCCACCTGCAGGTGGATCACTAACTTCCTGACCGACAGGAAGCAGCGCGTGAGGCTGGGGAAGCTTGTCTCTGAGACCCGGACCATCAGCACTGGAGCCCCACAGGGCTGTGTGCTCTCTCCTCTCCTCTTCTCCCTCTACACGAACAACTGCACCTCCAGCCATCCCTCTGTAAAACTTCTGAAGTTTGCTGACGACACAACCCTTATTGGATTAATTTCCAATGGGGACGAGGCCGCCTACAGAGAGGAAGTAAACAGCCTGGCTTCCTGGTGCAGCCAGAACCACCTGGAGCTGAACGCTTTAAAAACTGTAGAGATGGTAGCAGATTTCAGGAAGAGCCCAGCTCAAACCGTCCCTCTCACCATGTGCAACTCCCCAGTTAAAACAGTGGAGTCATTCAGATTCCTGGGGACGATCATCGCACAGGACCTGAGATGGGCGGAGAACATCACCTCCATCATCAAGAAGGCCCAGCAGAGGATGTTCTTCCTGCGGCAACTGAGGAAATTCAGCATGCCGCGGAAAGTGATGGTTGACTTCTACACAGCCATCATTGAGTCCATCCTCACCTCATCCATCACCGTCTGGTTCGCTGCCCCCACTGCCAAGGCCAAGGGCAGACTGCAGCGGATCATCCGGTCAGCTGAGAAGGTCATCGGCTGTGACCTGCCGGCTCTCCTAGACCTGTTCCACTCCAGGACCAGTAGGAGAGCCCGCAAGATCATTGCTGATCCTTCCCGTCCCGCTCACCACCTGTTCCAGAGACTCCCGACCGGAAAAAGGTTCCGGGCCATCAGGACTAAAACCTCGCGTCACCTGAACAGTTTTTTCCCCATGGCAGTGGGGCTCACAAACAAGCCCCCTGCATCACACTGACTCTGCTGACCCCCCCACCCACCCTTGCACATAATTTATAACTCTATATTACTGGCACTATTACCAATCTCTGCACCTTAATGCCGCAGTGTCCTTGGGCAAGATGCTGAACCCCGAATGGCCCCCCTATAGAATAACAAAGTGCTGCGAATAGATGCACTGTATGAATGTGAAACTGTAATGTAAAGCGCTTTGAGTGGTAATCAAGACTAGAAAAGCGCTATATAAATACAAATACAAAACCAAAACCATTTACATTCTACTTTTTATGTAATAATATATAGGTTTATAAAAAGTTTTGTTATTATTACACATGTAAATCTGTTAGAACATCCTCAAGATTCAACTAAAGCAGGGTGTGTTGATTACATTTCTTTAACAAAAAAACTATACAAATATTGGATTAAAAGAGATGGGATAGGTTAAACAAAAGCAAATATTTTTTCTTACTTTTTTGTTGTTAGTAACATTCTGTTACTTTTAAGCTTCCACACATTAGGTTTAAGCAGGACCACACTTTTTTACATCAATATGCAAAATGTTTACATATGTGCTAAATTTTAAAACAAAAATAGACCAAAGTGTGTGTCAGATCTATGTTTTGACTGCAGGGAAAATTCAAGACATTTATTTGACACCAAAGTTGAATGTAAAAAAGAGATGCTGCGTAGAAGAGATTTAATAACCTTCCTGGTGAATGACGAAGTAAATAAACTGCCGTTTGGAGGCAACTTCAGCCCAGTAATGATTCAATAATTGTCACTTTGAGGAAAATAAAAACTTTCCTTGCACCATGACTGTGGTAATAACAGCAATAAATTGCTTCCTCTGTCTCCCATCTGTCTTGTGTAGCCAAAGGATTGGGAGTAATAAGGTGCTGAGGACTACTTAAGGTTTGCCAAAGGAGCGTAACCATGTATGGAGTGATGACAGGTGTTTTCATAACGTGGCATATTGCATTTTTTTTGTTTATTAACGTCATGACTACTTCAACTGTTCCCTCCAGAAGTGCATATGCTCAACTTTCAAAGTTAGAATTAAGTGGCTTTAAAAGTTAATAAAAGAATATCAACACAGACAGTTTGAGTTACATAAAACCATCCTTCATTAGGTTTCATCTCTGATCTCCTGCCTGTATATTTGCTGTCGTCTGAGCATTATCTATCCACAAGGACTATTTACAGTCTGGGTGTCAGAAAACCTTTTCCAAGTTATATTCTGATAAATAAAGGACAGTACACAATGAATAAGAAAATTACTGCAACTTTCTGAGCTCAGTGGCTGTGTTTATGTTTGTTTCAGGGGCAGCAAGTCTCTGTACTCAAAATTTTTTTCATTAATCATTGTGTTGCCAGCATCATTTTGTTTCTCTCAAAACTATTTATTAATTTATGTACAAAACTCCCCCAGTGCAGAGCCAGCATTAATTATCATGCGCTGGTTGGTCACAGGAATGTATCTCGAGTGGAAATCCAAATTAACCACCGCATACATAAATGATAAAAGTGTGTTCATTTTAAACTTCACAACTTTGTGTTGAGTTTAAGATAAAGTCTGACCCAAGTGGATGCATGTGCGTCTGAGATATCTTAGTGTTATTATAATCCTCTTTTTAGATTGAAGTAATCTGATCATGTGGCCAGTGAAATTACAGCCTCACCCTTTCTTTTATTTTCTTCAGGGGTGACACAGTCAAACTATAGACTGAGTGTAAAGATGGATGACATGACTTCCCCCCCCCCCCCCCCCCGAAAAAAAAGTGAGGCAGGAGTGTCCTGATTGGTGGTTGGTTGTACTCTAGGCCATAAATCCCATCTCCTCTATGTTAGCTGTTGGAACAACGACCAAATAAGGCAAAAACACGGCAAATAACTTTTTCCCCCAAAACAGTTTGTCATTTTATTTGATTCCAGTTTAATGGGCTAAGACTAACACAGACCACTCTACAGCGGCTTCATCCCCCAGTTGCTACTGGTCAGTTTGCAGCATTTTGATCCAGTATATTGTGGCGTGATCTCTGGGTAGTGGGAGGAAGTGGAGCTCCATCTTTATATATCGTTTAGTATAAACTTGATTTATAGATTTAATTTGAATCCGATGATGGATTAGTAGGGAATTTCAGTTAGGTTTAAAGTGATTGACCAAATAATACGGCCTTCCCTAAAATACATGTGTGCTGTCTCGCTTTAATAAAACCTAAATAAAACCCAACTCGCCCACCTGCTTGATACATTTGTTCCTATGAACACCTAACTACCGCAACCTGCAACTCACTAACAGAAATCTCTCGGCCCGACTGACCTGCACTCTGTGGCTGTTTCTTGAATCATAATGTGGTGTCACATCCCAACAAAACTAAGATGACAAAACACTCAGTCAGCATGAGACCGGTTGTGTGTAGCATCCGCGTGATCTCTGGAATATGTGTCTCAAACTGATCACACCACAGAGAATCTGATTATAAAGCACAGAGCCTTAGTGGCTTTGTCACAATAAAAAATAAATAAAAAATAGCCACCATCCATTTCTCCCAAAGGCCGTCCTCCAAGATCTTAATATTTTCTCCTCGGACAATTTAACATCACCTTGCTGATTCAAATCCCTGTGGGTTTGGCATCCAGTAAGTGACCCTGCGACATTAATGGCTCTGATGGTCCTCAGCTCACTCTTTGCTTCCTGAATGTCTTTGTAAATTTGATCTTTCAGTCTTTTTTAAATCAACAGACTTCATATCACAGCTAAACTCATGACGATGCATCCAGTGAGGCGATCTGCAGAGGTGAAAGCTGTTTATTACATTTGCAATACTAGTAGCTCATTATACACAGTACAGCTTGGTTAATATCATCTCTATATATTAAACAGAGACGAGAGTGTGGGAGTGGAGTTGGCTGTTATGTTTCTTTTTCTTTTTTAAGCAAATATGCATGTAAAGGTTCATCAAAGTTGAACTTTCTTGCCATGATTCAGCTGAAATTAACAGATTTATTCTGTAAATAATGGTTCAAAATCTCGCCTGTCACTGGGTCTTACTTGATAAGTTCTGTCCTATCTGTAAAAATGAGTCCCCTCCATAAGTTGATTGTTTGGGACCTGTGGACTTCTGGCAGCATCATTAAAAGTGAAAGTCTGCTAAGGAAAGAAACGAGTTAAATCCAGACATTTTACACAGATTTCCATAAGGGGCTGGCAGGATAAACTCTGGATAATTTCCACAGCAACTGACCTGGGGTCTCATTTATAAAACAGTGCGTGGGATTCATTCGATAAGTGTACGTGCGTACAAAAGCCGGAAATGGCGTACAGCAAAAGACGTTGTTTAAAACTATTAATGACTCGGCGCTGTAACTCCACTGTCAATGGAATCTGAACGTAATCTGCTGTAAATTGTTTTTTTATATTTTGCAATTAAAAGATGAGAGGCCAGAGTTAGAGTGGAAATGTGCACATTTTCCCGTTAAGTTTGTTTTTAATAAAATCTGCACGTTTGTGTGAGAAGTGATAGATAGACAGATAGATAGATGGATACTTTATTAATCCCATGGGAAATTCAGATCATCCAGTAGCTTATACACTTATACACTTCACCTACATACATACATAAATCATATATACATAGGGAGAACATATTACAGATACTGGAATGGGTCTGACCCTATGGTACAGAAAGCAATGATGTGATTGTGTCAGTGTCCAGTAGGAAAGTGTACTTGTGCTGCTGGAGTGGATAGTACAAAAAAAATATATATATAAAAACAAAAACTAAATATATATGTATAAATAGATAAAAATATGTAGGGGGTAGAGACTGTGCATGAGGGTAGTATAGCCAGTAAAGGGATGGACAGTTGGTTGGTATGAGATGAGTCACTTGCATTTTCTCGTATAGCCCCTCACAATAATTTCAGGATATTATCTGGAGTGCATGAGTAGATAACTTAAATTTCTGTTTGAGCTGTAGTGTTGAATCCACAAGTTATATCTAACTGTAATTATCTTTTAAACATATGTATATAGTCCATGTATGCGTTAGTGAACTCTAACATTGAATAGACTCGTTATGTATAATCCATGTTCAATAATACAGTGACATCTGTAATGAATGATTGCAGTCTCTAAATCAATCAATAAGAATCAATACTATAACACTAGCTGGACCATGTCATCCCTCTGTGTAACATCCCTTCTCTCCTCCTCCTCTCTTTACAGCAGACACTGTTTGTTGGCTTGTTAATTAGCTGCCTGGACAGAGATGGTGGAAAGCTACTTGCTTCAGCTCTCCACAATCTGTTCCCATCAACACAGAGGGGCATGCTGGGACTTTATCTATGAATATCAATAAAGTGTGTTTAAAAAGGAAAATCATTTCTTTTAAAAAAGGCATTCATTAGTTGTTGTCCAACCGTGCACAGCGACACAATCTGACACTATGGTGTGATCGGTGAGTGAGACTGCTGCCATTCATTAAATAATGGATGGTGTGGGTGAGCTTTGATCGGAGGGGGGGGGGAAGAGAAGACTTACTGTTCTGCTGTGGCTGGTCTCATTCAGCCACGTGTGATGAATTGATACCCCCTATATTCAAAATAAGTCTGCTTCTATAGAAGTTTAGAAGAAGATAAACCTACCTGTCTTGATTTATATAAATAAACATTTCTCTCAGGAGTAAATGGTTTCAAGCTCTCTTCAAGTCTTCTTCAATACAGCGTGATTTTGTAGATAATGGTCATATTTCGAGTAAAATGGCTGATATGCATTGGGGTATGGATATTGAGGGATTGACAGTCTGTTCATTGGGTGCAGGTAGCAGCTGAGGTGGGTGTGCAGTGTCCTCGAACTCTTAGTCAGTCTCACCCGCTCCTCCAATTTAGTTCACTTTCAGTTTGAATAAATCAATATTGCGCTGGCCAAGATGCCAAACTCCAGCCTTCAAAATGGTAGCTCAAGAACAAATAAGTGCGGTCACGGTGGGTTGCCACTTGGGCTATTTGCCTGAGATTGAAGTATATGGGATGAGCAGCTTTTAGGGTAGGTGAATTAAATACATATTATACAGACTGAAAGAGATCTTCTGTATTAATGTCAGATGAGGAGAGACAAAATGTGTGACTAATACGTTTTTGATTGGATTCAGAGCCATAAAACTGTAATAATACAATGTGAACAAAAACAAAAGGGTTTGACTCAGAATGGCATGTGACACATTTTTGAATCATTACAACAAAGACTCTAAATAACCATGTTTCTATTGGGAACAAGTCTTTTAGTGATTCACTTCACAAACTTGGTTCAAGGCCCCTAAATTAACAATTGATCTTTGACATTCATGTAGAAAATATGCTAATATTTTATGAAGGTCACTTTTGAATTCTCTTTTCTTTTGTTTAGATTGCCATTTAGAGGTTTCCATTGAGCATCATATTGCTTATTATTTAGTGAACAGTTGGAAATTGTATAAAGATGTAGCCTTTCGCTGTTTATCGGCCGCAACATGAAGCTGATGACTTGTGACACCACGGCTTAAGTTTTAATCACTGGCACTAATGAAGCTGTTCATCCAACATCAGGCACTATCAGCTTTATGCCGACAGGTCAAATACTGAGAACATTAACCAGAGCGAAGGCCGAGGCGGATAATAATACCACGTTTTTATTATAAAAGAAAGAGACATGAAAGAAGCAATTATGTAGCGATGGCCAATTACCTTCTTATTGTCAGAGTTGCGTCAGGGTCATATCAGTGAATGCCTTTCAATTCAATTTTATTTGTATAGCCCCAAATCATAATACACATTATCTCAAGGCACTTTACATTGAAGGTCACCTTAAAATGTTTTCCTTAGAGAAACCCAACATTTCCCACAATGAGCAGCACTTTGGCGTCTAGAGAGAAAAACTCTCAATAACTGGAAGAAACCTCCAGAACCAGACTCAATGTGGGTGGCCATCTGCCTCGACCAGTTGGGGTGAGCAGGGGGAAATGGGGTGAGAGAGGAGAGAAGGGGGGGAAAAGAGGGGAGAGAGAGATAGAGGAAGAGAGAGACCAATTCGGGGTTCAGCAATTTTCCCAAGGACACTTCGGCATGCAGATGGGGAAGTCTGGGATCGAACCACGCCTCCACAAGGCACTGTGCTCTGTGCCCAGCCAGCAGGGTCACAGAAAGAGACACGGAACTCAGCTCTGGAGTTCACATCTGGGTGATATTTTGGGAAAGAATGTTGCAACAATTATTTTCATCCACATGTGCAGAGTTGTGCAGTGTAAAGGTGCTGGCCCAATAACCAGGTTGTTAGTTATATACCCAGGGGGTTGGATCAAACTCTCCTATTATCCAACTGCCTAGAATAGTCAATATATATTGTCCCTGCTTTTTGACACCATACCATCAATGAACCAGTAGTCTTGCTGTATGACTGTCAAGACACAGCGTTAAGCCTCAAATCTTTCATCAGTTATGTGTTCAAATAACCTCCATTAGGCATAATTTGGGCAATGTCAGGTCTATAAGTGAGGCTCATACATACAGCTGGGCCCCTTGTCATTGGGGGCCTTTAGTGTTCACTATGCAGCAAGTGGATCATCAAAAGGATTGTGACTTAGTGAACAGAAATGAGTTGATGATCAAAACAGTGAAACAACTGCCGTCGAGTGGTCTGAGGTTGTAGGTGAACTTCACCGAAGATGGAAGTGATCAAAGCAGAATCATCGGGTGTCATGGTTAGAGACATAACAGCCAAGTGGAGTAAATTTTGACACATTGAAACACCTTCAGATTGACTGAATGTGCAGGAGGCTTGAGGGTGCAGACAGTAGGGAAGTTCAGGCTGGGGAAACAAACGAAGATTGCACCGTGCATTTGTGTGAATGACAGCAGATATGCACATTTATTTTCCGAGCAAAGCATATCAATTTGTCGGCTCATTTTGTGACAATTCCTCTAATCTGTGCTCCAAAAAACGACTGCAATTCAAGCCTGGCAAACAGCTACATTTAATAATGGCTGAGTGACAAGAAGTTGAAAGACAACCACCAAGCTATGATAAAAGACACGGAAGGAAAGACAGGAAACAACGAAGGATTGAATGTATAATGTGTGACTGGAGAGACAGAAGGTTATATCAGAGATAACAACACTTAACGCCCACACAGTTGCTTAAAGGTGCAGACACTGTTGACTCGGAAATACACACCTCCACATAAGACACACAGTGCACGCACACAAACACAGAAATGCATAAATAAACACGATCATATTAATAAGGATTTATTTCCCAACTCGAGAACAGACACTCCTACACATTGTTTTCTGTTGATATCATGTCTCTGTCAGGTAGGTGACAAACAAGACGTGCCACAGATTTTTCAAGTTGCAAACAAAGAAAAAATAAACGAGCAGCCTGTGATGGAAAATTCAACATTAGCCACCCAATGTCTTTTTTTTTAAGTTCTTTTTATTTCCTTTTATCAAATACAGTCATACAGTACATCACATCCAGTCATTTTTAACGTGAAATTAGGTGCCACGGGTACAAGTCTTAGGCTAGTGGGGTTAACTGTCCATGGATGTCTCGGGCCCAAGCCTTCAACATCCAGGCATATCAGAATTGAGTTTACACATTAACATTGTCCGCAAACACAGTACATCTCACATGACATTACATTAAGACAGTATTCCGAAAGAGGATGGCCTGCAGATGTCCATTGCTTAAAAGAAAAAACAGAGAGAAATGAAAAGAAATATATCTATATATTCTGCTCATATCAAATGGAAGTGTAGAGCAATGGGGGACCAGTTGTTTTTGAATGCCTCTGTTTTCAGTTGTAATAGGGCAGTCAGGTGTTCCATCCTGTACATATCTTGTATTCTGTCCCTCTACTGGATTATTGTGGGGGGATGTGGCTTCAGCCAGGAGGCTGTTATTACTTTATTTGCTATTAGAAGAAGGGCTCTCAAAAGTTTTGTCTGGCTATTTTCTTCAAGGTTATCAGGCAGTATCCCTAAAATAAATTGTGATGCTTCTAACGGTATGTCTATAAATAAACATGTTTCTATTTCCCTTTGTATTTTTTGCCAGTATTCTGTTAACTTTGGACAGTCCCAAAATATATGTGTGTGGTTTCCCACCTTGCCACAACCCCTCCAACATAGTTATAAGTGGAGTTCTGAAGTATTTCATTTTAATCTTCCATCCAAATTCAGTTAGGACTATTGGCTACTCTGTGTCCCTGCTCGCATGATTTTTCCCATGGTTCATCAGAAATTATGTTCATCTCTAGTTCCCATTTTTCTTTAATATCCAAATTATTCTCCTTTTAGTTCTTCTGGCAATATCCTGTATAAATGAAATAAGAACTTTGCTTTAACGCGTTCCTTCAATTGTCAATATGAAGAAGTGTTCCATTTTGGATGGTGTTGAGCAGAGCTTTTCCCATTCTTGATGTGTATGTAAATAGTGTCTTATTTGTAAATATCTGTAGAAGTCTTGGTTTGGCAACTCATATTTCTCTTTAAGCTGTTTAAATGACTGCTATACCCACTGTCTTTAAAGTTATGTTCCAACGTGGTTTTCAAGAAAGATGTTAATAGCCTGGAGCCTTGATGGGTGTGTGAAGTGTGTTTAAATTTAGCAGAGGATAGTTTTGAACCAGCAACCTCCTGGTTATGAACACATCACGCTGGATGCAATATTCTGAACCACTGCCTTTAGAGTTTGGACCATAGACTATAAATCAAGATGGATGACATGACCACTGGCTGAAAGTGAAGCCAAAGCACCTTGATTACAATATCGGTCAGGACAAAAACGCCACCTCCTACATGTTAGTGGACGGGACACGGGCCAAATCCAGAAATCATAGTACACGAAAATGTAATATGTCAAATGATTTCCCTCATCAGCAGTTGTCTATGCATCCATGGTAGTGGCAGTATTACCTAGAGAATGTCCAACAGCAGTAGTGGGACGCTTGGAGTTCGACCAATCAGTGATGCTACCTGCTGACTCCTTTCCCACACTGCTTAGACCACAACACATGGAACAGATCAATACTGCATGTTGCAAGAAGTCATCTGTCGATTTAAAGGTGTTTCTTTAATAGAAAACTAATGTTCAGTCAACAGGAGAGGATGGCAAATGTAAATGTATTCGTTATGAAGTTACCATGACTTTGACATCAGCGAGCAGAGACGTCGTATAGCTTTTTAGTTAATTTTTTCAATACCTTGTGATGTGGTCATAGAGGAAGAGGCGGATGCGCTCTCCATTGGCCTCTGTGTTATGATCCCAGCACCCTACTCTTGCACCACTGGGCCTCCAGACATCAGTTTTCGTCTTCAGGACATGTCAGCATGCAGGATCAGTAAATGTGCACATAACAGCCCCTAAATAAGCTAAACCTTGCCTTTAGCCATTTTATTGTAAGCATTGTTTAAATGCTGTGAAATGGCAGCCGGGAATTTACCTCCATAGATACTGGAAGCTTAATCCAGTGTCTAAGACCATGTGGTCAGCTGTGGGTAATTCTGTCTTGCTGCTGCAGTACAGCAGCACATCTATATCCTTGACAAATTAAAAAGCACAAAATATTGTGAGTCAGGCGGGAGTGTTGTCATGGGATGTAAAAACTTTATTGGGCATTAAAGAGTGGTCAGTGGAGGCTAGTTCCATTGAATTGCAGTTTTTCGGTCTGAAGGAGGTAGGAGGGAGCACTTCTTGCAGTGGGTTGTTACTCATCCAAAATTCTAAAGTGCTCTGTTAACAGCCAGGAAGAGTTCTAGTTAGAAAGATTAACATTTAGCAGAGGATGGTTTCAATCGATTGACCTCTGGGTTAAGGGCCCAGCAAGCTTCCGCTGCACCACTCTGCTCCTAAGTCTGAACCATGGGGCTTCTGTTCACTATCTGTGGTTACAAAGCCAATAATGACCAATTATCCGGAACTCTTTTGGAGAACACACTAATTAATGCATAGCTACAACAACAAACCAGCAGGCAAATGCTGGAGTTCATCCATCTCAAGCATTATCAAATCAGGACTATTTGACTGTTTTCAGTTCAAGAGATCAAGAGCTAACTGTCTCTTGAATATGAGTAAACATGACCACAGAGGGCAGCTGTGGGATTTGAACGCAGGTCCCTCTAGAAACTGGAGACTACAGGGAGCATGACCACTAATCAAGGTTATAGGCCTACTTCCCCCTGATGATCGAGTTTTCTTCATGCAAGATTGAATGATCCTAGCCCCTCTAAATTGAGCTGTCATTTACCCTTCAGTTATTGTAGCAGGATCAATTGATCTATCAATCAAATGTTATTGTTATAGCCCATATTCAAATCACAGCCTCTGTACTCTGAAAAAACAGGGGGGGAAAAAGGTAAAAGCTCAGAGAGAGTCACATGTGATGGATCCCTCTCCCAATGCGGACAGAAGTACAATAGATGCCGCGAGAAGTAAATCACATCCATAAAATAACATTATTTACAACACTGATCAGAAAAGACAGTGTCTAACATAAATTAAGGTGTCTCAATGTTTAAAGTATTTGTAGATGAGAAAATGTCAGACAGAGATGAAGGGAGCAATCTAGTTGTTTTCATAATGCATGATCAGCTGCAACCACGATCCCGATCCAGCACCACGATTTACAATCAGCTGCCAACATCATCCACCGGCTCAAACCACCATGTGGCCGCAGCGGCCATCTTGGACTCATAATGCTTTGTACAAATGCACAAAGGAATGGCAGAGTTGGGAATCTGATCCAGGTCTCCAGTGATCAACAGTGTTCCAGCCAAATCCCATAAGATTGAAGTAAATGGTGTCCTCTTCTTCAGACATAATAAAAACTGAAAAAACCATAACATTCTGCTCGTGTGAGGACACCCAAGTGTCCGCAAGCACCAACATTCATATTCGACTCGAAACAAGGTCATTTACACCATGTTTAAGCCTGAATGTCCTCTGATGGCCTCCTCAAAGGTGAGCTCACGTACCCTCGGGTAGCTCGGAACACCGCACACTCAAAGGACACACGCGGGGGGGGGGGGGGGCGTGTTCAAGTGGCTACACCCGCTAGTATTGCCACTTCTGGTAGCAGTGCACTTCTAGGCTTAAAAGTTGGTATAAATGAGGTCATTTCGAGTCGAATATGAATGTGTGGGCTTCCAGACACACCACGCGGGCAGAATGGAGGCCTGTTCTGTTCTTTCATTACTTCTGAAGAGGAGGTCGCCTGCGCTGAAAAAATGTTTTTGTGTACTCAAACCCTTCACCCACCTTGGCTTAGTGTGAGCAGATAATCTTGGAATTTTTCATATTTCGGTGAACTATCCTTTTAACCTCCCAACCAAATACATTTGACCACTCAGACAAAACACCAATATCTCATACTACCCTTGCTTTGATGACCAATGTATCACAATTATTGAAATATGTATGAGGACCACCAACTGTTTATTTCAATGCAACAAAGTAATATCTCATCATACTAGTGGGTGGACATATGCATTAATTAGCATTTTCCTCCAGATTTCCTCAAAATGTGATTTATGCTTAAACATGGATGGACACTTGTCTACTGTTGTAATACATACATAGATTGGTGGTACTGGTGACAGCACCTTGAAGGCTTGTTACTTTGAGTTGTGTGATTCAACAATTCCCTTCACAATCTTTGATACAAACTCTGATAAGTGCAGCAAGACTTCAGATCTGCTCTGCTCTGAGAAGTGGTGCTTCACACCAACCTGGCCAAGTCTAGCCAGTCTAAGGTAATGGGGCAGGGCAGAGGTCTATCAGGAAAGAGATCAGTGCAGAATGGCTTTACTTGAAACAAGTACATCCTTTTTGAATAAGTCCTGGGTATCAAAGTAGATGAAACTTGGCCTGGATCTGTTTTACAGTAGTTATAGAGAAAAACTCAGAGAACAAGGTCATCAACTCCTGTTATCTGTGAGGACACATAAATCCCCACTATAGCTTTAACACACCTCTTTTCATTTTGCAGTCTAATGGTCCCACATAAAAATCCGGTTTAAAATGAATCTAAAACTTTTATACCTGACAGTAATATAATTATGGGCTATCGAAGAGTGTTATATCGTGGTGATATTATTCGTCAGGGTGTTATATTAACTGCTAAAGACATACACTATAGTCAAAGAGTGGGCCGTTTAGAGCTCTCTCTTTGGTGACGGCTATTAGTTCATTGGTTTTGAGCAGATCGGGGGACAAGTGGAAGAAGTGATGTTGACTCATGTGCGTGTTCTTTATTGTCCCTGAATGCTGTGGAGTGGAAATTACAGATATTTTCTGGTATATGTAATGGAGCAGAATAAAGACAAAAATAAATAAATGCATTCCAGTACAGTAACAGAGTAAATGAGTTACAGTCCTCCACTGGTTTAATAGTTAGAACAAGCAGAAGTATTGTGAATGCAGAGGTTTGTCACAATATACTTTTTTTGGCTGCTTACTACAATGAATTATCTTCAATCAATCAAATTCTGGCATTATACACAAATCACAATCTCTCTCATAGGGCTAAACAAGGTTTGACATCTTTAATGTTAAGTCACCACTGAGGCACTTGCCAGTTCACTGCAGGAACAGAAATAGGCGACGGTGCACTCACTGCGTTTTGTGGCCTGGCAGTCATAAGGTAACCATAAATAAATAAAGATTAAGATCCGGCACCCTGCACTCGACCATATACGGTCTGCCATGGTGGCCGATTTACAGAGCCTGTGACGCTAAATCCAACCTGACAAGAGCTGCATCAAACTTTTACAGCCTTGTAAGCGATCCTCTGCTGCACTGGAGGGCTGTTTTATTGGACAGATTAAAATTGCATGGTTCATAGTGAAATACACACACACACAGCTCATGTTTGAATGTTTCAGGGTAGAAAACTATGCAAAACTCACCCTGCCCCACTCATGGGGGTCCATCACTCCTCTTCTAATGTCTACTTCACTTCTACATCGCTTTAATTACCACATTTCCTGACCAGATAATTCACTGTAAAGTTTATAAAAATAATTCCCCTTGGGAAATAGCGAAGGCACAACCATAATTAACCAGAATTGGCTCACCAGTGTGCAGTCAGAAAGTGGGACATATAGCATGGCTCTAGCTGCAGATGGCTCGCTGGTTAATTATGCTGCACTGTCTCTCCTGGGAGGACCAATTCATAAAAATTACACCTTCTTTCTCTGCTTTCTTTGGCATCTCTCATAACACAGTTGAACATGCACATTATTTTAAATAAGATATACTGTATATCACAACAAATCTACATTATATATTATTTAAATGTGACATAAATGATCAATTAATATTTTAACTAATGCTCATAATTTATTATATTTGATATTTATAATATTTCATTTTTATTTGCACTTCTGTTTTTGTCGTATAACAATAACACGTTTGAACTTCATGTTTGGATTCAAGATTCAATGTGCTCATCTGAATTCATGGGAACAAAACGGCGTGCTGGTAGATCAATCTGGACAGCTGAGATCCAGGAACAAATATCGGCTGGCAAGAACATGCGCCCACATATAAACAGTCTGCATGATAGTGTGCTGGGAGAGTCACGAAGCTCGAGTCAAAATGATCATGCTTAAGTGTTGGTCTTATTCGCCATGGCATGAAAAGCAATCTTCAGGCCAAATGGATGAAAACATGTCCCCATATGGATGAGACTGGGATTGTGTTTTCTAGTCCAATCTGAGCTGTGGAGATGGAGATGTTCTGGGACCCATTAAACCTCTACCAACCATTTGTAAGAAGTAAGTTGTAAGATGTTTGTTGCAGGATTGTTCTATGAGACTTTATTAGTTTTAGCCAGATGTACCTAAACTGGCAACTGAGCGGCTGAGCTCAGCGGTATGAGCTGTGGTAGGAAGGGACGCACAGCAGAGTTTAGAAGCAACGGGACAAATGCTCGAGAATTCACAGAAAACTATACAAAGAGCTGAGGACAGAGACTTAGAGGTATTTTAACATCTACTTCACAATGCTGTGGAAAAAGACTTCTGGTACAAATCAAATCAGTTGATTTGTTGGTGCGCACTTCTGTGTTTGTTTTTAGTATTTAATTCTGTTAATTGCGACCCAACTCGGATTACTTTCACGATGGACGAGCTTCTTAACATCAGGGACACAACACCATCTGATTTATGTCCCAACTTTCTCGCATCTTCCGTGGATTTAGTTGATTTACTGGTCAAAGGTGCGGTGCTCCTCGGCCACGCAGCGAGACTGAGGCGGAGACGGAGAGGAAAGCGCGCTGGGGCTCTGGTGCGCTTCAGGGAGAGAGGATTTCGCTCATCACTCCCGTGCATTCTCCTCTCTAATGTCCGCTCGCTGTGCAATAAGATGGACGAACTGCGCCTTCTCATCCGGACAAATAGAGACTTCTCCCTCTCTTCTGTATTCTGTTTTACTGAATCGTGGCTGACCGAAGCCACACCGGACTCCGCCGCACAGCTGACCGGCTTTCAGCTGTTACGCGCGGACCGCGACCCGATCCTCTCACGCAAGGCAAAAGGCGGAGGGATTTGTTTTTATATAAACCAGGGCTGGTGCAGCGACGTGAAAGTCATTTTACAGTCCTGTTCTCCGGACCTGGAAACTTTTTTCATCACCTGCAGACCGTTCTACTCTCCCCGGGAATTCACCTCTTTCATCCTGGCTGGAGTCTACATCCCCCCGCAAGCTGACGTGCGCGAGGCTCAACGACAACTCGCTGAGCAGATACTGGGAGTGGAGAGAAGGAGAGAGAACACATATTCCCCCGTTATTGTCCTTGGGGACTTTAATAAGGGGAACTTATCTCAGGAGCTCCCAAAATATAAACAGTTAATTAAATGCCCGACCAGGGGGGAGAACACCCTGGATCACTGCTACAGCACCATCAGCAAGGCTTATCATGCAGTCTCCCGCGCTGCCCTGGGTCTGTCCGACCACGCTCTCATTCACCTGATCCCGGCTTACAGACAGAAACTCAAGATTTCTAAACCTGCTGTGCTGAGATCAAAGAACTGGAGCAGCAGAGAAGCTGTGGAGGAGCTGCGTGACTGCCTTGAAAACACAGACTGGGACATTTTTAGAACTGCCACTTACAGCCTGGACGAATATACAGATGCTGTGACGTCCTACATCAGCTTCTGTGAAGACCGATGTATTCCAACACGCACCAGGGTGTGTTATAACAACGACAAGCCCTGGTTCACAGCAAAACTCAAACAGCTTCGTTTGGAGAAAGAGGTGGCCTTCAAGAGTGGGGACATGGATAGGTTCAGACTAATTAAATACTCGTTTGGCAAGGAGATTAAGGAGGCCAAACGACTGTATTCAAAGAAGCTGGAACAACAGTTTGCAGCCAACGACTCCTCGTCAGTCTGGAAAGGCCTTCGGGTG
Source organism: Pleuronectes platessa (assembly GCF_947347685.1). Classification (NCBI taxonomy): domain Eukaryota; kingdom Metazoa; phylum Chordata; class Actinopteri; order Pleuronectiformes; family Pleuronectidae; genus Pleuronectes; species Pleuronectes platessa. The sequence continues at coordinate 6,042,940 of NC_070633.1, forward strand.
ATCACCGGCTGCAAGACCAAATCCCCCCACTCTGTGGAAGACTTGAGACTTGCCAACGATCTGAATGACTTTTATTGTAGATTCGATAGACCCTCTCAAACCCCCCCCGCATCTATCACACCTCTTCTCCCCAGCCTGGACAAAGACACTAGCCCCCCCCACAAAATGGCCCCAGACTGCCCCATCACCTCCATCCCCCCCTTCACACCTCTCTCAATTCAGGAGAGAGATGTAAATAAGCTCCTGAAGAAACTGAACCCCCGCAAGGCAGCTGGACCAGACGCTGTCTCCCCCTCTACACTGAGGCACTGTGCGGATCAGCTTTCTCCATTGTTCACGGACATTTTCAACACCTCACTGGCTGAATGTGTTGTACCCGCCTGCCTGAAAACATCCACCATCATCCCCGTTCCCAAGAAGCAGAGGATCACAGGCCTTAATGACTACAGACCAGTCGCCCTGACCTCTGTAGTAATGAAGACCTTCGAGCGACTCGTGCTGACCCACCTCAAAACTATAACCAACCACCTCCTCGACCCGCTGCAGTTTGCCTACAGAGCCAACAGGTCCGTAGACGATGCAGTCAACATGGGACTCCACTTCATCCTCCAGCACCTCGACTCCCCCAGCACCTACGCCAGGATCTTGTTTGTGGACTTCAGCTCCGCATTCAACACCATCTCTCCAGCTCTTCTCCGGGACAAGCTGACCCAGCTGAGCGTGCCTGACCCCACCTGCAGGTGGATCACCAACTTCCTGACCGACAGGAAGCAGCGCGTGAGGCTGGGGAAGCTTGTCTCTGACACCCGGACCATCAGCACTGGAGCCCCTCAAGGTTGTGTGCTCTCTCCTCTCCTCTTCTCCCTCTACACCAACAACTGCACCTCCAGCCATCCCTCTGTCAAACTCCTGAAGTTTGCCGACGACACCACCCTTATTGGATTAATTTCCAATGGGGACGAGGCCGCCTACAGAGAGGAAGTTAACAGCCTGGCTTCCTGGTGCAGCCAGAACCACCTGGAGCTGAACGCTTCAAAAACTGTAGAGATGGTGGCAGACTTCAGGAGGAGCCCAGCCCAAACCGCCCCCCTCACCATGTGCGACTCCCCAGTTAAAACAGTGGAGTCATTCAGATTCCTGGGGACGATCATAGCACAGGACCTGAGGTGGACGGAGAACATCACCTCCATCACCAAGAAGGCCCAGCAGAGGATGTTCTTCCTGCGGCAACTGAGGAAATTCAGCATGCCGCGGAAAGTGATGGTTGAGTTCTACACAGCCATCATTGAGTCCATCCTCACCTCATCCATCACCGTTTGGTTCGCTGCCTCCACTGCCAAGGACAAGGGCAGACTGCAGCGGATCATTCGGTCAGCTGAGAAGGTCATCGGCTGTGACCTGCCGGCTCTCCTAGACCTGTTCCACTCCAGGACCAGAAAGAGAGCAGGCAAGATCATCGCTGATCCTTCCCATCCCGGTCACCACCTGTTCCAGAGACTTCCATCTGGGAAAAGGTTCCGGGCCGTCAGGACTAAAACCTCGCGTCACCTGAACAGCTTTTTCCCCATGGCAGTGGGGCTCACAAACAAGCCCCCCCCATCACACTGACTCTGCTGACCCCCCCCCCCCCACCCTCGCACATAATTTATAACACTACATTATTGGCACTACCACCAATCTTTGCACCTTAAAACCGCACAAAACACATTTACTGTATATATTATTTTTTCGATACTGTTGTTTTTTATATTGATGTTTATATTGCTCTATATTGTTGTTTTTATATTGTTGTTTGTAAAGTGCACCAACCACACCAAGGCAATTTCCTGTATGTGAAAATATACAAGGCAATAAAAAGAATTCTGATTCTGATTCTGATTCTGATTAGGGACATAAAAGCTTTATTTTGTCCATCACAGGTGACAGCAGGTGGTGAAGACAGCTGCTATCTCACGAAAAGGTCAATGACCTCTCCAAGGGACAAACAGTGGCTGACGCCTGTGCAGCTGATCATTTGTGGAGTCAGTGCACGTGGAACTTCTTGTTTTGAATCCTGGCAAGAGTTTGATATAGGAGCTTCTCCCTCTTGAGGCAGTGTCACATCTTAAGGGTGTTGACAGTTTCTGTATAAATGCAAATTGAAGGCCTGTGTCGCTCCAGACAGGCTGCTGGTGTCTGCGACGGCTCCAAATGGGTTGTTTCCACTCATGTGCTGATTCACAAGATGTAAAGGCTTCGGTTACACAATGCTTTCATATTTTATCGGCAGGCCATCTGGTAGTCAATATGTTTGGGAATAAACCTAGATTTGGACATGCCTGTGTTGTTAATCTGGGGGAAATTGAGTTTTCAACTCCTCCTCTCCATCCATCCAGGAAGCCCCCCCCCCGGTGGAGTTGTGCAACTTGCAATGCAGTGATTATGGGGAGTGGAGGGAAGGAGGGGGGGCTTTTTTTAATCTCCACTCAGGGAGAAAGATGAATGTCTGGGGCTGACAAACCCAATACGCATTTCCCTTTTATGTAAAGTGTCCACATAGCCTCCTCTTTGCTGGAAAGTCAAAAGCATAATTCAGGATATGTCTCAAAGAATATAATAATATCAGAAGTCGTGATATAAGATCTGTAGCAGCTCTGAAACTGTTTTGTTTCTATTGCAATTTCACAGACCTAACTGTAACGCGCATACAGACACAGAAGCTAAGAAAAAACATATTCACACACATTTTTTTCTCACGGTGTTAAGGCCTCTTAATGTGGTTTGAAGGAGATCTACTCAGAAACATAAAAGCACATCACAAACGGAGGTGAAATATTCTTTAAATCCTCTTAATGCGTGTGCTGTGTGTCAGACTGTTAGAGCCTCAGCAACTTTATTCCCTCGACCTTTTCAGACACTTTATAATGCTCGTTAGTCAGTGGCCTCTGACTCAAGACAAGCACATTTTTAAAAGAGTGATCAGAGTGTAAGACATCTGAAATGGCTGGAGCTTCTGCTGAAAGCCAGCAAAACTAAAGAACTTATAGTGGACTTCAGGAGGAAAAAACCGAGCGACATCAATCTGCTCTGCATCAGTGGGTCTGAGGTGGAGAGAGTGGACAGTTTTAAATACCTTGGAGTGACCATCACACAGGACTTGTCTGGGTCACTCCATGTAAACAGAACAGTGAAGAAGGCCAGACAGCGTCTCTTCCACCTCAGACGCCTGAGAGACTTTAAGCTCCCCCAAAGGTCACCAGACACTTTTACACCTGCACCATCGAGAGCATCTGGAGTGGGGGAGGCTGCACTAAGCAGGACTTCTTGGCCCTGAAAGGGGATGGTGCAAGTCAAAGGCTGAGAAGATCCTCAGACAGCCCCGCCACCCTCGAAACCCCCTCCCCTCCCTGCTGCCGTCAGGCCGGAGGTTCCGCTGACTGAGAACCAGCACAGAGAGAGTGAGGAGGAGTTTTTTTTTTATATTTAGCATTTTGTCAACATTGTGCGCTATTTGTATATTGTGTCTTATTTCACTGAACATTGTACAATAATAATGTAGCTGTGAACGTGACATACAATGCTTATCTTATCTTTCATCTTGCACATAGTAATTTCATCTGTTCTTAAATTGGTAATGTTGATTTGGGAACAACTACAACTCTTCTTTGTCAAATGCGACTAATAAGGGGAGTTGTGTATCTTTTCTTTGATCTTGAATTGTGTTAGTTAAGTTCCAAGCTAATGGAGCTTCCTTATTACTGAAGGCTTTTACATTTGAGAGCTGTGTGTGTGTGTGTGTGTGTGTGTGTGTGTGTGTGTGTGTGTGTGTGTGTGTGTGTGTGTGTGTGTGTGTGTGTGTGTGTGTGTGTGTGTGTGTGTGTGTGTGTGTGTGTGTGTGTGTTGCTTTATCAGATCAGGAAAAGGCAATCTTACACATGCACTGACACAAAGTAACTCACATGAAGGCACATGGCCCCGATCTCAGTCTCACCACAGCACACATAAAAGGATTAGTTGCTCGCATGGGAAAATGAATCAGATTGGAAGGCAACCAAGCAAACAGGGCCTGCCTGTTGATCAGGACTAGCTGTTGGCCGTACCCTACCCCCTCTGAGACACAACAAACACTCAAATGTCAGCCACATATTGCCAGAATTCTAAACGAAACAATGAGTGTTGCATGCTATTTATCTCTGGATTTAATAATGTGCATTACAACGTGGAGGCGATTGTCGATGTTGTGGGTTTACCTTTCCTACTGTCCACCCACTGGTCCTAGACTCACCATTCTCTGCGCCTCTCTTCAGCACAGGATCGGGTTTGGGGGCAGTGGTTGGAGCTTTCTGGGAACTTGAGCAGTCTTTCCTCTGCTGACCTTCAACTGCCAGTCTCTGTTTGAATGGAGGCAAGCTGACACTCTCAGCTGGGGTCCCAGCCTTACTGCTACTCTGACAGAAGCCAGGTCTGCCTTGCTGGTGGGGGGTGCTCGCCTTTGAGTCATGCCTCTGCAGTTGGCGTTTGCTACTGCCTTCACCAATTGTCCCGGTGCCAACAATGGTAAGAGAAAATAATAACCGTTGACCCTGTCCAGAGCTGGTATTAAAATGTGTCCTGAGACATCTGATCACAAGTAAAAACAGTTAGTCTGTTCACGTCCTGAATGGGTCTCCTGTGACCACTTGTTCCCACCTGCAAATAAACATGGATGTCATTTGTGTGTGAGACAACCAAGTGAAAGAGAGAGAGCTGGCAGAAACAGGATTTTACATTTAAAAAAAAAAAAAAAATTGAAATCATTATTAGTTGATCAGAGCATATTTTGTAGCAGTGTCCACAAACAGATCAATGTGTTGAAAGTGAGCTGTGCAGCGCCTCAGAGGACAGCTGAGTAGGTTGTCCTAATGCAGTGGGCCCTGGGTTCCTCCTGGTCCAGGGCAATGACTGTGTAGGCAGTTTCCTGCATGACGAAGGGATTGATGCCATTACTGGCCCTCACGTTCCCCTGACCTTGATCCAACTGGGAACCTATGGGACGTTATGCATCTGTGTATCCAAGGAAGCCAAGTACCACCACAGACTGTCCAGGAGCTCACTGATGTCCTGATCCAGGATCGGGGGGAGGTCCCCAGGACACCATCCGCTGATTTATGAGGAGGATTAAGTGTTCCCTTCATGTTTTTGAACAGTGTGATGCTGCGCTGTCCATGGTCCTGAAACTCTCTTGTTTTTGCTGTTTTCTAAAACACATCCAGCTAACACAATGCAAGATTCGCTCTCAGGTATTCTCAGGCTCTCCCTAGAGGTGGTATGCCTATTCCCTTTGTTGTAAATACGAGTTGCCATCCTAGCCTCCTAATGCACACAGCTGTACTTGCATGCATTTGTGGATGACATGAGAGAAGATTAAAACAGCAACTTTAGAAAGAGGTTTGTCATAGTATTTGTAAGGTTATATCTTAAAACGTGTCCACATTCATGCTCACAGACTTTTTGGCGTTTGGCAACACACAGCAAGCAGGTAGCCGAGGCAGTCAAAATGACAGGCGTACAGGGAGCATGGAGAGACATGCCATTCTCCTTATTTTAAGTTTGTGTACCATCAAAATTATGAAAAAAAAACATGCCACAAAAAAATGTGGCATGTTTAGGGGACGGATATTTCTGAGTGTGCAATGTGGTGCAGAGCCAAATAAAAATCTGGATCCTGTGACCTTAAACATGATTTCATAAGGTGACTGTTTTAACTGGGTGTAGGTATACACTCTTCAGACATTCAATAATTTATTATTGTGACACTGACAAAAATATAAATTAATACTTTTGATGTCCTCAGAAAGGGAAGAGTCAATACTACCAACATTATGCCTGTTTGCTGCACTCTGCAGTTTTTTAATCTACCTTCTGAAGAAGCCACTAAGTCTTTAGTCTTGTATTGACAGTTTATTTGACAAATTACATATTACACGTTCAGTCATCACTTTCAAAGTCTCCTTAGCCACAGAAACAGTACTGCTGCATAGTCATTCTTAGGCCTTTTATTTGTATATGTATACAAAGTTGTTATAATATGCTGGAATACCTCATCACTGCCCTACCCTAATGTTCTAATTTAGGAATGAAAGACTTTTCCTGGTTAAATAAATGTTCTACTAAAATAAAAGAAGTTAGATGTATTGTACAGTGTCTGCTTGTAATTTACTCCTCTTACATTTCACTTTAATAATGTCAGAAGTTGTGTTTTTAGCATTTTGATGATTACAGGGTCTCTTTTTGTGTTAACAGCTGTTTTGTGTCCGTCATCCTTTTAAGACAAGTGGAATGATAGATTCACAACCACTCTAAAAACAAGTGCATTAGGTTTTGCAATGAGTGCTATAGTTATCTAGAAAGTCCACTCTTGTTTTTCTACGACACAGTGGGGATTCATGGTGAGCCCACGGAACACTGCAGAACCTAAGGGTCGTCTTGTTATTCATGCCAAGACTGTGAACCGCTTTTTGGATGTTTATTCCTTTCGTCTTTTGGATGAAAGGACGGAGGAGCTTTGAAATGCTCTAATGAAATCCTTGTCCGTTTTCTTCCCTTGTCAGGCAGAGCATAGACCCATCAGGAGAGAAACACAGAAGTGCAGAAATCTGACTGGACCTGGAGGGCTGGGATGACTGTGAAACATTCAGCTGTGGTAAACTTTTAACAAGCTCTTCGACCTGCTTTTTTAGCCCCCACACTTTGTTGTCCTGGTTGTACAAGCTAGGCAGTGAATAGGTTAATCCTGTTGCTTGCTGTTTTTGGTTCACAACCCCTTCTTGATGAGGTTCGATTGATTTTTGCCCTGCAGGGCAACTTTTGTGGTTGTGTTTGCTGCACTTCCACACACCACACATGCAACTGAATACTCCTCATGGCCACTTGGAAACCTGATGAGCTCTAGAGGTCAGTCTCCAACTTCCCTTCCACAAACACTCACACTCTCTACCTCCAGGGTGGAATTGGACTGCCCATACCCATCTTATTTGACCCCGTCAGTGTAGCTATCCCCTACAAGGCAAACACAATAAACACAATGACATTGACCATCCAATACAAAAGCACTTTATTACCCTTTAAAGGCACATTAGGTCCTTGAAGAGGGGAATGCTTTGGTTTAGTAGGAATCTTGCGCTCCTGTGCTACAGACTCAGATGTGCTGCTACTACTGCTGCTACATTCTTTGTGTGGTGCTTTCCACTGCTCAATGTTATGCGTCTATGTTTCCACTCTGTCGTCCTCCTTCACCATCTCCTGTCTCCCCCTTGACATGTGAGTTCCCTGACACGTGACAAGGGGCCGGTTCACGTTATAGGGAAGGACGCTCACCCTCCTGGCAAAGAGTTTCAACAAGCATGGCAGTGCGCTCCCCTGTCAGGTCCCATCAGTATGTAGAGCAATCCACTTCATTGTGACACTCTTTACAGAGAACAAAGGCACAGAAGAGTCACTTCACACAGCTGAAGATAAGTGATGGAATCAGGTATTGAACCTGGAGTGTACTACTTGGTTATAGGAGATTGGAAAAACAATACTGGGTTCGTTCTCTGGAGTAGCAAGAACCTTTGTAATTTCTAAATGAATGTGTTTTTTCTCACCAAAAAAAAGAAAGCTCTCTCAATCTGTCAAGCTGTCTCAATTCAAGGGCTGCTTTCTTTGTGTAGACCGACAAGGCCGAATCAGAATGACGTGGTTTGGTCCACAGAGGATTTCCATGATCTGTGACACTAGCTCCTTCCACTCTTAGTGATGTTGCCTAGCAACGAGCTGAAAGAACCAATGAACAAATTATTTCCCCAAAAATGTTTGGTTACTAACCTCTAAAATGTTTGTACTGTTAATAATGTTAATAATAACAGTAGTAGATGTTATTTCTTGAGCAGTGGAGCTAGTCCAGCTCAACAGTTGACTTGCTAGCTTTAGAGCTGCAGTCCTATGATTGGTTGTATATGGGGTCTTGCAGAGAGATATTGTTTTATCACTAATGTATAATATCAAGGTAGAGCCTCAAATGCTTCTCTTGATCATTGATCGAATGCGTGAGGCGACTGTGACATTTTGAAAAGTGCACCTTTGATGCCTTAGATTAGAAACATTTACATAAATCAAAAGCCATAATGGAGATAACACAACTAATCATTTAAAAACATCTGGCAAGATGGTGAATATCCCCTGTGCTCTCTCTGCAACTCTATGAACCTTAACTAGACACATTGTGGCTAGAAAGTCTTACTTGTACCAAAAGTGCAGTAAAGCCTTTGTTTGTGAACAACGCTGTGAGGCATGTGTTTCGATACCACAGTGCGAGGCCGGGCTTGACAGCAGACCTTCTCAGATGTGTAGAATCTCTCTGATTAACAGGGAAACATACCTCTGGCTAAAAGTAAGAGTTCAAAAGTATGATGCTGCTTCCTTCCTTTATGATTCATCTGAAGTTATTTCTTTATTTTCTTAAAGGAGAAAAACTCTTTTTCAATTTGTCATTTGTTCCAGCGCATATGATGAAATTCATGGAGATTTAGGACTTCGGGGATCAACTATTTATTTTAATTAAACTCCATTTGGTTGTGAACCAGTACATATGTTGATGTGTTAGGTCTTATGTGTGGATACAACTTATCTGTAATATTGTGTAGCCTATATATCCATTTTTAATACGATTATTTATTATACCTTTCATCATATTGCATGTTTAATATTTCCAGAATCCAGTCAGTCCGACTTATTGTACCTCCAACCAAGGACTTTAAGGAAAGAAATGACATCTTCTCATGATATCGATCATTTGTCCAATATTGGATGTAAAAGTAATGACATCTATCTCCAGCTTAGAATTAAACTGCTCTCTGGGGATCTCTTGTTTGGTGCTTAGTGAGGCCAAGGACATTTTCATGATTTTGTCTTGATGCATTTTCCTGTGCAATGATCAGTGTCTCCCACCTGGGTGATTATCAGCGTGTCAGAGAACATTGTGTTTCCTCTGACTCTGTTCGACGTGTGCTGATGCTCTTCAGATGTTGATAAAAGGGAGGAAGACCATTCATAACCAGTCTGATGTGGAGGTATAGTGATTAAAGCTAAACTCACAAGTGTTTTTTCAGAGCAGTGTCAGTTTATTTGTTATCTCTTCAACCCAGTCATTATAAGTGGGTACTTAATTGTTGGCTAAAGTTATAGCTGGAGGTGTGTGTTATGTTTAGCACATCTTACTTTTACAATTCAATGTGGTGTTAAAGTTTTAAATTCGCATCAGTATAACAGATCTGTTGTAAAATGCCAAGGAAATTATAAGTGTTTTTTTTTTTTTTTATCTCTGCTTTAAATTTGATGATTGAAAAATGAAGAAAAGACATAACTTGTTAGGATTAAACCTAAAGTTTACTTAAAGCTCTTCCCTGTTACCTTTTTACCCAAGGCAACTAAAACTATGAATTATGGATTATAATGGAAAACTCCTTCATAGCCAATGATAAGGGTGAATATTGCATATTGGTGATGGCAGTACTCTCTTTTTTAGTCAGACAATCAAATTCAAAATCACAGGAGAACCAATAATAATAATCTGGTTGTATACATAGGTGGTGTGGCAGCTCTCCAACAAGAAGGTTGCCGGTTCAAACCCCACTCTCACCCATCTGCATGCCGAAGTGTCCTTGGCAAGATACTGAACCCCTAAATGGCCCCTCATAAATGTTGAGTGTACTAATTGTAAGTCGCTTTGCACAAAAGCGTCAGCTAAATGACATGTAATGTAATGTTAGTCATTGTAAATGTGGTATAAAGTTATGTTGTCCATCAGTGTTATTGGAACACAAGACCATCAGGAAAACACTTCAGAAGATGCTCAAGAAAGGAAAGAAGAAACAGAGGTCACGTGATCACGAGTCGGCACGTGTTGAAATAAAAGCTTGTGCAGTGTCTGTTGTGAAAGACGGACCACTGAAAACATTCCAACAGTTCTCAGACAACCCAGCGGACGTGATCTGCTTTCTCCTCAGTCTCCGGCTCTTTCCTCAGGGTCCCTCTGTCTCCCATCAAGACGTACAACTCCTCTCTCACGATCCTTCCAGCTCGTCTTGAAGCTGGAAGCTGTTGTCTGTAGTGGGATGTTACGTTAACAAGTTCTCTAATCCTGACGAGCCCTGTCGCCTTTGAACACACACTCCGAAGAGGCACTTCATCTCTCTCTCTCGTCTCCTCTTGCTCACATCTCATCCCTGACAAGATGCTGCTCAGTCCTGTCACTTCTGTGACACACAAACACCTTAATTTGAAAGAAATATGTATGTGTTCATGAGATCACCTTTACGTGTGTGTCCTCTTGCTGTTGTCAAAGTAATTGGCTGTGTGGAGTTGGGAGGGCGGTAACTTCTGCCTATATACACAGCAGCATCTGACAACTGTTCACATTTTTTATGGAAGACTTCGTTACTCCTCAGGAACGAGACAGTGGAAAAAGGAATACCTGTCTATGTGGCCAGTTAAACCATATATAATGTTTCCTGCAGGTCCACTATACATCACATTAGCATCTCAGATCAAATGCAAATTCTGCTTCAGACACCCCTACCGTACCTTTTTTTTTTAAAGCTCAGTCAAAGTGGTGCAACACTACAACTAACACAAAATGACCCTGGAGAGTCAAAACACAGTTATTAATCTGGCAAGCTTCAGGTAAAACTGTTTAATCTGAACCATCACTTCTAATCCATACGCTGGTGCACCTATCAGTGTCGGAACCTCCGTGTGAGATCAGATGTCTAACATTTTCCAAAACACAATTTTGCCAGGTCTTAAAAATGCATAATAATAGGAAGTTAACCTTCTATCAACATTTTTTTCACTTTTAAATGGGTTTTTGGAGATGTATTTATCAAGTGGTTAAAAAAATAAAAAATAATAAAACAGGTAAAAAGTCACATGTTAAAAAAGATGCTGTTGATCTCGTCTTGAATCTATTTATCCAAGTTTCATCTCATATGGGTTAAGTGCAGGTTCAACAGGATCTGGCCCCACAATTGCACACTTAGTGCTCGGGTGAAAGAGAAAATAAGAGATTTGAAGCCGGCTGCATCTTCTACAAGAAAACACTCAAATGAAAAGGTTTGGGTTTAAAAGCATTGGAGTGCCATGTTCAGGATTCACATCGGGAGGGTCACCAAAAGCGAGACTCATGCAGCTCGGCTCAACATGGACAAGTTCATTTCATCTTTACGATTCTTGGATGTGAAATAGGTCTTGTGTTTAACTCATTAAAAGGTCTTGTGGAAATGTTTAGAAACCATGTTATATGTGAATGCTGAATATCTCAACCTAGAATCATCAGAACTCCTATGATGCTGTCACAACCTCCCCTCTTCTGGACGCAGGATTTCTACCAGAGTGGAACTTTAACTTTAAAGCTTGCATCCTCAAGAGAATCATGAAATTAAACCCTATGTCTGATTCTAGAAGTTCTTCAGAAATGTCAGTTGAATGTATCTAAATAGTAGTTTTCATTGTGTGTGTGGATCCTGCGCTGAGTTTAATATTAATATCACTGTTTGTTGGTTGTTCTTTGCACACTGCATCAGGGTGATTACTGAAGAACCGCTCTGTAGGCAGAAAGTTAATGGTCACAGGAAATGCAGTGTATTTGTCGCTGTATTACACAAGTAATTGATAATCAAAACAATGCGTCTACAGTACAGGACGCGGGTGATTTTCTGCACCACAGGCAGCAATAAAGCATTCAGCTGCTCGGCTCCATCTCCTCATTTAACCAGCTTCACAGTGACCTGCTGTTGTGTGGGAAATGACTGGTGGAATAACCGCTCTTTATTTGTTTGTGCAGGACACAGGCTCGGCAATTAATTGAAAATCAGATTTCATCGACGCTTGATGTTTGACTGCCCATCCGTCTCCCTGCATCTACAAACAGTCGTTTTCCCTCTCCCTCTCATTATCCGCTCTCGTTCTAACCCCACAGGATTCATCCTCCCCCCTCTTGCTTTCTATCATGCTCTCTCTCTTCTCACATATTCCTCTTTTTTCCCTCATCCGATTCTCCCTCCTCTTCCCCACCTTCCTTCCCAAGTTCATCTTTTACCCCCTCTTATCTCTTGTTTTACACCATCTTCTCTATTGTTCCTCTCCTATGCCCTCTTTGATTTTTTTCCCCCCACCTCTCCCATGCTTCTCTGGCATGAGATATTTGTCATTCGGACAATCCGGCTGACACCCCCTCTTTAAATCAAAGTGCTGGTGTAAAAGCAGCGAAGGCACCAGCTCACATTCTCTTTAAATAAAAATTGACAGTGCAGGGCCTGCACCCAGTTGATGGGCTTAATTGTAATCTTTCTGTCAATGTTGCAGGAGCAATGTGCAATTTTTCCATTTAGTCTATTTTAGTCTGCAGGATCCTCAAAGATGTTAGTCCACTGCAACACAAACAAAGTCATTCATCAGGTGAAATTAAACTTTTTGTTTACACAATATTACATTGAGCAAAGATTATGAATACCTTAGGGTCCAAGGTATAGTGAGTAAGATTTAGGTGAAAGGGATCAATTTGCAGAAATTGAATAGCATATAATCCTAGTAATGCTTTTTTTCGTGTTATTTTTTTACAATGTTCAATTTGTTGTTTTCTTCACCCTAGAACGGGTGGTTTATATTTAAATACTGTATTATTACATCGGGAGCATGTCCTCTCTACGGAGGCCGCCATGTTTTTTACAGTCGTCCAGTCCCGACAAACTAAACACCTTTTTGAGTTTTTATGGCAACTGAAGGCTATAGATTCAAAGAGATGAGCAACCCTGTCGTTGTCCAGAGTACCCCTGTGCAGACACTTTGAATGCTCATAGGTGTTTACAGTTTACCAGGGGCAATGTAAAAGTAAACAATTATCATCTAATTAAATTATGTTAAGCATGTTTAATTTGGCCTTTTTTTCTCTGGATGTTGGTTTGGGCCTAGAGCCCTGTACTAATAAGCCACTACTGATAATGGCCATATGTTTGTTCTCATTATAAGTCCTTTAATATCAGCTTTCTTTTACATTTATCCCTGTTTTTACCAACCATAAAAATAAACATCGCATCTCACTATATCATACATTCGTACTTATTACCATATTCGTAAACAACGGATACAGTTTTGCGCAGCTCCTTGATGTTTTATTTGCAGTAACAAACTGAATTTTGCCAATTTCAGGAAGTGCACAGTGTTTGTGTGTGCTCAGTAGTACACAAACTGAGTGAAGCAACTAGAGTGGTGCTTCAGACGACCACAGCAAAGGGATGGATGGCACGTGCCTCCAGCTCACGTTGACATTTTAGCCTGACTGTCACTGTCACGCTTCACCATGTGACAGCAGAGCACTTTCCATTCATCTCTGTCCCCTCCAGCTCGCCATACAGTACATGAGTGACATGTGTGCTGCATGTGCACAAGCTTTCATGTTCATTTGTTTTTATCTGCTTTGTACCTTTGCACCAAGGATACATGGTGTGTGTGTGTGTGTGTGTGTGTGTGCTTGTGTGTGTAGATGCAGCACCTCTTGTCAGGTGTTTAACCCCGTAGCAAACATGGAGCACTAGGCTGCTCACTTTGACAGCTGGCTCCTACATGTGTGCAGAATGCACAGCACTGCTGCTGCTGCACTGCCAGAGAGTGATGATTAACATGTTTCTGCAGGCTATTCAGCACAGTGTAAGGCATAAAGAAAACCTGAAAGCTAGATCACTGCAGCTCTGGATGCTTAAGATATTACCATGGTAACCTTTTTCTTTTCTCCAGCGCAGCCATGCCTGTTGCTGTGCAACCTTGCTGACAGTTTGCTGTGATGTGTGTAACAAAAAACAAAATGATTGGGGTAATTAATTATTGTCCAACACATTAAAACAAGTTACGTAACTGTTTTCATAGAAGTGCAGTTGGCTGAAGGAAACTGACTTTAGATTTAAGCTTAGCAGATGATGTGAAACAAACAGCATCCTGTGGCTTGATTTCAAACTGCAGCACCAAGGTTTAAATGGTAAATGGACAGTATATATGCAGGGTTTTTCCAGTCATCAGCCACCTACACTCACAGCACTTTACAGTACAGGTCACATTCATGCAGCTCTTTTTCTTTCACAGAAGTCAGGTCGGAGCAATCAGTGTTTTTCCTGTCCTTGCAGTAATAGCCTAAGTTTAAAAAGGAGTTATCACAAGCCATGCTAAAACCTTTTTAAAATGCCTCACTGGGTGGACAAGTGTCCAATATGGCAGCGCTGTTGCCGAGCATAAACTACAACCACTGTCACAGGCTGGCTTGGTAAAAGGCAGCCTGATAAGCTGACTCAGGTTGTAGGTATGAGGCCTGTTTCTTAATGAGGCCGGTCACAGTTTGACAGACACTTTAAAGGAGGCATGGACAAAGGGGGACAGACAAGGACGAATGACCATCACTACTCCTCGATGCTGCATCAGGCTTCAGGGGACACACTGTCCTAGAGGACAGTATATATATATATATATATACACTGTAATTCTCCTTTCCAACACCTCCCTCTACCATTGCCCTCCCCTATCTTTCTCTAACCCTGGCTACTGAATAGCAATGCAACACATTAAACAGTCTCGAGAGGGATATGGCTAACAAGACTCTGCAGTCACTGGCTGCCTACCAATAGAGGCTTATAGCACAGGACTGGCTCGAGAGAGAGAGAGAGAGAGAGAGAGAGGGATTAGAGTGGTATTCAGCCGTGCCCTGGCCTGATGTTGATTTAAATAGAGGTAGAGAGTGGTAAGAGAATTGCAGACAGACTGGGATGTAATAATGAGGGGTGGGAGGGAAGTAAATAAATAATCAGGCAGTGAGGTGAAGGGCAAGGAAACTTGCGTGAAAAGTTAAAATTGTTCTTTGGGGTTCACATGAATGATCTTATGAGATTTATATTTTGTTTTGGGAAAAGAGAATCTGACACAGCAGAACTAATGATGATCTTAACGCTGTGAAAACTGGCAGCAGGAGATTGTCTATTGCATGATCATATTTTAATTGATCTAAAATAAAAGAGAAAATGTGTTGACGACGTGTTGAGGCACCAGAGGGTGACGGGAGAGGAGCACAGAAAAATAGGCATATCCCAAAAGCTTTACACTTTACATAGATCAAATAACTTATTTTGTTCATGTTTTTATTCATAGAAATCTTCTGAAACAACATAAGTGTGTATATTTAGCTAGAGTTTGTGATTTTATTCAAGTTGCTACTTAAATACAGAACTCTTATAAATAATGATGGTTTATTGTCTCCATAATCTTTTTGCTGAGGTTGTGCAGACTTTACTGACATTTTTTGATACTCCAAGGAAGGACATCAGAGTAAGCAAGAGCTGCTGGAGCTTTTCTATTGCACAGTACAATTTAACAATGCTCCAGAGTCTTGTTACATCAGATCTTTTGAAATCAATGTTTAATTCCGTAAACTATGTCCAATGGCAACCTCCATTTTACATATTCAACACTGTCCCCAGTTCTTAGGGTTTAAAAGTGCATTTTTTATTTCAATAAATGACTGAATAAACCAAATGTACAAAACCTCTGGTAGTCCACTGGGGCTGAAGTGTTTGAGGGTACCTAAGCCTCTGCCAGTAAAACACACAACCAAATCTCTGCTCGCTATTGGCAGTCCAGTTGCATTGTGGGTTATAAAATAACACAAAAGTCGCTTTCAGACATGACCTGAGGGTAAAATCCGGAGAATTGAGAGTTTACCTGCAGTCTACCTTTCACACGTGCACAGACGTGTGCACAACAGCAGCACATCCTCCACAGTGTTCAGGCGGGAGATGGAGCAGCCGTGGCTCAGCAGACACAAGACGGGTTAACGCTGCGTAGGTCACTTGATTTTCTTGACAACACTCAGACACAGAAGTGTCTTATAAGTCTATGACTCTGCTTTTTCACCGGGAGATAATTGTTTTCATGTAATTTTTGCTTCTATTGCACTTAAAAATGTCATCAACCCCCCCACTCGCTCGCGGTAAACCCAGCGGGGGATCCCCTGCTGGATTTATACAAGGAGGCCAGGTGGAGAAAGTCTGCAGAAACTGTGAAGCTTCTGACTCAGACATGTGGGTTCACACATGCACCCCCTCCAGAGAAAATACAGAGGAGCTGTGGAGTTCAGTGTGGTAAAAGAGGATAGTATCTGTTCCAATCTATTCATTGGGCTGCAATGTGAATTTGGCAAAATTGTGGATGTGAAATTCTCAATTCTTCAACCCGCTGTTTGAACCCAGACTCCTTGGTCCGTGTCCTTTTGTTCGTCTCACTGTGCTTGTTCATGCTGTTTAAAGGAAGTGTTTTGGCTCGATTCTTTTTATAGAAAAATCTAATTTCCCACAACAACAGCCCTCTTCATTATCTCCAGGATAAAGCCAACAAAGACTGATTGTTTGACTGACCGCTCCACAGTACTGGGAAGAGTTGGACTTGCTTGTAAATCATTTTCTTTTAAATTATTTATTTATTTTGCTTTCTCTCTACCCTTTGCTTGAACTGGTGCTAAATCCCAGAGCAGGATCTTTATTTCAATTTTTTGCGTTGAAAAAACTAAACTGAACTTTTAGCTTTATCCGGGGCGCGGTAGCAAGAACAAAAACTCTTATTGTTGGACTGGACTTTTTTTGACTGTTAAAACTTGTTTGCTTCCACTCACTGAACTCACATTATCAATGATATAATTATTTTTATCGCATATCCAGTAATTGAGGGAATAAAAGTTTGCCAAATCGTTGGAGTTTTCGATACATTGAAGTTTTTGATCTTCTTATTAAGGCTTCAGACTCTGAATGATTTTATTAGACTCGACTGGACTTACTGAGTCTGGAAGGGCTGAAGGAAAAAGCAAATCATATGGGAATCATTGCTAGCAATTGTGAGCTTGGCTAAACAGCGTCCGTTTCCAGAACTAAAGCCCATTAGCGTAGCTTGCTAGTATCCACCTTCACAATGGAACACATGCACATTAGGCATTGGTTTAAAAACCTTATCTCATATATGTTCTCAGAAAAAGGAGCTTGATAAAACATCAATGTAAAACAACAAGTTGAAAGAGAACAGCAGTTTGTAAGTTGTTAAGATGTATTAAAATAGTTAGGACATTGGAATTGGTATTTAATTTTTTATTGAGATGACAAGTGATTGTACTTGTTTATTTTCCCTCCAGTTCAATGTGAAAACTGAAAATAAATATTCTCTTAATACTGTACCATTTCGTTGACTTGACAGTCAGTTGTTGACTACACACAGAAGTTAATCTCTCATATTTCAATATATATTACACTGAAAAAGGGCTGCTTGATTTCGATTACTGGGTCAAACGATCTCCATCTACTATAATCGTGATTGAAACGATTATTTTGGCATCTTTTCATTCCCCCAAAGCATGCAACGTGGCTGTGCTGACTGCCAGTCCCCCTCATGCAGTAGTGAAGGAGGCAAGTTGTGGGTGTTGTGACCGGCGGCATTTAAAAAACAGCCCGAGTGAAATGGCAGAGGGATGGCAGCCCTGTTTGATGGATAAAAGGGTAGAATTACTTCACTTATATGGGAGCACTTCGGATACGAAGAATCAGACGAGGAGCAGCTCCACACAGTGTGCAAGATTTGCTTCAAGGTGGTATCTGCGCCACTTGGTAACACAACCAACTAGTGGACGAATAACTGAACTATGGGCAGAAAGTTACGGACATCGGACTGGAAGGTCGCTGGTTTGATTCCTCGCGGTGACAATACAACATACCTGCCAGGACAACAACCGGATCTGTTCCAAAGTCCAAAGAGCACTCTCCCTACCCCCACTGTCTAAGTGCCCCTGAGCAAGGCACCTTACTCCCCCAACATCTGCTCCCTGGGCGCTGTGCATGGCTGCCCACTGCTCTGTGTGTCCTGTGATGTTCACCAGATGGGACAAAAGCAGAAGACAAATTTCCCTACTTGTGCATGTGTTTGGGATCAATAAATGTATCTCTTTATCATATCTTATCCATTTAAAACTACATCACAAAGTCACTCATGGGCGAATTAATAAAGACAAAAAAAAAAAAGGCCACAACCCCTGCGACACCAACACAGAGACAGACATCGATCACAGCCACACTGTATAATGCGACTAATTATTCGTCAAATTCGGACAGGCACAACAAATTGACAGCTGCCATTAGATACTTTTTAGCTAAAGAGCTGCACCCTATCAATACAGTTGATGGCGAGGGTCTCAAGGAGCTAATCCATATCTTAAGCAAACGGTATGCGTTGCCATCTCTGAACCATTTCAGCAGAGCGGTTCTGACAAATGCGTACGAGAAATGTCGAGAAGAAGTTGCAAACGAAGTGTCTAAAGCAGACGACTTCGCGGCGACGACAGATCTTTGGTCCAGCCGCACAATGGAGCCATATATTAGCCTGGCCCTCCACTTCATTGACAGTGAATTCCATTTGAGAGTAAGATGTCTCCAAACGGCGTTCATGCCTGAAGACCATACCGGACAAAACATTGCCCATGGACTGAGTGAAGCTCTGAGGGATTGGGGATTAAACGAGGGAAAGCTAGTCTGCTTCACCACGGACAATACCGCTAGAATAAAGCTGCCTGCTGACGTCAATGGATGGTTGAGGCTCAAATGTTTTGGGCACAGACTCCACCTGGCCATAGGTGAGAAGATGGGGACACTTAATGAGAGGAAAATCTGAATTTTTCAGAGTGTTTCCTGGCACAACCCCTAGAGGGAGCGTCACAGTGCTGTAGAGCAAATGTGATACTAAATATGTTTTAATTTTATTTTATTTATCTTAGAGAATGCAATGAAGGATCCCAGGATCAGCCGTGCAATGGGGGTCTGCAAGAGGTTGGTCAGCAGTTTTTCCTATAGCTGGAAAAAAAAAAAAGATGGAACTTGAAGTGGTGCAGAAGCAGTTGAATCTGCCTGAACACTCCCTGAAGACAGAATGTCCAAGCAGATGGGGATCTAGGCAGGCCATGCTCGAGAGGGTCCTTGAGCAGCAGAAGGCCATTGCCCAGGTCCTTTCTAATGACCGGAAACTCAGACATGTCACCCTCTCCTGGCAGGACGGTGAGGTACTATAAGCCGTCAATGAGTCACTAAGCCCTCTGGTTGAATTCACGGATGCGCTTTCAGGAGAGAAATATGTTAGTGTGTCTTTTGTGAAGCCAACCCTTCACCTCTTCAACAATTCAATCTTGGAAGACCAGGAGGATGACACACAACTTGCCAAAACCATCAAACACAACATACTGGAGTATCTCAATGAGAAATACAGCAACAGAGCAACACAAGAGCTACTTGACATGGCCTCTCCCCTGGACCCAAGGTTCAAGTTAAAATATGTTGAAGAAGACGTGACTGGATCCATTATAGATCGACTGAAAGTGAAGATGAGGGATTTGATGACTGCCAGTGCCATGGTAATAACAATAATTATAATAATATCAGATTAGGTGAATTTATGTATTGGCAAATATTGTGATATCAACACACAACTGTTATATATGATCCCCTTTTTCTTTTTTGCCCCTAAGGAGAAAGCCCCTCTGGAAACAGCTGCTTTGCCTGCTGATACAGAGGATGCTGGTGCTTGCAAAAAGAGGAAGAAGGGCCTGGGCAGCTTCTTCAAGGTCAACGCAGACAAGGCTGCAGGGCTTCCTCCGCAACAGGACCAAACCATTGCTCTTGAGATCCAGTCTTACTTCCAGGCGGAGACACTAGATCCTGAGGAGAACCCTCTGACGTAGTTGAGAGATGCCAGAATGATCTACCCACGGCTTTCAAATCTGCCCAGGAAATATTTGTGTATTCGTGCCACAAGTTCCTCTTCAGAGAGAGTCTTTAGCGCTAGTGGAAATATTGTTTCCTGCTTGCGCTCTTCTCTGAAACCTGATCACGTTAACAGGCTGGTATTTCTGGCAAAAAAAATTTAAGTAACCTTACCAGCATTTGCCATATTCACCTAAAATTATTCTTAAGTTCAAGTTCATTTGTCAGTTCTGACCCATGCCATTTGTTGAGTTTCGTTTACAAAAATTTTAGATTCAGAATGTTGTGGCAGTGCACTAAAACATGAGTTTATTTTGGATACATTTAAGTTTTTCTAGGTCTTATTTGATTTTCTAAGTATATTTATTTTATTAAAGGTTTTATAGAAACTGCAGAACAGCTGGATACATAGTTTATTTTCTAGGTCTTATTTAATTTTGTAAGTATATTTATTTAATTCAGTAAATGTTTAAAAACATTTGTTTTTTTGGAGAGAAATTCTGAATAAATGCAATCATGTTTTCAAACTCAAAAATAATTGTTTGAATAATCCCGATTTCAATATTGTCAAAAAATAATCGTGATTATGATTTTTACCATATTCGAGCAGCCCTACACTGAATCATCTTCTCCATCTGGACCTGTTAAGATCTTATTTTAAGCGGACCCAAAAAGAGTGCAGACCAGGAACACGGCAGATTGATTGCAGAAAAAAGGTTTATTTGGAATGTCCAAAAAAGGGAGGCAGGCAGGCAGGCAGAACTCTGTGGAAGGAGTCGAACCAGGAAGGTGCGCAGCTGAATCACACAGGTGAACGGACCATCTGGCGAAGACAGGGGAAATGAGCTGAGGTTTTATGGAGTGGAGGTGGAGTTGATGAGATGAGTCTCAGCTGCGAAGGTATCCCACAGGAGGCCCCTTCCAGCTCCAGGTTGAGCCACCTGTGGAAAGAGCACAGTGGGGGAAGGGAAAACAAGAGGTGGAAAGCCTGGTCCTGACAGGACCACTCTAATTTTAACTGAATACCCCTTCAATATGGGCTGGTTGTAAAATGTCCATCAGCTGTACAGCTCCAGTCAACAGTCTGACACAGAACATGATAGAAGCTTTTAGCATTGCCGTCTCTGTCACCTGCTACTATGGGTCTCAGATGCATATTGACAAATATACACAATAATGGTGCAAAATCAACAGAATACAACATACACATTTTTGATGGAACGGGAGCCTCCTGGGGCCACATTGCACTAACTGTTGGCAGCCTCTCATCACTTACGTTTGGATCCATCTATGTCAGTGCATACTATGAAAACATGGCAGGAATTACGCGCTAAGCTGGCACTGCCAAAGATGTTTCCAGTGGGACTGAAATGGGGGCAATAGTAGCCCGAGGGTTTTACTGGCAAGCTTATGACCCAGGCATCACCACTTTAAATGATTCAAACAGCTGGAAGACGCTGGAAAATACTTTCCCTTCACTCCTCCTCACGATGACGACTCACTTAGCTCCAACCCAGCAGGTGCAGTCAAGTGGAAGTGAAGCAGGTTGCTTCACTTCCACTGACAGAATATCTTCACCAAACACAGGCTGGTTGAAATAAAACTAAAATGGATGTGTGTGTAAATGCTGGAATATTTTTGCAACACTCAGCAGCAAGGCATAGCAATTATCCAGTATACAATTAAAGCCTTAATCTTAAAGTAGCAAGAAAACAAAAACACCAGGGGGTGGACATGGAACTCACCCACAACATTTTGAAAAAAAAACATGAATAGAGGGGGTTGTTTCACAGAATATTTCATAGTGCTCTGCTGGTGCCATCCTACTTATTTCTGCCTGAAGGGATTTATTGCTTCATTTTTCACACAATCCACACAGTCAGAAGATAGGAAAAGCAAGTATCAGGGTCTTTAAAACTCAAAGGTTGCAGTGGAGAATATGTACACAGAAAAGGTTCATGGCCGAGGTTTAAACTGTGCTTTAAGTAAACCTGATGAGGTATTACACCAGTAAAAATATTTAATTTAATATCAAGACACGTCTACTGAATTCCATTTTCTTTACATTTCTTTACATTTAAATCTTATGGGAAATTCATGGTTCCTGTGTCCGCTAGTCCACCAAGGGTCTCCTTTGGTCCTCATGATGTCGCCATGCACCAATGTCCACTAAGTCACTCATAGACATCCACCAACCGGAATGGGATGTGGCATCAGGGATGCATACATGGAAAGCCAGACTGACAGACCCTGATTTGAGAATGAACCGCGGAACCTTGAGCTGCCACAGAATGTGGAAAGTCAGGTCAACGCTTTAAAATGAAATTGTATTTGTGTTGCTGCACAGTGGTAATAAAATACTTTTGTAAAATAAATCATTGTCTGATACTATCAGCATCAATCCAGGTTAATGACAACAGCTCTGTTGTGTGTCCAGATATATTCTCTTTTAAAGCAAATGATAATTGTCACAGATGAGAGAAATATCTTTTTAACCTCACAGCCAATCCCAGCGAGGGCTGGAGAGGATGTGGCAAACGTTATCGTTTTGGAAACAGCTCAATACACACTGGAAGCACCAAGCTAGAATTTTGAAATGTATATAGCATAAAACATTACACAGGGATTTAGTGCAACAAGTTTAACTTTCTTTCCCATCAACTTCATGTCAATATGTTTTAACCTATTTAATGCAGGGGTGCTTTTAAAATCTGAATCTGACCCTACTGCAAAATCTATGTTTGTTTTATTGAATGTATTACAAACCATTAGCTCATTAGGCAGAATAAATGCATTTGCTACACTCTTGGTCCTAGTGTAGAGGGTCAGGGTAAAAAAAAAATGTCTACGTGATTTCATGACAAATCATGTAGCCGGTTTGCAAATATTGTGTATCAGTGGTACAATAATGAATTATCAGTTTTATCAGCTGTATGATTGTCAACAAAGGTGTGCCACAGGGCTTTATTCCAGGACCACATTTGTTCACATTTGTTGTTTAAAAAGGAGGTACAGTACAACAACAATGCTATTATGTATGTATAGAGTAGATGCATGCATGTTGATTTCTGTGAGGTAGGTGGAACAAAATGAATGCATTGTGTTTAAATCAGACAAATAATTGAAAATTGCCACCCTTGATGGGGCATCAAATGAAAAGGTATAGTCCTATAAATACATTATACTTAATAAGTGTTTGTTTAATAACAAGCATTAGCTTTTAAAAACAACAATGGACTGACTAAGTTATTGGTTGCTGGCATTTGCAGAATAGAACTACTTGTCTTACTCAAAACAGCAACGGGTCAGAAGAAGCTGAAAAAGGAACAGATGTTGTCAGGTAAATGTTTTACTTCTTTACAATCCAGTAGAACGGATACACACATATATATATATATATGATAACCAAGCACAAAGTGAAACGGTGTATCCAATATAATCACACACAATATTAAATTCGACCCCTTGTTGATAAACGTATCTGCTCCTTGTTTTATCATGGGATTTTTTTTTGTTGAGTTATTTAACATTTCAACATAAGCTCTCTTACAGCCATCTTCTATCAGACTTCCTGAGCAGTAAACCAATAACAAGACTGCTGGGCTGAAAGATATCCCCTCTCAGGCTGTCCTTGCCTCTGGCAATATGCAAAGTCATTCAAAATACCCTAATCATGAATTTCTCCCGTCTTGTTTCCCAAGGCCTCAACTGATTGGGTTATGTGCAATAACATGAATTTAAATGAAAAAAACCGAGTCATAATGTGTATTCTGCCAGGAGAAATTCTAACAGGAAATCCAAAACATGTATGTATGCAGAACAACTCGAATGGAAATACAGGAAATACTAAATGCTTTGATTTGTAAGGAGACAAGTCGCCAATTGTGTAGCGATGATTTAGGTGAAGTTTGCACACTTGCTCTGGTTGTGCCACCGGACCGGTATTTACCAGATTTAGAAGTGTTTAAATATCATGGTTTCTGACTTGATGGCAAGCTGTCCTTCTAAAACAAAAATTGATTAAGTAAGTCTTTAAAAGAATAACAGAATTCTGTAATAGGAATGAGGCAATAGTTGTCCAGATCTGCATGCAGCGATAAATTGAATCAACCTTTGTCATGGACTATGGGTTAGAGGAAAGAGCAAAACAAACATATACCCATGGTTGTGTAGATAAAGATCGATTTTCTCCTGCAACACTGAAATACATATACCTCAATCAGAATCAGAATCCTTTTTATTGCCATGTATGTTTGCACATACAGGAAATTGCCTTGGTGTGGTTGGTGCACTGTACAAACGACAATATAAAAACAACAATAAAAAAAAAAAAATCGCAGAAGTGCGCACCAACACGCCGAAGCAGCCTTTCGTGGCGCCATCAAGACAGTGAAGCCCAATGCACAATTTCACAATTCTGTCTCTGTAATTACCTGTATATCTGCTCCTTTACTTCTTTCACAGAATTTACTAAAGTTGGAATGTATGCTTCACAGAAAAAGGGTTATGGTTAAGTTGCACGTGTCATTTTTTTTTGTTAATTAAATACTCCAGCTCAGGGCATTCTCACTACTATCTTCATGTAGTACTATTCAGTAAACCAATAACAAGACTTCTTATTTCAAAGAAATCCCCCCTCACGTTGTCCTTGCCTCTGGCCGTATGCAAACTAATTCAAACTATCGTTATCATTCATATCCCCTATCTTGTTTCTCAAGGTCTCAGCAGCAATACCATGAATTGAAAAAAAATGTATAAGAAAATCCAAAGTTTTGATGCCTATAGAAAAAGAAAAACCAAGATTGGAACAAGGCAGCTAAAGAGCTAATCTCTCAATCTATGAGGAACCACACCACAACCTCACCTTTCATACCTCTCTTGTTCAGTAATGGAAACTTGTGAATTGCATTAGCATCCACTCACGGAGAGGCAGGTGGCTCCGAGTGTACAGAAAGAAGCTCATGGCTTACATGGTGTGATAATGCCGGGCCCCCGATAAAAATCCAGATAAGCTAATATACATCTTTTACCATAGCTGTTGATGCTGTTTGTTATATGTGGTATATTACACCATCCGAGTAGAAGATGTTTCCAAAAATCTTCATTTGGATTTCCAGATTAATAGGCGTTTGTACTGTAAAAATATAACGGTATAATCATATACAATTATATGTACCCTATTTAAGGATTTTCATTCCTCGTGTAATCATTTTTCTTTACTTCAACATTTTTGGCGTTTGTGGAAATGCTCTTTACTTCACTGAGCTAGCTAGTCTGACCTTCATCTTACTGGCATCTTATATAAAGCAGCACTGATATAGCAAGATGTCAAAAAGCGTTATTCCTTTGAAATCCTAAACCAGTAATGATTTTCAGCCTCATATTGAAAATGTTGATGCATCACCATCCTCATGATCACTGTGTCTGCTTGTTTACCTTAATCCTTGCTTTTATGGCCATATATGCATTCATGTCTGCCACATTCCACATTCACTTATGGTTCTGTGAATGTGTGAGTGCGAGTGTGTGAATGTGTGAGAGAGAGGGAAAGAGAGTATCTGTTGGGAGGAAGCCATCATCTTTCACAATACAAACCAATTTCATCCAATAAGGTGCTGTAGAGTGAGATGAAGCATTCGATTTTAGTCCACCTCTAACATGCACACACACACACACACACACACACACAATCACACACACCACCTCTCTTTTCCCCCACACATGCTGTCATGCAGGAACACACTCCTCAAGGTCAGGATGTAAAGGGAAGCAATGAGCTGTTTCACTGTGCCATCTGTACACATGTCTGTGTTTGTTTCTCTCTCCATCACTTACTCATGTTCTTCTATAGGTCTGGTTGCCTGTTAACCCTCGTTCACTCTGTCGTGTCATTGTTTTGGCCCTAGATGCCTTTTCTTCTTCTGCTTTACTGACATGTTAAATCATCAGTGAAAAGTCAACAGGCCTTTTGTGGATCAGTCATCGTGGCAGGGAAAGCAAAGATGGAACACATTTCCTTAACAATGGATCAGATGTCCAGTGTCCTGCTCGTGACATTGGGATGATGCGCAAACACACACAATACTTCAGACTTCTGATTGTAAAAAATAAATAATCAATAAATAAAGTCATCTGAAAGGAAATTGCTGCTGGTGCTGCACCCTGCCTGAGTTGTCACCGGACATTGCCGGCGTATTCAGCCGGGGGGGCTTATGTGCTGGAAATGGATGTGAACCACTAAATGAATGCAGACACAAATAGACAAAAAGCACTGAAGGATTTTAATTAAACATATATTATGTTCAATATATGGAGACAATCTTGGCACAGTTAAATCAGTCAGTATCTTGCAGGATGAACATTTCAAATTTCATATACAGTCTTTTTTTCAAACCCCTGGAAACTTCAAACTGACTCTGCAGGTTGTCCATTGATTGGTCCAGAAAGGCAGAAAGGTGTCATGACACATTTTCATTCCAACACAAATAAAGATATATCATCACTTATATATAACTTATATATTATGCATTTAACAAAAAGGCCCGTAACTGGAATTTCAGACAGTTTGGTGCCTGGAGGCCCCTTCACTTGAGGAGCTGTATCTGTAGATCATCATGTATTAAAATGACAAGTTATGTGTCAAACAACTTTCCTTTCTTCTACACCCTGAAGCAGAGATGATAGCAGATAGAAGTTAGTGACAGAAAAGTCGGCTGCAGGCAGTTATCAGGGATGTTGTGAGGAGGTGGGATGCATTGGTTGCATTGTTTTCAAAGTGTTGCTTGCTCTTGTTCCGCTAGCTTTACCAGGATTACTAACCCTAGCTGTAAAGTCAAGAATCTGAGTTTGACCTGCACTACCTCCATGAAGCCTCAGCTGCTGGCTTAATAATGACTTCAGTCCATTACATGGTCTATGTCTGTCTGGGGATGCTTTCTCCTCTAACTCTGACGGTTGTCTGCAACAGTTTGTTTTCTTGTTGACAAAGTTTCCAAAATATCTTATTGCTTTTTCAGTGGGCAGTAGCACAGTAATGTTTCGAGTACTAATGATTTTAAGCCAGGTTTAACATTGGAGTTAACAACAGCCAGGAAACAACTTGCATTATTTTACATTTTAATTTATTGTTTATGTGCATCAAACAGCACATAAACACGAGCTAAATGCTTCCTCTACAGAAAATGTGTGATTGTGGAATTGAGCCTGTTGGTTCCACAGCAATTAGCATATCTATCTGGTAATTAGGCCTACACGGTTTGAATGGGATCAGTCAATGTTTCCTTGTGTTGAAAAGCAAAGCAACATAATGCTAATCTGGTTCTGGTGTAAGTGGACACTACCTGCTCTTCATCCCGTACCTGCATCATCTTCCCTCTTTCTTTTTTCTCTCTGTCTCCTCATCCTGTTCTGTATCTCCTCACTGCAAAACTGAGCTGTGATTGATACATATTTTTTTTAAATCTGCGTCAATAAAAAAGTAAACGTGAGCCCAATAATTATTTACATGCAAACGTTACAACATGTTACCAGCCTCTGTTTTGAAGAGTCATCCTTCTCTACTTCCTCTAACTTTACTTAAATTAAGCCAAAATAACCGAGATACGATGCTGCCATCTTGCACTGGTGATTTCACTCGGAGTCTGCGCAGTAGCAGCTTCAAATCATGACGTCTATTTCAGTTTTTAAGCATCAAGTAAATAATTAATACAAAACTTAACAGAGAACCAGAGACTTGAACATACATCAGTGTATTATGAACTACTAAAAATGACAGGAACCATCTGTAGGAAAACGTTGACCAGTATATACATTTTATTTTGTTTGGTCCATACACTTAAAGGTTCAGTGTGTATAATTTTGTGAAATCTAGTGGTGAAGTTGCATGTTGCAGCTGAATCCCTCACCTCATCCCCTCCTTCTAAACATCAAATAGAAACTGTGGTAGCCTCTCGTTGTCATAAAAACTCCAAAGGTGTTTAGTTTGTCCAGTTTGGGCCACTGTAAAAAACATGAAGGCCTCCGTAGAGAGGAGCTGCTCCTGATGTATATATAACGTTTTTAATTCTAAAGGGCCCATTCTCAGGTAAAGTTCACAACACTCAGTGGAATTGAGATGAAACACAATAGATCAATTTCACCTTTATTTTACACACTGGACCTTTAAGGGTGGAGGATACTTTATACATTCCCCATGTCTGCAGAAAGTTGCCCTCTGCTCCTTTCATTCTAAAATGAGGGTCGGCGTCAGTCTGCAGTTCTTCGCATGTTTACCTGATCCCACATTCCATTATATTTTATTCCAGTAGGTGGAAATGATTTACCCAGTATGCCTAGTATGCCTAGGAGACATGGGTGGATGACGATGTTTATGTCACGAGAAATATCGCAGAGCTTAACATTAAGTAGACAGGGTTAATGAACCAAACTGAAGCCAGCCACCAGGGGGCGAGGGAGATATTTTGACTTCCTTTTTTGGGAGCTGTCATGTCATCCATCTCTTTATAATGTCAGTGTTCACACAAGCAAAGACACCAGAGATCAAAAGAGAGTCAGTTATCTTGGCATCGTACACTTATTTTAATCATAGTGGTGGGCACGGTCATTACTCATTCTTTCATGTGCATGATTAGTCACCTGCTTTATTCCCTGTGCTGATTGTGGATCATGAAACGACAGCAGGAGCAGAAACGTTCTTAAGACTAAACTCTAAAATAAACAACTGTACACCAGCTTGTCAACAAAATGAAGCTAGTCTACAGAGTGTAGGATTACGTTACATAGGTAGCATTCAAAATTCAGGTCACTCATTCAAAGTGAATATTTAGATGACTCCAATTAGCAGGGATTTTTTTTTTTTTTCCTGTAGTGTAAATACACAGCATCTGTTGATGGTGCCAAAAAATATCCAGATAGTAATTTAAGTATCTGTGACACTGCAGCCACACAAACAAGTAGCAAGTATGGACACTAATGGTAACTTTCAATTTACAGTATAACTTTACTGTGTGGGAGTGGATAAACATAAGGAAAGGCCTAGCTCTTAGTTTTATATGTTTTTCTTCTTTTCATGAAAAAACTAATTCTTGACTTGATGTAATGTACACACACACACACACACACACACACACACACACACACACACACACACACACACACACACACACACACACACACACACACACACACACACACACACACACACACACACACACACACACACACACACCACCTCTCTTTAAGTAGTTTGCAGTTTCTACCAAAGCCCACAGGCAGTAATTGCACACCATTAAATGTCACTTGTGTGTGTGTGTGTTTGTGTATTACCTTGTGAGTATGTGCGTTGTGTTCTATGCAAACATCGCAGGAATTACATCCTATGAACTTGCACAGGCTGTTCTCTGTCATTAGCCCCCCTTGGAGGGGCTCATGTCTAAATCAATTTACCAGAGGATTAGAGACGTGGGTGTGATGACGAAAAGAGGGACAGAACACAAAGAGTAAATCAGAGAATGTTGGTCCAGACAAAGACAAACAGAGGAACTACACAGCAGCAGAATCTATCAAGTGAAAATATTCCTGTCCTCAGCCAAATCGATGCCTGCACTGTTGTGTTGCAGCTTCACCTATGCTGATGCGTTCGATGCCGCTTATGGACGTGGTCCATAGTCCTGCTCCCGGCGGCAGGCAAACTAGGCTGTAATTTGATCTTTCTTTCTTTAAAAGTGTATTTCTAAGTTTCTCAGAGTTGGTCTGGGTATGATTTACACTTGTTTTCTTGCCCACAATCTGTTTTGGCATCTTGGGTGAAATGTGGATTCTGAACAATTTATTCTCCAAGGGTTTCTCAATGTTTCCAAACAGTTTCTTTCAGTTTTACATATATATAAAAAACAGAGACATCCTAGTCAACCCAGAATAAGGCATCAAAACAAGTGTATCCCAAGATCGCTTTGAATTCCTGGAATTGGGATCCAGATATTTCCTCGCAATTCAAGAACAATTGTTTCTATCCTTTCCTGTACCTGTACATTCATATTAACACCTTAGAGTGTTTTGACTCTCCAAGTCTCATTAAACCAAACTTTAATCATAGCACATC
The DNA here is from genome assembly GCF_947347685.1 of Pleuronectes platessa. Lineage (NCBI taxonomy): Eukaryota > Metazoa > Chordata > Actinopteri > Pleuronectiformes > Pleuronectidae > Pleuronectes > Pleuronectes platessa. Next base: position 6,072,856 of record NC_070633.1, read on the forward strand.
ATCAAAGCCTGACGTGAAGTTTAAAAGTTGTTTTTCTTGTGACACACCTTGCTCAGCCGACACACAAATGACACCCTATAATGTCAAATATCAAACATGTTTCCAAAAGATCTTTGTGAGATCGACTGGCAGCGACTGGATCTAAAGACTTCAGATTAGAATCAGGGTATGATGATATCTTCTGACTGTCAACACCACATGACCCAAACATCAGTCATATGTAACTGGAATAGACTCAGCAGTCGTCAGAATGTTTGCCCCCATACGAGGCAGGCAAACGCTTCTTTGCAACAAAAAAAGACTAAATGTAAAAAACAGTGAACATGACATCTACCCAACTGTGGTGCCAAAGCATCTTGTTAGCCCACTAGTGGCGGGCTTTGGTAAAGGTAATAAACTCTGCATCAACTATGTTAGTGGATGGGACATGTACCAAACTAAAAAGAGCATGACAAATTATTTTTCTATCAAAATTAGTTTCTGTCATTTTTTCAGATCTTATCATGTTCCTGATGAGTTGGGTTTTAATTGATTATCTGCTGCTATAAAAACAGGGTGAACCAATCGTGAGGCTGCCTTAGCTGTTGAACACCTAAACACTACTAGTGGAGTTCATATCCGGGATCATTTGCTTTAATTCTGTGTACTTGGAGTACAGAGAGGAGACAAGAGAAATAAACTATAACACTGTCATAAGAGAATTTTAAAAACAGTAACTTAAAAAAAATTGCCTGTAAAAGGTGTTGTCATTAATTATCCACAGTTTTCTGGACCTGGTGCTTTTGACAAACCAGTGATATAGTACATATAAGGAAGTACGGTGTAAAAGTTTCAAGGAGTTACTGTTCTAAAATAGCTTTTCATTAAATAGCTTTTAATCAATTGTACATTTAGAATTGATAAATATTGAAGTATGCTCATCAGACAGAAAATATGGGCAGAATAAGACAGAGAGAGATAAACAAAGGGACAAGGGGACGTCTCTTCATCCTCTACTATGTTGTAATACTCTTGAGCCTGTTCTATTGTCCAATATAGATACTGTTAAAGCTTTAGGGGATAGTTAAACACACACATACACACACAAACACATATCATGCAAGCACACTTTCACAGCCTGAGGCCCTGTCCTAACTCACACTGTTTTGTGGCCCTTTAGAGAATGAATACCCCCACAATAAAAAGCTAATCATCTAATAAAACAACAGACCAACACGTGATTTATTCCTTCAATAAAATCCTCCGACTCGGCCATAAACAACGTAAACACACAATGTATATAAATGAGTTGCTGTGAGCTTGTTGTGCCTGTGACAGACTGTATTCTGTAGGCAGGAGGAATAAACACTATTATATTACCATAGAGAAATAAATGGGGGAAAAAATGGACTGCTCTTACTATTTTATTCTGAGATTACAATGTGATGTTTGTAATATTCTTTGAAATAAAGCTCATATCCTCAGGCAGTAGCAGGTCGATGATGAGTTATCCCTTCAGGAAAATTCAAAACACTGCTCTTGTCAGAACATAAAGGGAATCTGTTAAAGTGGCTCAATTAATTCCAGATAAACGATTCACAATATGTCATCGTACTCATGACTTCAAAACTCTTTTCGGTATGGATTTTGAAATGATGTCTGTGAAAATGATGCGTTTAAATGAAGTCTGTTTCATTTGGACACCCGGCTCGTTTCTCCGAAGCTGGACGGGGAACAGACGACGGCTCCGCAAAGATAAAAAAAAAAATTATTCCCAAAATTATTCTGGCAGAGCTCGTTTCCATCAGTGATGTCTGTGTCACGCTGCCAAAGCCTCCTTGAGTTCTATGATCACTAGAAAAATAATAGCCTGAATTTTTTGTGTGCAGTCTCTTTTTTCCAATGTTAATAAGGCAGACATATTGTCGTGTCAGTGGTTTAATTGCTTTTTGTATCTCATAATAAACATCAATTCTTAAGTAGCATAGTATTCTCTGCTTTTGTCGTTTCTTAACATTATGTAAATGTGGCACTATCTTCTGAAAATGGATTTAAGGGCAATGGATGTTGCACCTCATTAAAGCCCTATGAGACAAATTGTGATTTGTGAATTTGGGCTAAACAAATCTAATTTGATTGATTGATTAAATAAAACATTAACCTTTAAAGCCATACCTCGGGTCTTAAGCAATCTGGGACCATAGGAGACTGTTATCTGTTTTTGCTGCTGATAGAGATGAGACGTTTATCTCCAGTGATAAATGAAACCCGTCAGACTGTAAAAATTGTATGGAAAACATGGTCGTTTGGAAAGAATATCTGGTGTCAACACAAAACCCTGTTGCCTGCAAAGGCAAAGTCGTTGTCAGATGATAGCTGATTGGCTCTGAGATTATAGGAGACCCTTACTCATTTCATTCAGTTAAGCTCCCTGGTATTCATCAAAATATTAATGTTGTGTTGTCAAACTGTCAAACGGTGATAAGAAGTCAATTGTTTTCCTTATTATAGTCTCTAAAAAATATAATACTTTTCGAGAAGGGCATTTGCTGTCATCAATAAACACCTGAGAAAAGAAGACTTCCACAACACAACTTAAAAATATAGCTCATCAGGAAAATGCTGGAATTAACACTATAAAGGTAGATAACACAATGAGGAAAGATGAAGTGAAGGTCGACATAATTCTGTGGCCCTGGTTATTCAAATAATTTTATTTAGAAATTATATTCGTCGTTTATCACTAATATAAAAATGTCAGATTGTGTTGCCATAGAAGAGCCTTTTTTCATTTCACTTTGCAAACTTCCCCCTTTGTGTTCCTGCTCTTTCTGTTGCTCAGCAACAAGTGCAGGGAAACACAGAGAGAGAATCTCCTGTCGAACATAAGTCGGGGAGATCCCCACCTCTTCACTGATGGGTTTTACTTAACCTGCTGACTCATCACATTAACCTCAGATGAACTAGTGGAGTTTGACCGTGATCTCTGACACTAAAGTTCGCCTTGAGCTCTTCACATCCACAAAGACAAGAAAAGAAGGAACTGCTGAGACCTGTGCAAGGATTTGGTTAAGTGATCACCCAAAACTGGATTTGGTTCCTTGAAAGTACTTTGTTATTGATAAACGTGTAAACAGCCAAGATCAAATGTCGTCTAGTGATGATCAAATGGCCCCTTTCAATGGTAGATCTAGTCTAAAGCAATATATCCCCAAGAAGCCACACAAATGGGGATACTAAATCTTTGTGCTTTGTGACACAAAAGGCCTGGTGCATTCATTACACATATATACAGGGAATATTTATCCTGTACCTGGAGAACCTGACATTGGTGCAAGTGGAAACATTGTCCTAAAGCTTGCCCAAGTCATTTATGGTGCCGTCAATCACCTATTGTAATTTGACGACTGGTTTTTCTTCCTTGGATTTGTTTGCCGCCCTTGCGAGCAAGGGGATACCAGCCCTTGGGACTGTGCAGCAAAGTCGCCTGCCAGGGTGCAGTTTCAGCACAGACACCGATATGAAGAAGAAGAAGAGAAGAGGGACATTTGAAGAGAAAAAGGGTGTTGCCGACAGTGTCGAAATAAGAGCAGTCAAATGGTTTGACAATAGAGGGGTGATGGTTGCCAGCTCTTTTGCCAGGGCCCAGCCTGTTTCCAAAGTCGAAAGATGGGACAGAAAGTTGAAACAGGAGGTTTCTGTGGAATGCCCATGCATCATCAACCTGTTGATGCTCTTGATGCACTAACTGCATATTATCGCATCCAGATGAGATCAAAAAAGTACTATCAAAGGTTCTTTTTTTCATTTTGTCGATAGGGCCATCGTAAACAGCTGGCTGTTATATCGACGTGATTGTGATTCACTGATGTTCCATGAACGAAACAGGAGGATCTGCTTGCTTTTAGAACATCAATAGCACAGGCACTCTGCATGCAAGGCAAGGATATGTCAACGAAGAAGAGGGGGCGGCTCTCATCTGATGTTGAAAGGGAATTTCGAAAAGAAGAAACATCGAGGTCCAGCTCAGGCTATTCCAACACTGGAAGGCCGTTCAGATGCTGTGGGTCACTGGCCAGTGGTTGAAAGTGGGCGGCAACGCTGCAAACTCCCAAACTGCAAGGGCCAAACTGGGTTCAGATGTTCTAAGTGCAATGTTCACCTGTGCCTCAACAAGAACAACACCTGCTTTCGAGAATCCAACAAGTTACACTGTTTTCTTCTTCCGAACAAGGGGATACCAGCCCCTTGAGACTGTGCAGCAAAGTGATTTTGCAGTATTAAGCTGTTTTTGAAATACTATGATGATGCAACAGCAATGATTGTACAGAAACACATGTTATTCAATTTCAAGCAATTGCAGCATCGATTAAATAATCGACATACCTGAGACTAGAACATTTGTTTAATTACTATTATGCCCAATTATGCCTAATGTCGCTAATTTGCCTCATACCTAAATTTCTATCTAGTGTATGTGCTATATTGAAATTAACAATCTCAACTTAATTAAGCATCTGCATGACACATATTTGTTTTTATATAATTGTAAATAAATTCAGGCAATAAGGCTTAAAGCCTCAATTCTAGTATTTTTTGGGAATTAACAGTTGTGCTCTGTTCTGGTCAGATACTTGTGTAACTAGACAAACTTCTGTGGCAGCAGGTTGTTGATGTCTGTGGCGCACACTGGTGTGTTCTACATCAACGTCACACCTGGTGAAGCTTTGGACTTCACTTTGAGGATTACTGCTGGGTTAAGTTGCATAAGTCCTAAAAAGAAGATCCTGTTGATGTCAGCTGGAAACAGGGATGGAGGACCCCATGCTTGGTCACACAGAATATCACACACATATACACGCACGTACACACAGCTGGTGGCACATACACTGATACACCGCTCCTCCAGGGAAAGTATGTTGGGTACATTTTCTCCGTGAAGCAGATGGTTTTTAATCCTGACTGAGTTTCTCTTGTATGTCTTCCCTCCTCTCTCTTACTTTCATACTCTTTCAACCAATTTCAGTCTTTTGTCTTTTCATCACTCCCTCTTTCTCTGCACACCATTAGTTCCTCTCACTCTCCAAACAGCAGAGGATCTGACATTGTTGCTGAAGGTTTTTCGAGAGGAGGGAATTAAGTGGAGCGTGGGGATATTTATTTTCAAAAGGCTTCACTTCCATACCTCAGGGAGAAAGGGAACCAAAAACAAAAGAGAGAGGGATGAAGGTAGAGATTGAGTGATGGAGAAGGAGGGTACAGATCCATCAGATGCGAGAAAAGACGGGAGGAGAGGACAAAGAAAGACAACGGCGATGATGCTGAACTAAAAGCGCCATTGGAATTTCTCCTTAGAGAGCAGGCCTCACAGATATTTGTTTTCCTAAGTGCACCCCTGAGCACATAGGAAGTCTCTCCTAAGAGAGAGAGATGGGAGGGGATGAGGGAAGAGAAGGAAAGGATAACCTGATGCATCCTTCACACTCACTGCATTTCCGAGTCTGTACTTATTTTTTGTTAGTCGTTTCTGAATCCCTTGAAGAAACATTTTGAATCTTTCTGCACTTGTTTGCATCACCTTCTGTTTTCCCGGCTTTCGCCTTCATTGACGGGTTAGCGTGAAATGGTTTGGGTCTAAAAACAATTCGCAGTCGCTTCAAGAGGGGCCAATCCTCCGTAAGCAGGCGCCCACTGTTGCATTAACTTTAACTGTACTCAACTAATGCTGGAGTTACCCTAAAAAATGTATCATTTCTGAGCCATGATGTTTCACACATCTCCATTGAGAGCCTAGTCTCCTAAGTACACCTCCTGACTTGATTTACTGGTGTAATGTAGGAAATAAAACACGATAATATGAACCGTGTCTTTATAGGGGAGGGGATATGAAAATGCAACTCGGAAATTTATGATTCAATATAATATATGATTGAATGAATAAATAAACCATAATTTACTGACTGAGGGACTAAATCATGTGCATTATCTGAGAGGCTGTAGCAGGGAACACTTTGATATACAGTATCTGCTTGAAAGCCATTCGCCAACTTCTGTCAGGTTGATAAAATGCTTTTATTTCAGGTCCTTAACAGGGCTCAGACTTTTAAGCAGTGATCTTATAGGTCCTGCTCAGAGACACTTGACAGATTCCGACCCAGAAGAAAAGCTTGTGAAGCTCTGTCACACACACAGCTCCTCAGAAATCTCATTCTTCGTGTTTCCTCGTATGATCCCTGTGTTGCTGCCAGTACAGGGAACAACCTGTGCAACAAATTCTGGAAAGCTTTATATTTTTTAATGGTTGGTTTGTTTCCTTAGAATTTCCACTAAACCTGTTCATCTGCCTTCACCCAGCCGATGGGAATGTACTCGAGCTGCATTTTATTTTAGGACATTTAAATGATAATTTACTTGGCAGGTAGGTGGAAATTAACTTAGATATAAATCCTAGGGGATATAGGTTATAGACAGAGTGAGGGTAAAGCCCATACACACACATATACACACACACACACACAATATAAGGTAATTGTGGCATTTTTAAATGCTCATGTTCTCTGAAAAGAGGGTTTACAAGAGACCAATATCCTCCTCTTTGCCCGGGACTGTATTTCATCTCGCTTCACTGAGCTGGATTTATAACTTCAGCACAAATCTGCAATAAAATAAATATTACACTCTGGCTAATACGGGAGGAGAGAGAGTTGTAGCCTGGTTCTGTCAGGGCGAGTGAGGCTGATCTACAGCCCTAATTCAGCTGTAGTGCAATCAAATCTAGTGTCTGTCTGCCGATGGTTTAAATGATGTCATTGCAGACTTCATCCCTGGAGAGAGAGCGAGAGCGATAGAGAGACAGAGAGATAAAGCTTCCAAAAATGCACCAGAGGCTTGTGAATTGATGCTGCGGGACCCCTGAGGGTCCTTGAGTGTGTTCCCTCAGTGGTTCATTTTCACTACAAGCTCATGGACTAGAAATCACAGAGAGAAGGCGTGTCAGGATGACCTTTGTAATCACAGCACACAAAACATGTTTCCTCTCCACCTGGACAGCAACGGGGGGGCACAGCAATGTGTCATCGAGACACATGTCAAACTTGACAGACGTAATGGCAGGTGGGATTCAAGTCAAAGTGGTACGGATTTAATCCTTATTTTTTTGTTAGTGGTGTTGTTGTACGCGGCTGAGTTACTGAGAGGTTTTTCTAATATACTGAGAGTTTTCTAATATTGATTCTGTTTTTTTTTTTATGGGATGGGCAGATGTGACACGGTGGAAGTATTGATCAAATTTTTCATCACTGTGCCTGATATCTTATGTTTCCTTTAGAGCTCTGCTTCATTTCTCTGAATGTTGTGTTCAAGAGTTATTTCAGTGTTTGTATGAGGTTGTGTTGGTGTTTTAATGCTCTTGATGTTAACTTCCTGCTATTCTGCATGAACACAGCAGTGCAAAATAACCTGCACCTGTTTCAAGCTCTGCCTCCGTCCAATCAAAAGATGACAGCAGCTGAAAGCATCAGTACACGAAGTCTACTTAGTGGTTCTTTGATTTGCTTCATAGTTTATGAGGCTGCATTAAAACATAATGAAAAGTGACTCATCAACATTGTGTGCGCTAAGTACAACACGAGACGTGACGTGAGCAGCGGGACTCGGTGTTTAAGTGACCGGAGCGACACGGATTAATGATCCGACACCATCGATTAATAACTAAACACATGATCGTAAGCTTTTCATCTAAATCATCACCATACCAATGGACGTGAACTAGTTCATTGTCATTTTTTTAACTCAACTTTGAACTAGTTCCTCTTAAGTGTGAACTGGCCCAACCCTGGGGATACCAAAGGCACATTTCTTGGGGTGTACACTGGCAATCCTGGACCTATACATGATGTGTTTGTCCTGCAAATTGCACCATCAGGCCCTGTGAGGAGATGAAGAACACCAGTGGCCAGTCCCTGTATGCAATTAATTAACTGGTACACCTGGCACTCCATTCTCTTGAGAGCCCTTGACAAACAGCCACTCCGTGCCTTCATTCTCCTGCATAATATTTGTATGGCAGCAGGTGGTGACCTGTCAGGGAACAGAGTCAGAGGAAAGCTAACTGCTCCTGAAGAGCCAACTGCCTTTCTGGGTGAACATTGAGAGTAAACCTGCCTTGATGTTCTCTACACGTTTGACATGATTCTGTTTAGACAGATATGGACAAATAAGGAGAGAATAGAGACATAGTGAAAGATACAAACAGATATAGAGATGTGGAGATATACATGTGGATAAATAGATATAGATAGCGCTCTAGAGATGGTAGGTAGCTCCGTGCGTGGGTAGGTAGGTTCATAGAAATAGAGAGTGATCAAGAGAGATGTATTTATATTTCAAAGGCCACTACCTTTGTGTTAGGTTTCATATATGATCTGTCAAACTTGCGCTGAGCAGTTTCTTTAAAATGAAACTCTCAGTATAGAACACACAACAGAGACAAAGGCACATTACCTTGCATTTGTCTCATAGTTCTTTCCATGTCTTTTTTTGCCTGTTTGGCAGTTGAAGCCACAAGCGGGAACAAAGTCCCTACACAAAACAAAAACATAAACAAAAAGTGACAGGCTGCTACTTCAATAAGATATTAATCATTATGGATGGAGACTGCCCTGATCTTGCTTCCAACCCTTCCCCAGACATACAGGCAATGATACGAGCACTCAAAATCAATACTCACTCCCATCCAGTTTTGGAAGAGTTTCCTTTGCCATTGAAAAGGCTCTTATTGGCTGCCTGCCATTCAATCAGGTCCCAGGCTTACTCACCCTTGATTAAAATATTGGTAAAATGTAAATTTTTGTGTACAATTGGGAGTGAAGATGAGCAAATACCTCAGTTAAAATAACAAAAAGACGATGTTGGTACAATGTTAAATAAAAGAGTAAAAGTTATGGACCTGAAGCTGGTTTCCCTCGGCACAATTACTGGATTTGGAAAGTGGGACCAAAGATTTGCCATCAACCAGGACCTAAAACAAACAATGTTTATTCACAGGTGCAGATACAACAGAATGAGCTGCAACTTCCACAAACTGCTACGGATACCGCCGGGTGCTGCTAGCTGCTCTGTTACCCAGCTAGCCAGTCAAAAAGGCGGTTCCGCGGGTTCTTACATCACGTCAATGTCTCATATGACAAAAAAAATCTGCTACATTTGTGAGTTGTCTTTTTTGAGTCCAACAATTGTTATTGCACCTGTTTGGTGTGAAATACATTATTGGATACTTGGCCGTTTCCCAGTGTGCACGAGTTAGTCCATGTGCAAGTCCTCTTTTTCATCCAAGCCTGCTTCCTACATTACCCACCATGCAACTCAACAGTTCTGTTGGAGTTTGGTATTGCTTGAAAAGTTTATATTGTTAATTTCCCTCTTCTAGTCTGAGGAGACTGTCATGTGTACAATCTGAGTGTTAGAGCGTAAATTCTCTGTAGCACATCTCTCTCTGTCACTGTTTTTTATTCAACAGACACACAGCTGATCACTGGTAATGTTCATTGTTCTTACAATATGACTCGCTCCACCTGTGCTACACTGGCCAGGTTCTGTCACTCTTAAATAAATGCTCTTAATTGGACAGACTGGCATATCAGTCTTCATTCAGGCTTATAGCAGCAGCAGGTCCGACACACGACTGCAGTGAAGAGAGAGGGAGCAACCAGTTGATGATGGCAAATCTAATCATGTGACGTTTGTCTCCCGAGCCTCCTCCACACATCTGTCCTGCAGCTGGATGCCACCCCGTCCACCTTCACAGCGTCCTTCATCCCTGTTACAATCAGCTCACGTCTGCATGCTGACATGAGCTGATGTTACCGGTGCTGCGATCACTGATAACATCCGCACATCTATAAATATCACTCCTATTATTTTCATTACAACAACCCCCCTGACAGAGCTTAAGTATGACGGTTACACAACTGCTCCTCCTCCTCTCTCTCCTCTTCACCCCCCTCTCCCTTCTCTCCTCACTTCCCCTGTTCTCTGCTCTCACCCCAACCAGTCGAGCCACATTAAAGTCTGCTTCTCGAGGTTCCTTCCTGTTGATACAGGTAATTTCCCCTCTACATCACCAGAGTGCTCGCTCATTGCGGACACTCTTGGGTTTCTCTAAAAGATTGTAAGGTCCGGACCTTTCAATGTGGCTTGCGATCGTTTTTGCTGTGATTTGGTGCTATACGGGTAAAACTAAATTTAATTAAATAGTATTATTATTATTAGAATGCAATTGGCATTATTTGATATGACTGTCAGAGAGATGGAGCGATAGAGACCGAGGGCAATGCTAAAGTACAGAGGGGTTCACTGGGGATTGAGAGTGTTTGTATAACTTAGAAGTGTAGGTGAGAGAAGCTGGAGCTTTTATTGATTTTTATTTAGAAACAAAGGTTTCTTCCCTGTGTTGGGGTTTGTTGTGTGATATTAAGCCTCCCGTGTCTCGGTGAAAACTCTGTGTCAGCTAACAGAAAACAGGGTCCACACAGGGTTTTTGTTCCAGAGGACAGGAGATGAATACAAATTGTAGAAGAAATTTGGGCAGTGATTTTACTTCACATTGTATTGCCTGAAAACTAAATAGCTGTCATACGTGAGCTACAACTCACAAAACCAGTCATTAGGGGAAGAGCATTGATTGGGAAGTTCTCTATAAAAAATCATATACACACAACCAAAAAAAACTGTAAAAATGACTTGACTGCAATAAAGAAACCAAGAGTTTTGAATCCTTGCATTGAGATGATTATGTGACTCAACTTTTAATCAGGCTTCATATATATATATTAATGTTAAAAAATAATAAAACACAAGCAAAACTCGTGCAATGCTACAGATAAAGATATTGTTAAAAAGGAGACATTTGTTGTTTTCTCTCCCACTTTGGTTCAACATCCAACTCCACATTGTTTGAAGGGGACATCATACATATGCAAACATCCTTCCCTTTCTGTGGCCAGGCAAATCGCAGTGCGGTTTTCACGTGGAGGTTAACTTTAGTGAACGTTGACAAATTACTTTAGCTTTGGATTCGCTTATGTGTAGATTTTCTGAAATTTATATAAACCTAAATATTAAGAGAAGGAATTTTGAAAAGCATTATGAATTTTATCTAACCTATGGGTTGTCTCCAGTCTAAGCAGCTTAGACCATGATGAGAGTCAGTTAAAAGGTGTTGAATGCCCTTTCCTCTCTTTTTACTTAATATACTCCATAAACTTTGCACTGCCTTCTTCTATCTGGCTGCAGTATAGGTCGCAAACCCTGCATTCTCAATAGTAGTAAATGGGACCAAACTAAAATGTCCAAGTACATGTTAAATACGTTTTTCTCAAAGGCGCTTTCTGTCATTCTAGGCTGTTGTTGTCACACTGATGTTTTTGAAGTGTTCCTTTTTTCAGTAAGTTTGTTTGTTTGTTATAAAAACAGGATGAAGCGTAACAAAATGACGACAGCTAAAAACTCCCAATCAGTCGAGCCCACGTGTCACCAGGACCTTTCTACCCAGGGCTCCACACAATGAGCACTACATATGGCATTAGCCTCATCAGGGGTATTTTCCATTTTGTACAAAAGGGAGGAAGTGAAGACGTGTCGTCTATCTTTGCTTGGAAAAGTTTGAAAATGCAAAACACAGACACATTAGTGTGGAGTGGAGCTGGTGAGGAGATGTGTATCAGGTGTGGAGTTACAAACCAATAAGTTTAATTGTCCTCAGTAGCCAGCTCCTCATCTCTGCCTGAGGCTACAGGTTTAAGATTATATTTGCTGATACAACAACAGCACACCCAAATATCAGAGCTGTTGGTAGCTGGGTTGTACTGAGGGTATTGTAAACACCAGGTTTGGAAATATATAAAGAATAAGAAGAATGTGTGGAACAAAATCAATATCTCTGCGTCTGCTGCTGTTATTTTACAGTTTTCTGTTTCCTGTCCATCACGTCTCTCTCATGGGAGTCTGGTGAACTACTCCACTGCTAAATGACCAACCCCAAAAAAGTCCCTCTCGAACAACCTGTATCAACTACTAACGACAAGGGATGTATCTAATCGAGCGTAACAGTGACCAGCCCCTTTTATAATGGCTCTGGTTCAGGAAGGACATTTCTCATTCATTTCCTTCTCATTGACATTTAAAATCCTTTCAAAAGTTTTTAGCATAGAACAGGCTGACCAGCTCGGGAGGAAACATTTGATTCAGAGCAAAGAAAGAACAAAAAAATGAAGAAACAAGACTGTGCATAATTATTTTAAGAGTGAAGGAACAACGCAACATGGAAGGGACATCCCGGTTACTCTGTGGTATACGTAACAAAACACTGAAGGTTCTGATCATAGTAGACATAATTTGCGAAGTTGGGATCTATATTTCCATGGCATCAGTGAGCTCCAACAGTCAGAGTCGCTGCGGACACACCCGAGGGTTGTGGGTAGTGTAGTACTTGTAGTACAAAATTCTACTCAGAAATTGAACGGAATTTGTGCTTCTGCAACCACACTGTTCAGCCATATAAAAAGGCCCAAAATGAATGTTAGCAAAATAAAAGCCCACACGATGACATCAATGTTTTTTTTTCAACCCAAATAATTCATATTCAATCTATTTTATTCCATATTCCCACCTTGCCTCCCCTCTTCCTCCCTGCAGTGGCTCTATATCTGTCCCCTCAGTGATAAACACTGTGCTAATGCAACAGTTAGCATGTGATAAATAAAGCATCACTCAGTTGCCACAGCAGAGAGATAACGTCAGAGCCAGAGCTTGTCATTGGCTGAATGAGGCCCACGAGAGGTGAGTGTAGTTAACACATCCCCATATGCCCTCTGCTACACTGACACCCACTCATATCCTGTCCGTGCACACATACGTGACACTCATCTGCATTCAGAACAAGTCGTCTCCTCCCTTCTGCCAGCCTCCACCCATCCCTCACTCCCTGCCTCTTCACTTCACTTCCATCATTCATTTAACCCCTGTCCATCCATTCACTTGTCTCCCGCACTCACTCACTCCCTCTCCCTCTCTTTTTTTCAACCATCAGGGTGCAGCATTTATCTCCATTTGAGGTGACGGAAAGTTCAACGCACCCCCACCCCACAAAATGTAATCTCCCCCACCTACTCATCCCTCTATCTGCATTCTCTCTTTTCACCTCCCTCAACATTTCTCACCTGTCTTTCTGTCACTGCCTTCTCTTAGTCCTGCCCCGGTTTGCACCTCTCCCTCTCTCCGTCTGTCTCTTGGACTCGGAGAGACGACAGCGGGGCTGCTCCCACAGACAGCTCAGCCAAACAGCTACTGCAGACTGGTCTGGCAAACAGACTCTGGAGGAGCAGAGTGTTTTATGGGCTCTATGCTTTTTCTTTCTGCCTTTCTTTTATACCGCACAGCACTCAGCCACGGATGTTAGTCTAAAGCCTTGGGCTCTCCTGCGGTAATATGTGTCTGAGACCGTCTTTGTGTCACTTAAGTCAATTTTTCTGCAGCTGCAATTTCAAATTCTGATAGATACCCTGCAAGTGCTCTGTATATACCCCACTCAGGCAATGTTAACTTTTTATATTGCACTGATGATATCTCATAATGATGAAACCAGGGTTTCAAATATTTCATGTCATCACAAATGATTGGTTGGACTGAATAAACTATGGATTGTGTCTCCAATCTTATCGGTTCCAAAATGTATTACATGACTACACTATGGCATCATTCTGGCATCATAGTGATGTCATGATCTTGTCATATGATGAGAACTTAGTTTTGGGTTTATATAAGCTTCAGGCCATGTCTTTATTCCAAAATGCATTTTTTAACAATGCATGACATTATTCTCTGAATTCTTATTGACCTCCTCATATGTTACCATATGATAGGAGTAACTTTGCATCAACATAAGCTGTTGATTGTTTATTATTTGCAGAGATGAATTGGAAATAGTGTTTTTGACCCTATATTTGTTGACCTTGACCTTTGACCTTGTATATCTGTACAGCACACACAAACACACACACACACACACCCATCTGAGAAAACAGCACCTTCCTACCTGCTTCACCGATGCACAGGGTAGTAAAATATGTTTGACTGCTCCACACCTGACACCACGTCATTGTGACAACATGGTACAAACAAGGACAGATGACGAGTCACAGAATAAGTAACTCTTTCAGGTATAGATTTGCTTTTTGAGTATGGGAGTGCCCGTAAAATATTGCAACATGCTGCAGTTGCTGTATTTGCTTCAGGCTACTCTTCAAAATGGATGATGTTTATCATATACAGACCAAGTTGCTCAAACATTCTGAAATGCTTCAGGCTAAAAGGTACGTATCACTGGTGCAGGCCAAAGACCTTGTATCTTCAAATCTGTTCCTTTTCTGGGGAATAATTAAAAACCACTAGACAGATTCCAGTCAGACAGAAAGGGTGACATGTGCTTATTTCCACGTAAACTAAAATATAAAATCGACAAAATGTGGATTTGAAAAGTTACTGCTTTACAGCAGCACTATGTTAGTAAAACTGCCTATATATCCAAGAGAAGGGATAACTGTTTGAATGTGTTTGTGGGTGTGTGTGTGTTAGAGGGAGAGAGAGAGACAGAGAGAGAGAGGTTGGGGGATGGACCTGACATGCCCGTTGGGTGTGAGCATCCAGGCAGGATATTGGATATGATGATGGTATATTGGCCCTTAATCCTCAAGGGAATTTAATGCATCTGGTGGTGAGTTCACATCCCTCCCATCCTCAGAAATTGGTGTCATCTGAACTAGTTGCAGGTTTAAAAGAAAGTGTGCTGCAGGTAATACTGTAATGCAAATAAATCTTGAAAAGACACAACGAAATATATGTTCACAGAAACAATAACACCAAAACCCTTATTTATATATTTGTGTTACCTAATTATTGTTTTGATTTACCTATTTAAATAAGGTCATACAAATTAAAAGGGTTTGGTGCCACTAAATTATCTTTATACTTCATTAACTCCATTAACTATCCTTTTGAATTCAGGGTATTTTAAAACACCTTGATTTAATCATAACGCGTGAGTAAATTATTGAAATTTCCAGGGTGAAAGAATTATTCGGGGATTTGGCTTGGCAGTGGAAGTTGAAAGCTACTCTCTGTTGACCTCATAAAAACTCCTCTGAAATGCAAATTTCTCTGGGAATCTGACATTAACTATCAAAGTCACCAGCAGCAGTCTGAAGGGTGGGAGTTGCCATGGAGATGTGAACTGACCGCTCTCTGCAATTGTGTAACTGGTCTGCTGTCCAATAACATGAGCTGGCCCTGTAGATAGGATGGCTGGATAGATAAAACATTAGTATCTCAAGAAGAAAGTCATGTGCCCCCTTGAAATCTAGTTAATCTAATAATTAATGTTTTCTTCTGATTCCGGTGAATAATAAGTTTTACATTTTCCCTTTGAATGATCTTTATCTGATAATTAAGTGTGTAAAGGATAATATACAGCTCAAAGAGATACCTCACACTTGAGCTGTAAACTAATTGATGTCACTGTACTCTGACAAAACTCCTTCTTACCACACTTGTAACTATTTTGCATATCATGGGTTGGACATGGCTGCAGGGCCAATGCTGACATAGAGTCAGTTTGGAATGTCTCCACAGCATGCAATTTATATTAAAGATAACACCCTCCGATCAAATGTAGGTACTTCAATTATCAGAAGGGGGAAATGGTAATTGTAGACAAACTCTACTCTAGTCTTATTCCAATGGCCCCTACCCACAACATACACTCCCTTAGAGGCACAAGCTTCAGCAGTGCCCTCAACCACACCTGGGTAAAGCACATTATTGGTAGAGATGACAGTGTCTCTTCAATTGTTGGACATTTTATGTAATAGCTGAAAAGTATTTATGTTAATTAATACTTGTTTAAACGTTTTTGTCCTCACATTGTTCTTTGAACTAATGTTATGTTAACACCATAGACCGTATCCAAAGATGGACGACGCATCTCCCTTTCCTTCCACTACCCAGAAATGAAGCCAAAACATCTCAGATAGGATCTCTGCATCTTGAAACGATGACATCGCTTGAGTCTGCACAACTAATTAAAACCAAACAGAATGAACACCTCACGTGTACTAAACTTTTTTTTTCGACCCATGTCCCGTCTGCTAATATGGAAGAGGGGGGAATTATGACCTATTGTGCAGCCGACCGCCAGGCAGCGGTCATTATGATTTTAGCTTCACTTTTAAGAACGGTGAAGTCGTAGATCTCTCCCATCCTCTTCTGATCTAGTGTAGCCTCGGCTCAGAGAGCTCCAGCCTTGGGCCTGACTGTGTCAGGAGCCAAAAGCTGGGAGTGATATGGCTCAGGACCACCATGGTCCTCCACAACACTAATGTCCACCTGAGGGGGTCCTGGAAGGGAGAAGCCCTCCACTTCCAAAGCCCTGCGATTCTGTGTTGCTCTCCATTGTGTGTGTCCCCCTGAGGACATCTCTGACAGTGACAACATCACTCTCACACCCTGCCAGGCCTCCCTGGACCCCTCAGCAGCATTCTTAGCTTTCAGCCTTTTTCAAACTCATGTTGTGGGTTGAGTTGGGCTCAGAGCTGGGGGTGAAGTTATACTTCAAACTTCAAGGGGTTGGATTTTGTCTTTTCAAAATATAAAATGAAGGAATCATTCATTGTATTTTGAGAGGTTGCTTCACAGTAGAAAGCATTAGCTGGCACCATGCTCAGTGTTAAAGCACTTGAAAACAGTTCCCCCATTAGCATGAATGTATTCCTCTTTACTTCCCTGCTTGTTACATAACCGTTCTTTATGACCCAGTATCGCTGTTTTAAATTAAAGTAAAATAAAGCAAATCAAAAGCTTTAATCCAGAAAACACATTCAACAAAACACTCAAGATGGGCAAGTTTTTTATTACAATATTATCTCCTGCTGTTCCCCATCATTTTTAGAGTTGTTTTCAAATGGCTTGCGAGGTTGTGTTTTGAATAAACATGGGGGTTTCTCTGTGCATTCCAGACTTCATTATCCAAACGTCATATACAACCTGTCAAGAGTGTGAACATTATATGATAATCTTATACAGGAAATATGATGTTTGGTGACAGAGGATTGGTGGATTTGAAAGGAAAGAGAAAAGTACTCCTGCAAAATCACTAATGACTCTTGAATAGAAATGGAGATGAAGTGACCCCTGCCATGCTCCTGGTAGATACGCACAGGTTTTTAATATACATGCATACTTAGTTTGATCATTTAAAGTGGTTTATTTGAAAACATTTCTGGGTTTTTAGTTTTTAGTTGCCTAATGTTTCGCTTGGCTCAGATCAATTTCATTTTTGGTTGCTTTGCTGAATGCAGTGACCTGTATTATCAAACAAACCGTTGCTATGATTACAGTTTGAAATATGTATATATATATATATATTCTGGTTGGAAAAGGCAGCACAGAGGCAATAATCCTGGCAGCACAACAACAGGCACTGAGCACAGAATCAATAGAGGCCGGGGTCTACCACACCAGAGAGGACCCCAGGTGAAGGCTATGCAAAGGTCTCCCTGAGACAGGCCAGCACATAACAGCAAGTTGTAAGATGAAGGGAGGTACAGAGTGTCATGTCACAACCAAGTGGCTGGCTAAATGAACAGGAGCATCTGCGAAGAGGATGGGCATAGTCCTTAGGTCAGAATGGAAGACACCACTAAAAGCTGAGAAATGAAAATCATTCCCATTAACCACATCTGAGATCTCTAACCAGATATGCACAGTCCTAGGATCAGCTAAGATACTGCGCAGAACCCTCAGGGGACCCGAGCTTGAAGGAGGAAATACAACACATACGAGACAAGAAGGTACTATATTATTATATATATATTTGTGTGTGTGCATTCTTAATTATATTAAACCTGCAGTAAAAGTATGTAGTTAAATAATGGTAGCCTGGATGCCAGACGAATTTAGCCCCGCCCACAACATTTTTGGTCGGGCAGTTCGGTCTGGAGTCGCTCCATTGGGAAAAAATTATGGGGCGTGTTTCAACTGACCAGGAAGTAAAATTCCTCTTCGCTCAATTGGATAGACCTACAACCAATCAGAGCAACGTAGTATGTGACGTATGCTAAGCAACGCATTGTGAGTTATTTACTAACACCGGGTTCACACAGGACGCTTCAGCGCAGCGCCAAGCCTTAAATAACAGCTGGCTCCCATCCACTCCCATGTTAAAACTTTGTTAAAACAAAGCCGTGCAGCGATCTACTGGATCAACGGGTGATATTATTAGCGCTGCCCGTCGGTTCAGCGTCGCTTCAGTGTCCGTTGTGAACAGCCAAGCGCCGGGGCGATAGGGATTAGCGCGGTGCTTTGGCGTCGCCTCCACGTTCTGTGTTCCTCTTTCAAAATGAATGCGCTGTCGATGTCTTCTAAAACAGACTCAATGGCAGCATCTACACATCTCAGCTCGCCAGCGGCAGGCATGTTTGTTGAAAACGAATTCAACCCAAGGGCACTTTGATGACGTGGTTGATTACGTCACAGTTGATCATCTGTCAATCATCGTATAAAGCCCGCCCTGACAATCTGATTGGCCCGGTCGGGCCATAATTTTTTCCCAATGGAGCGACTCCAGACCGAACTGCCCGACCAAAAATGTTGTGGGCGGGGCTAAGTTCGTCTGGCATCCAGGCTAAAATAATGGTATAAGTTGAAGAAAGATGAGCATGAAGTCAAACATCAGTCAGTCTCCATGTGGAGGTGTTCAGTAGTCTCACTGATATGTTTAAATAACACATTGCCCACGCTTACATTATATTCTGATTGGCTGTCACTTCTTTTGACTGTTTCATTGTGCGTCAAACTGATTGACACAGCGTTTCATTAAAGGACTGATGATGTGTGACAGTTAAAAAGCTGCCATGTGCCACTACAACCCATTACTATGTGTTCCTGTCCAGCTTAAGAACAATCCATCAGTTACTTTGACGTGCATTGTGAGTTACATGGGATCCAGTTCACTCAGGCTTCTGTTTTGTTTTCTGGCTACAGTGGCAACTTGACAATGTTTGTTGTGCTGTTTCTCCACCAGGTCAACATTTTGTCAAGCATGAAATATCTTTGAAAGACACTAGGGGGTTTTCCTTGCGATATTTTCCCAAGAGGTTGAACCCTGTTGACTAGTTGATCCAAACAAGGCTGATACAGTAGACTGTTGTACCGTTGTATGAAGATTAGCATGGTAGCATGCCTCTGATCAGCTAGTGAACTCGATAGTTGTGGATGTAACAGGAACCTGTATGGGACCCACAGCCTTTTGTAAAGAAAACAGAAATGATATTATTATTATAATGGAGTCAACACTAGAAATATAAGGAAATTAATTTTAGCAAAGGACTGAGGTGGAAACCAGTCACAGATATTTGGTTAAAATGTTCGATACATTTGAATAGAAACATTAAATTACTAATTAAACATGTATTTTAGAAATGCTTTTACTGTATTTTTCCCTAAAATATTTTTTCAGAAGACTTTGTTAATTCCAATGAAAACTAAAGTATTAGCAACACTACTTATAAGTGCTTACTTAATGTGGATATATTATTGTTACAATAGCAAAATTCATAGGACAGTTGGTTGAAAACTATTAACCTTTTATTTAAAGTCTAAATTCATTCATTTACAATGAACTCGAGCATCTTGGTTAAAAAGAGTAAAGGCTGAAATATACTACTCCGACTCCGTTACAGACGACCAGACTGACAAATATGGCGTACTCTCTCATTTATGGTTCTCCGAAGAATGTGGGTGCTGAAAACAATTCACCGCCAGAACAGTAGGTGGCGCAGCGGAAGAAAAGCTTAGAGAAGCCTACCTCATGACGTCTTTGTATGTAGAAGAAGTCGTAGATTGTTTTTTTACCTCCACCCGGCTTTCCTCACTCACAGTGAACGATGGCAACTAACAGGCAAAGGCTGTTGATGGAGCTGGAGCTGCTTGACATGGAAGAGGACTTGCTTGTAACATATTTTATGAGACGAGAACAACAGAATGGTGGTTGTGTTTTGTTTTTAAAGTGGCGGTATTCTGATATAAGGAATGAAACAGGAAGTGTGAGGTCCAGAAATGACGTCGTTCGGAAATGATGTCGTTAGCGGACCAATCACAGCCAAGGGCTATCCCTAGGCTCTTCGACATGCCGACGTATAGTTAGAAAAATCAGAGGTGCACGAAAAGCTTTCCGAGGTTCTCGGAGAGGGTGTTCCACGTCGGCGAAGGCGTTCCCATGTGTCTGTCTCTGTCAAAACAGAGTAGCAAATATCGGCCTTAAGGCCCAATCCCCTTTCAGCCCTTGGCCCTATCCCTTGGGGGGGGGGGGGGGGGCTCTATACCCCTCCAAATGGAGATATTTCAAAGCCTCCCTTCAAACGGAGGGGTACCCAGAATGCCTTGCGAAACCTTGGCAAGCTGGGAGAGAGATCCACAGATGTAGTATTTTCTCCATTAATAAGGATTTAAAATTACGATAATGTTTGTAATATCTTAGTTTAATATCAATTCAACCTAGATTCACAGATTGCGAGCGCGCTAGTGTTATAATGCCAGCGAATATGAATAAACACAATAAATACTTGAAAAATATACAAACTGAACAGGACTCATTGCTGTGTGTAAAGTGAAAGTCCATGTTAATTTGAATTCAAAATGGAGCACAGTGTATGCCTGCATGTGCAGCATCTGCTGCATGTCTGGAGCTATTTGAGACTTCTGGTATGACCACTGTATTTCCTTGGATAAAAGTATATGTACTGAATAAGGAATCTACGGTATAAAGTCCTGCATATTCCGTTCCTACATTAACAATACAAACCTTGTTCAACCATAATAATGGATTCAGACCATATAACCATGTGACCTTCAATGTGACCCTGTTCTCTCTACATGCTCATATCATGCTTTAAGTTCTTCTCAGTTGGCATTGACTGACTTCAGTGTGACTGCGGCCCGAGCTGTGATGTTGTGATTGGTTTGTGGATTCTCTAAGCAAAAGGTCTGTGTACCTGTCGGGGGCGCTGTTCTCTGTGTCTCTTTACTTGGGACAACTTTTATTAACCAGGGATGTCATGATCACAAAATGACCTTTTTACACCCACACGAAACAATTAAAATAGATACGTGTACAAAATAAATAAAAATGAAAGCACATGCTATTACGTAATGCATCACCTTAATAATCCCATTCATTTTGTATTTGACTGTATAATTGAACATACATGAATGCACCTCACACTCCACCCTGTTAATTACCATAATTAGCCATTTATGCTAAATGAAACACTCTTAAGTGCTGTTGTGTTAATGTATGCAAATGTGCCTGTTTATGTGGAAGTATGTAAATGTACAAGCTACAAGGCTTCACCATACCTCAGTTTCACACCCCGTAGTCTATTTACTCTACAGTTCACGCTGAGAACAGATCATGGATACAAATGTCTCCTCGGTGCTGGTGAGTGGATAGATGCTCTTCAAGGACAGACACTAAAACATTATGTTTACCTCATCTGGAGATGAAGACGGATGCCGCACATCGATCAATGTAATGAAGACAAAGAGGGTTGGAAGGTGAACTCGAAGTCCGTCATGTTTGAAGCACCGGGTTCATTTCAGGTATGTCTGATTTCAGGGGATTTACAGTGAGACAACCTACGACTAGTCTGCAGGCAGCTGGATGGGAAACAAACAAGTCAGTCCCTACGATTAAATAATTAAAGGTCATACCTGCCCATAGATGTTAGGAGACTGTCATGCATAGTAATGAGTTGATCTCTAGAACCAAAGATTCACAGTCATGCAATACAATGACATGTATCATACAGATGACCAATACTTGTAATAATGATAGATATGTATAGTATGAGTCCTTCTGTCTGAAGAAGGGTAGTACACCTTTTGTGAAAATACGTTTTACTGCAGAAAAATTGCAAGTTAATTTAATTTGAGGGCTAACAAACTGCATAGACTCCATCCAAGTGGTGTCTTCAGTGTCATTGCAGGAGCACTATCTGCAGTACTTCTTAAATAGTTTAATTTAATCAAATTTTTCAATAAATATGGAGTTTACGGCAGGCAATGGTGTGGTCCTCTGAGGGTTGGCAACATAATCTTAATGATTTAAAAAAGCTATTTCTTAGTTATTTCTGCACCATTACGAGTATTCCTAATTAATTAGCTACGTACGGTGGCCCTGAGAGCTCAACGAACAGCAACTTAAGAAAACACATGCAAGTAGACAAAACACAAGCAAAGTAAGAAAACATCTTCATCAATTTCACTACACAACACAACACAACACATTACAGAAATGTGCTGCAAATAGAGAAGAAACGACAACGGAAGTATTTCTGGAGGACAGCTAAAAGTGATGGACACTGCTGACACTGAAAAACGACCAATACACCATACAAATTTGGTTCTATGGAGCTGAATGCGGCTCTTCAGCGGCTGAACAGTGTTGTGCATATTTTTCGCGAACGCTAAACTTAACGAATCAGTTTTCATATTATTAACCTGAACGTAATAATATGAATCAGGCTCAAATGAAATACCAGGAGTGTGTGTGTGTCGAGAGCACCGGTCCCAGCGCTCCGACCCCTGCCCACTCGCTCAGAGAGACCCACAGTGAGCTCTGAGCACGGAAGATGGTCTGAGCTAGAGACATGTCGTCTTCTCCTGTTAAACTGAATAAACAGCGCTGACAAGCAAGCCCCTGATTGTGAGGCAATGTATTGTCCATAGTGTGCAGGGGTACAAAACCTTTACTATCAAAAGAGACATTTTGCCCCCTCTTCTGAGTCAGTGGGCGGGGTCGGTGCCCCGGGACCCGGGACTGGTGCGTTCACTGCACACAAACACACTCGCCCGCTCCTGGTATTTCATGATGGCCTGATACGATGATGATTTAAAAAATTAACGTGACGTTCACTCACGTTCATCGTTACATTCACGTTAATAATATGAAAACTGATTCGTTAAGTTCAACGTTCGCGAAACATATGCACAACACTGTACTGTACAGCCACTGCAGAGGGGCTGAAGAGCCGCGTCTGGCAGGCCCCTGTGTGGAACCGAATTTGTATGGTGTATTGGACGTTTTCGTGTCTCCTGTGGCAGCAGTGTCCATCAGTTTTAGCTGTCATCTAGAAACACTATTTGCAACTTGAAGTTGTCTGCTTGAAGTTGGGTTTGATTTTTGAAACGTAGGATGGACCCATGAACCGCGGGGCCAATTTCTTTGACTCCACCCGGAGAGGAAGGTCACGCGTAGACCGGTAGTGTAGTTAGGCGCCGGGGTGCGGTGTCGGTTGGCCCCCCTCTGGTACCGGTCAGAAGAGCTTAAGAGCGCAGAATGGGCCTGCAACCAGGTACGACGACAGCGGCGTATAAACACCTGGACCGATGGCACCCTGGCCTCCTGCTCCTGTACAGGGAAAAGTGGAGGCTGGTATCCTTGGGAGCATTGGAACGGTGATAGTCCAGTAGCAGAACTGGGCAGGGTGTTGTGCGCGTATTCGACCCACAGGAGATGCCTCGACCAGGAAGAAGGATTGTGGGAGACCACGCACCTCAAAGCTGTTTCCATCTCTTGGTTCATCTTCTCGGACTGACCATTTGATGAGGGTGAAACCCAGAGGATAGGCAGAACTCCGCCCAGAACCAGGAGGTGAATTGTGGGCCCCTGTCAGAGATAATGAAAGTAGGGAGACCATGCAGGCGAAAAACGTGTTGCAGCATTAGTTCTGCTGTTTCCTTGGCAGATGGTAATTTGGGTAATGGGATGAAATGGGCCGACTTGGAGAATCTATCGACAACAGTAAGAATAGTGGTGTTACCGTCCGATGGCGGAAGTCCAGTGTCGAAGTCTAGGGAGACGTGTGACCATGGACGATTGCCGATGGGCAGCGGCTGGAGCAGGCCAGAAGGAGCGTGATGAGCACTCTTGTGCTGAGAGCAAACCAGGCAGGCTACGACAAACTCCTTGGTGTCCTCCTCCATGGAACCCCACCAGAAGCTTTGCTTCAACAAAGCTAGGGTGCGTCTGACCCCTGGGTGGCAGGCAAGGTGAGAAGAGTGCCCCCACTGGAGAACCTGAGAGCGTAGGTTAGCGGAAACAAACAGGCGATTTACAGGACAGGCACTGGGTGCTGGGAGATCAGCCTGACCCTGCCTCACCTTATCCTTGATGTCCCAGGTGACAGCGCCGATGACCACCTTGGATGGGAGGATACTTTCAGGTACTGAGAGACCACCGTCAGACTGGAACTGCCTGGACAGAGCATCAGGCTTGACATTTTTAGATCCTGGGTGGTAAGATAGAGAGAAGTAAAAACGATTAAAGAAGAGAGCCCATCTGGTTTGACGGGAACTCAACCGCTTGGCTGACCGAATATATTCCAAGATCTTGTGGTCAGTCCAGACCACAAACGGTTGCTCCGCCCCCTCCAGCCAGTGTCTCCACTCCTCCAGAGCCATTTTGACCGCCAACAGCTCTCTATTCCCCACATCATAATGCTGTTCGGCCGGTGACAATTTTCAGGAGAAAAAAGGCACATGGGTGCATCTTCTGGTCCCCTGCTGACCGCTGAGACAGGACTGCTCCCACCCCGGAGTCCGATGCGTCCACCTCCACCGTAAACTGACGCACCGGATCTGGAAACACAAGAATGGGAGCAGACGAGAACCTTGCCTTTAATTCACTGAATGCATTGTTGGCAGCAGAGGACCACTGGAAGGAGAGTCTCGGGGAAGTGAGAGCCGTAAGCGGAGCCGCCACAGAACTATAGTTGTGGATAAAGCGTCTATAAAAATTGGCGAACCCCCACATGTTCTGACTCTGATCTAGAAAATATCAAGATATCGTCCAGGTAAACAAACACGAAGATATTCAAAAAGTCACGGAGAACATCGTTGACCATGGCCTGGAAAACAGCCGGAGCATTGGTCAGACCAAATGGCATAACCAGGTACTCATAGTGTCCACGGGGTGTGTTGAACGCAGTCCTCCACTCGTCCCCCTTCCTGATACGAACCAGGTGATAAGCGTTTCGAAGGTCGAGTTTGGTGAACACTGTTGCCCCTTGCAATAGTTCAAAGGCCGAAGAGATGAGTGGAAGAGGGTACCTGTTTTTAACGGTGATGTCAATCAGGCCTCGATAGTCAATGCAGGGCCGGAGGGTCTTGTCCTTCTTGTCCATGAAAAAGAATCCCGCGCCTGCAGGGGATGACGAAGGACGGATAATTCCAGCAGCCAGTGAGTCATTGATATAATTTTCCATAGCCTTGGTCTCCGGAGCAGACAGAGAGAATAACCGCCCTCTGGGAGGTGAGGTTCCAGGAAGAGCAGATCGCCGACTGTTTCTCCCACTCGGCGGTTCCCCACTCCCTTGCTCGTCCCGAAAGCTGGGTGATCATATAAGCCACTCTTGATCTCTCGGTGGGATAAGTGAGAGGCTGTAAATCAAAAGTCAGTGAGCAGAGTGTCAGAAAGGACCGACAGGTACCCGGAGCTCCGGAGAACCGGTTGGGATCGTTGAGACGAGGTTCCGGACCGGAGGAAAAACAAGCAGGAGGACTGGCCGGCCGTGAAACAGCCGCTGGCTGACAGACTTGAACGAACCGCTGGAGTTGGTCGTTGAGAGCCCCCAGATGTTGGTCGTGGCGTGCGGAAGCCTCTTGGAGAGCCTCTGCCATGGCCTCCTGTTGGTGCAGCGCGCTAGCGTGCGCAGCTACCTCGCTGCAGAGTCTCTCCGAGTCGGCTGGGTTCATTCTTGGCCAGATCGTTCTGTCAGGACTGGCAGAATGGCAGGCGTGAAACCAAAAGCAAACGACAATGAGGCAGAGTGGGAATAAGCAAAGTTTGTGGTTTAGTGGAAGGTAGCAGGGGTCAGATACCAGGCAGTCTGTCCGATGCAAACAAATCCAATAAGGAGCAGGCCAGGGATAATCCAGGGTAGACAGAGCAGGGGTCAGGAGCCATGTAGTCAGTCCGAAGCAAACAAAACCAACAAGGGGCAGGCAAAAGAAGAGTCCAGGGAAAAAGCAGACAGGTCACGGTGGAGATCAGGCAGGAAAGGAATCAGGAGGTAAACGCTGGAAAGATTAGGTACGAGCACACCAAACGATCTGGCAGAGGACAAGGGGACCAGGCATGCAGATATACAGGGGAGACTAATGAGAAGATGGAAGACAGGTGCGTCTGTGGGTGGAGCCGGTGAAGGGATCAGAGGAATGAGGAAGGTGCAGAGAAGGAGTGGAGTGGCAGAGTTCTGAAAAGACAAGGGAATTAGTAAACAAAACTTAACAGACAAACTGAAAACATTAATAAGATGGTGAATTTGTGACAATCAAGGCCCAAACATGAAATGGACATTGGACTTTGACTTGACCGTAAACATTTTCAGCCCTTAAATACTCCCCTCCCCAGTTTTTACAATTGGAAGTCTCTGTGACTTTTACCCTCAACTACATAGAACCGGATTCAAACCTGAACCTAAACATTATATCTGAACCATCAAACAGGTTGGATATCTGTCCATACAACAGTAGAAACACATTCTGGACCAAACACAAACTAATGGATATACACACATGCTGTGACAAAGCATATACAGTATATACAGTGCCTTGCATAAGTATTCACCCCCTTTGGACTTTTCTACATTTTGTCATGGTATAACCACAGATTAAAATGTATTTCATCGTGAGTTTATGTAATGGACCAACACAAAATAGTGCACGATTTGGAAGTGGGGGGAAATATTACATGGATTTCACAATTATTTACAAATAAAAATCTGAAAAGTGTTGAGTGCATATGTATTCACCCCCTTTACTGTGAAACCCCTAACAAAGATCTGGTGCGACCAATTGCATTCACAAGTCACATTTGCAAGTCACATAATTAGTAAATAGGGTCCACCTGTCTGCAATTTAATCTCAGTATAAATACACCTGTTCTGTGACGGACTCAGAGTTTGTTGGAGATCATTACTGAACAAACAGCATCATGAAGACCAAGGAGCTCACCAAACAGGTCAGGGATAAAGTTGTGGAGAAATATGAAGCAGGGTTAGGTTATAAAAAAATATCCAGAGCTTTGAACATCTCTCTGAGCACCATAAAATCCATCATAAGAAAATGGAAAGAATATGGCACAACCGCAAACCTACCAAGAGGAGGCCGTCCACCCAAACTGAAGAGTCGGACAAGGAGAAAATTAATCAGAGAAGCAACCAGGAGGCCCATGGTTACTCTGGAGGAGTTGCAGAGATCCACAGCTGAGGTGGGAGAATCTGTCCACAGGACAACTATTAGTCGTCTACTCCACAAATCTGGCCTTTATGGAAGAGTGGCAAGAAGAAAGCCGTTGTTGAAAGGGATCCATAAAAAATCCCGTTTGGAGTTTGCCAGAAGCCATGTGGGAGACACAGCAAACATGTGGAAGAAGGTGCTCTGGTCAGATGAGACCAAAATTGAACTTTTTGGCCTCAATGCAAAACGCTATGTGTGGCGAAAACCCAACACTGCCCATCACCCTGAGCACACCATCCCAACAGTGAAACATGGTGGTGGTAGCATCATGCTGTGGGGATGCTTCTCTTCAGCAGGTACAGGGAAACTGGTCAGAATAGAGGGAAAGATGGATGGAGCCAAATACAGGGAAATCCTTGAAGAAAATCTGATGCAGTCTGCAAAAGACTTGAGACTGGGGCGGAGGTTCATCTTCCAGCAGGACAATGACCCTAAACATACAGCCAGAGCTACAAAGGAATGGTTTGGATTAAAGAATGTTAAGGTCTTAAAATGGCCCAGTCAAAGCCCAGACCTCAATCCAATAGAGAATCTATGGCAAGACTTGAAGATTGCGGTTCACAGACAGTCTCCATCCAATCTGACTGAGCTTCATCTTTTTTGCCAAGAAGAATGGACAAACCTATCCATCTCTAGATGTGCAAAGCTGGTAGAGACATACCCCAAAAGACTTGCAGCTGTAATTGCAGCGAAAGGGGGTTCTACCAAGTATTGACACAGGGGGGTGAATACTTATGCACCCAACAGATGTCAACTTTTTTGTTCTCATTATTGTTTGTGTCACAATAAAATTTATTTTGCACCTCCATAGTACTATGCATGTTTTGTTGATCAAACGGGAAAAAGTTTATATAAGTCTATTTGAATTCCAGTTAGTAACAGTACATAATGGGAAAAAGTCCAAGGGGGGTGAATACTTATGCAAGGCACTGTATATATATATATAGAGCTTATCCTTAGAGCGTTTTGGGGGAGATGGAGCCATTCCGACTTGACATTGGAGTGTAATTCACAGACAGAACCCGGCTGAACCAAAAACCTCCCCAACCACCATGCCACCCACAACACAAGAGCAGAAAAAAAACACAATCGACTCACGCGAACGCAACCCTTCTACACAATATCTATTATTACATCTCACAGTCTTCTTTCATCTATATATAATAGTGATATTTTTAGTGTGAAAATGTATAGTTTTCATACACACACACACACACACGCAAACACACACGTCCTCACAATGGGTCAGTCCATGAGGTGTAGAAAGTGATGATGGGAATAGAGAGAGGGAGAGAAGCAGGAAGGAGGAGAAGGCGTGTTCATTCGTCTGTGGTCACTTAGCCGGAGACACACACACACACACACACATGCTATTCTGGGATGCATTTTAGAATCAGATACCAGCATCAGGCATAAAATTGTCATATGAGCAAATCCATTCAAGTGAATTGTTTAATTAAAAACCGCCCGTAAACAGCCACTGGAGCAAACTCCATTCCTGATGAAATACGATGTGTTCTAGTGAATCTTTATGCTACTGACATTGCATAGTTGTAACACATGGTGTACACACACATACACAAACACACACACTATCACCTTCAAGCTCAAGTACACTGCAACCTGAAACTACTCACATGGTCTCTCTCTCTCTCATATTCCTGCAACCACCCCTCTTCCTTGTGTGTGTGTGTGTGTGTGTGTGTGTGTTTGTCACTCTCTTGGTGTATGATCATTGAAGCACACCCATTGATGCAACTGACCCCAGCTTGGCAAGCAGAGCTCACATAGCACATGTGACATGTAAGCAGACCCCTTCACTCACAGTTGTGTGTGACCGGAGCTTGGTCTGCTTTGCCGCAGAGCAGGAATCATACAGAGCCTTTGTGCTGCCGACAATTATGTTGTCGTCGCGCTTCAATTGCTACAGTGACAGTTTGGTAAATTGGTCTGGGACCTTTTTTGACTGTTGTTGCACGGCCCTTGTTGAGGTTTTCATTACCTGCACCGCACTCGTCTCACACAGAGAGCTTTGACTGATGTGCATTTTATAAAGGACGGCGCCAAGAGGTGGAACCTTGAAGTGTGGCGGCTGGCGGTAGTTTTTGCAAATACAAACGCTCCTAAAACAGACTAACACCTGCAGCATCTTGACAGCACAGGACTTACAAAACCAACCTCCGACTGTCTGTAGACGACAGAGTCCTGCTTGGATTGAATTTTGCAAACCTACATCCACAAGCTCACTACCTGTTACGCACACAAACACACAATCTTGACAGTCAGTCACCTTTAGGGCTGAGGTTACCTGCCATGTTATGTCACCGTCACGTGCACAACAATCGCTTACCTGTTGATGTAGGCTAATGCAGAGTGACACATCGATAACCAGTTTTCCAGTCATCAAAAATGTGATTTATATTGAAATATCTTTTTCAACAACAAATCGAGCAACTTCTTGGACAGATTTGATCACCTCTCCCAGTCACCACTCAGCCGACCAATCATCAGCCAGACTCAAATGGGAGTGAGCTGTGAAAGGGATTTTTTTATTTGGTATATTTGCAGCCTATATATTTACACTGTCATGATGAATTCTGTGTGCAATCAGCACATGATGTTAACACACTTGACATACAAGCTATGTTGAAAGTGTAAAAGTACACCTGCTGATGCCTGGATAAGCTAAAATATTGTATTTGTTAAATCTATATACACAGATCACTTTGTGATTTGTGAATAAGAAACTTGTTGGTGCTTTTTGATGAGGAGGACAGATGATTCAACTGTGCAGCACCTTTGTCTTCAGCTACAGTTCAGGTTGCCGTACATGGTTTTATTATAAAGCCGTTTTCAGACATTACCTTTGGGTAAACTCCGGAGAATTGGCTACGGAGTTTGCACACACACACACACATGCACATACACAGCTGGAGGTTCTCTGCACAGAAGCATTTACAACAACAACAAATCCTCCCTATATTAAGGCAAGAGGTGGAGCACCCGGGTACAGCAGACTGAGACAGGAAGTATTAACGGATGTATTAATTCCGCTGCGCAGATCATTGGATTTTCCTGATATAAGTGTTTTTCTTTGAGTTTTTTTTCATTTTGAGTCTGTCGCTTGTCAAAAGCATCATCCAGCCCCCCCCCCCACACACACACTTGTCGGATTCTCCTGACTTTCTGCGGACTTTATACTATGGGGGCCAGGCTGAGGAAGTCTGCAGATAATCCAGAGCTTCTCAGTCAGAATTTTGTGTTCACACATGCACCTCCTCCAGTTGTAAATGGTCTGTATTTATATATACACGTTCTAGTCAGGTAGCAATAAGAGAAGAAAGGAAAGAAAAAAGTATAATAAAGCCTAAAAGTTTAGATAACATTCATATATACTCAAATTATAATTAATCAAAACAATCACAACTACCAAAAACTAAGGACGAAGAATGAAATATATCTACTCTGTAAATATAAAAGAATATTATCAAATTATGAAACATGAAATGAAAGTAAATTGCACAATTCTGATAAGAAGAACCAGAGACTTTGATAATTACACTATTGCACTTCAAATAAGAAACGCACACTTCTTGCCATTCTTAGGAGAGCTGGATTCCTCCACTATCTTGTTCCTTGGTGTGGAGATGAATGAGGTCAAGCTATCTCAGCTCCCTTCCAGATCCTTGCTACACGCAGGGGCCCGGTCCAACAAGGTTAATTGACCCACACAGTGACACTATACCGTTGAAGTTACGCACCAATGAGCATTAGAAAACCGATCGCATGAATGTAACCCTTTGTTTTTATCGCCTCTTTATTTTCACTGCATGCGCCCCGTGTAACATGAATCCTTGGACACCACTAGATATAATAAATGACCAAGTCGAAAGAGTCTAAACCCCTGGAGACTGAAACAAAATAAATTTTCCATCCATAAACTTCCAAAACTGTTTGTTAATATACCCTGTGAGTTATATGTTCAGAAGGAGAGCTGGGATTTTACCTTCATTGAACCAATAAAAGTGATTTTCTTTTAAGAAAATATGCAAAATATTATCTTTTTCAAGTATTTGAAACATTTGCTGTGTTGGATGATTGTCTGGGGTTATGGGATCTGGGCAACTGGTCAGAGCAGGTCACCTTGGAGCTGAATCTTGAAAGAAATCACGCTGCATATGTTCAGATATTTAAGAATTTATTGATTAATAAAAACTAATTATCAGATTAGTTTGAGACTTAATGAGGAACAAGGATGGATCAAAAAGAAGGACAAGCAGGCAACATCACGCATGGAGGACCTACTACAGGACTCATCTGCCCTGTAGTAACAGTCTCCCTTGGTTTGTGATGATTCAATTAACAACTAATTTACTCGCACTCCTAAAGCTACGTATAACCTGAAATAATACAAGTCTGAAAGAGCAATTTAGCACACCCAGTGTCAGATTTACAAGGTGCATGATGCTGAATAAATGTAACACAAACACGGGGTCAGCACTCGCACTCAGACCACAACTAATTTCTCTCCCTGAACCTCAGAGCCAGATAATCCGGTCACGCTCCGAAATTGTGCTTTTAAATATTTAAAGAAAATTGATCTACCCACCCAGCAAGAAGGCGCCTTCTGTCAGCTGCTGACCAACTCCCCTTAAATATCTCAGCTTTACTGTGACAGATTTGGAGTTTAATGAGTTTAAACCGTGTGACCGCAGACTGCTCTCTCACCCTCTGCAGACAAGAGTCTCAGAGTTCTACTTCTTCTGGCCTTTCTGAAATGCTCTTCTAAAAAGGTTGTTTCTGTATGTGCTTGTATGCACAGGATTGAGTGCATGTATGTGTGGTGTGTGTGTGTGTGTGTGTGCTTCATTTACCACGTGTGTGTCTTCATTTTAAATGCCAGAGGTCAGATAGTCACTCGACCCCATTTCCCAATTAATAAGTTATGCATATAAGTCAACAGCTTTTCAATGCAAATCACAGTTTGCAGCGTGAAGCTTTAAATGGAAACCTTTTGCATGAAGGTGTGGCTGTTTTAAAATGCATGAGGATTAATAATGGAACACAGTAATAAGCAGAGACAATGAGTGTCCTTGTGTAAAGTAACACAAGGACACGGGTAATCAGGAAGTAATCTGTTAATAGACTCATCGTTTTTAGCTCCAAGAAATCTCAATGTAATCCTGTAAAACTTCACACTCCCATTGAGGAAGAGGGGTCTGACACAGTGACAGTATGTAACGACGGGCGCCATGCCAGTTCCTCAGAGGGGAGCCGAAGCGTTGCGATTGCCACCTGGTGGCTGGTTTCAGTATAGGTCATAAATCCTGCCTCCTCCATGTTAGTGGATCTGTGATGGACCAAACTACACAAAGTGCATGTCAAATACATTTTCTCAAAGGTGGTTCCTGTCATTAAAGAAGTTCTTATCACACTGTGTCTGTTCAAATGTTGATTTTTTAATTTGTGCAATAAAAAAGCAGGTGAAACATCATGATTGGCAGCTGAGCCTGACTCGTGATCGGTCAAGCATGTGTATCAGCGAGACCTCCATCCTGATTACTACTGCGCAGACAATACAGTATATATATATATATATTTTTTTATACAAAAGTTCAAATAATTGTGGTTTTGGTTTAACTGAGGACCAAATTATATTTAAAAACATGGCATCAACATAGCTATAGCAGTTATTATATTGTCAAATAAAAATGCCATCAGGCCTTTTTCACCTTTTAATCCCCTCAACCATTCAGAGACGTGTAACACCAAGACTGGGAAGCATGGGATTAAATTATTTAACTGTGTATGCAAAAACTTAATATCGCTCCAGCAAAATATTCATTTTTTTAATATAGTTGTTGTTTATTTATTATTGATAATAATTTAGTATATAGCTGTTAATGTTGATTTCAATTCTGTTAACTTCCTTTGCTGGCTACTTCATTCAAGCAGAAGGTCTAGTCGGATTACACAGTTGACAGCACTATAGTCCAGGAACAAATACTTATACATATATAATATACTGTGTATATTTGTGCTATATTCCTGTATATGGCTATACAATTTTGCTGATACAACACAATACAACAGACTGCCTTTCCTTTTGTGAACAAAATGACATATGGTCTCAGTCATTTACGTTGTTCTGACTCACCATAAACATTAACTGGATATGGCTGGAGCCATTATATATAACATAATATTGTTTACACATTTAATATCCTAATGTAGGCAACTGCATTTCAACGCATCCGTCACTGTAAATGGATAAAAAGACACACACACACACACACTCTCATGCTTTCTCTCTCTCTCTCACGCTCCCTCTCATCGTCTCTCTCACACACACACACACACACACACACACACACACACACACACACACACACACACACACACACACACACACACACACACACACACACACACACACACACACACACACACACACACACAGAGAGAGAGAGAAACTAATCAGTAATCCCCTCCTCTCCCAGAGCAGTCATCTCCTGGACACAGAGATTACAGCAGGTCCATTTGTCCTCTCTGCTTAATGCCCTTGCACATGGCTACTTACTGCTTGTACCTCAAATGAACCTTATGTAGACTAAATGAGATTCTGTAGTTGAGAGATGAAACAGCCACACAGCTCTGACCCTACCGACTGTGTCATGCTTCTGAGCAGACAAAGCACACACAGGTTGTCAACGCATCCAGGACCAAGATGATTTCCCCTGTTGATAGGTTTTTGTAATCGGTTTTTTTCCTCACTCTTCTTCAGGGTTAAGAACAGAAGATGTCATACCTTGTTAAGCCCTATGAGACAAATTGTATTCTGTGTGGGCTAAGCAAATACAATTTGATTGATTGACGGAAAGGATGCAGTGTTGTTTTCCATTTCAAAGGTTAATAGTAATAAAGTTTGAATAAACAGGCGACCAGTGCTCTGTAGCAGCGATGGCTGGGACTCAGAGCTGAATTACAATTGGTTATCCTGTTCGAGATTCTGCCGACTGATTCCAGCATCACTGAACTCTGCACACACAGTGGCGCAGCTTCACTGTTCAGCAGTCGCTCTTTAATTGCCATGACTTAATTATTGCAGGTCATTTAAACCGATAAAGATAGAAAGCAGCAACCAGTATTACCACAGGCCAAGCAAACTGCCCATTCCATACATACCAGTTTAGAATGGGCACTGCACTAGTGAATATGAATGAATCAACTCAGCCTCCACTGACTCAGCCGGGCCACTCTCAGGACCTGTCACTCTCAACATAAATTCTCTTAACTGGATGGAGCAGCGTGTCCATCTTTATTTGGGTCGTCAGCAGCAGCACCAGGTCCAGCACACAACTTCATTGAGGAGAGGAAGTGATTAGTTGACTGGTTACAACTGTGCTAATAAACTCAACCTCTACACCTCTGTCCTATACACACACACACACACACACACACACACACACACACATAAAAAGTAAGGCCCACTAAACATAATGAGATGCTTCCAAAGGTTTGGCACCAATGCTCTCAATGGATGAAGCTCAAAGGTCAGAGCCAATGAAAAACATCCGAGAGAAACTTGTCATTCACAAAGTAACTGGTGATGGTTTGTCTGTATTTCTGTCGACTCACATGATATAACTGAAATAAAATAATGATATTTAATAAATAGACTTCTCAAAGGTGTTTTTGATAAAAAAAAAAATGTTTGATAAAAAAGTTTTTAATAAAAAAAAAATGTCCTCACTTTTGACATTGTGAGTATTCCACTCTGGTCTTAGACATAGTGAGGCTGCCTCTGAACGGCTGTTATAGTAATCAACCCGCCGGCTTTTGATCCCTTGGTACATAAAGATACTTTTTCATGAAACTTCCCAATAATCTGGTCATAAAATGTGCTTTTTGATATCTTAGGTTTAATGAGAGAAACATCACGACCGCAGGCAGCTGTGATGACACCTAATGATCGGCTCTTACACAAGTTTGGAGGGTGCCAGGGGAATGTGTCACCTCCTGATGACACATTCAGCTACTACTGTGATCTTGGATGTGAAAATAAGGATGTAAAAGGTTTAACCACACATTTATTGTAACTAAAAGGTTTTGCAAATTAAAATGTTTTTCGGGATACCTCCATAAACACCCATAATTAACAGTGATTTGTCTAATAGCTCAAATTACTGTCATTTACAAGGAAGGTCATGATCCCCTTAAAATCTACTTAATGTTGTATTTCATGGGAACTGAAGGGGTTTTAATGGAATGAACAGTTGCCTGGGTGATATACACAACATACAGACTAAGGTGAAATGAATGATGTTTGATATCCCTTCAGGAGAATGTTAAGTTTTTCAATCACATTAAAACGTAGAGTTAGTTATTTGTCTCTGAATCACTTATATCTTGTTTGTATAAATCCTCATCACGTCCTGATAGGCATCAATTTTATAAAAGGTGGGAACAAAAGCTGCGGTCTATGGCCCTAGTAGGAGTGTAAAAAAAGACTCAGTCCAGAATGATCAGATTTGACCTACTGCGCATAACAAGAGTCTTCACAAACTGGAGAGACACACACCCCGGAAGAAGAGTCGATTGACAGAAGTTTGCAAGTCACAGAAAAGTTGGCTTCTCGCAGTTGCACGTTCATACGACCATTGGCGAGATGAGAGGGGGTGTGATGTATAATTTGCATAGTTTCAAAGTGTCACCACTCTTGCTATAGCTTCTCCAGGGTCAATGGTGAACTGCTATTCCTTCAGAATTGTGGAGTGGACCCTGGGCATGGGCCCATACCTGACAAGGATCTTATTTCATCAATTGCATGTCCTCAACCACACTATATATGGACATCAGCGCTATATTTTAATGACCAGCTGTTAAAGACACATGTAGCAACAAAACTGGACACAACTTTGTGGATCACAGCCCTTCAAAATAAAAGTCTCTAAACATTGTATTTTAGGAACATGGTGATTGAAATAAGGTAAAGTGAAAGTTCAGTCAGTGCAGTCTTGTGCATGCCTCCTCATTCACATGTTCACTTCCTGCCATGTCCTGGCTCCACCAGCTCAATCTCTCTTTTAATCCAATCCCAACATCACACGATCACCTTTAGCCAATCACCTGTATGCTGTCGTGTTTGATAGTGTTTGATCGTTCAGCTGTCAGTTCAGTACTGCGTTAACCGAGGATCCACCGCCACGCCTCCACCACCCTAACTGTGGACCCGGTTATCTCCCCTCACCCGTCCAACCAGAGGGCCCTTCATGACACAAAGCATCTCCCTGCTCCATTCCCCATCAACCACCACCAGGGTCAAGGCTCAGTCTCCTTCATATCCAAAGCACCTTCATCAATTCATTGCATTGCTTCCATGGTGTTCTACTTCCTCTGGCTGGTGTTTCAGATCAAATGATTCAAATAATTTTTATTTAATTTAGTCTCTCCTGATTAAAATGGTTTGAGGTAAGTAGGTATTCGTGGTTTTTGGCTGAGAAAGTCTGTTGGTGGACGAGCAAGTCAGCCTCCTACACCATTACCACTGGTTTGAATGCTTTGATTCAAACAGGTAACTCCAGTGACTCGTTGGACTGGCGGTGACTGACTTCAGGCCTTAACAGACACAATATTACGCCTATAATCTTTCATTCCAGCTTCTTCCCATCCTGTCGGCATAGTGCCTCAAATGCATCTTTCATTTTCAGCTAGAATGTGTTTGTACTGCTGTCTGTATATTCATCATACCCAATGACAGTGTAGTCACAATGTTCTTTTTCAGTATTTCCCTGCAGATACCTTGTCACATAATCCCTTATTACCTTGCTACCTTTTACCATAAAATTGTTTCTTCATCTCTGTCACAGCAAAATCTGAGGCAATCATATGAAAAAACTCGACCATCAGGGGAATAGTATAAACAAATTTCACAGTTTTCCTTTAAGTATAATTTTTACCATTTACACCAGGATTTCTTCAGGAAGTCATTTCCATTTGACAAAGATTTGTTTTCATATTCCAGAGCTTGACGTGCAGGTCTAGCGTCTGATGAGATATTTCCAATTAAAACAAATAATTTAAAAAAAGGCAACACTTCAAGGAAAACATGCACAGGCATTGATTGAATTTATGTGGTAATTATATCAAACTGAACTTTCTAGTCACACACAGTGTGTGTGTACACTGATTCCAGTCACGACTACGAGAAGTGCACTGGTCCGAGTTAGTCTAGGTACCACAACACCACCTGTAACATAATGAGGGCCAATGAATGTTTTACTGAAAGGCAGTGCATAAAGCAACCCGGTGGTAATATATAAAACATGAAGACACTTGTATATATAAATACATGCACACAGCCATGCACAAACGCATACACACAGACACACTCGCACACGGGCAGTGGTGACAAAGGTTGCACGGGAGTGGTTGGAAATGTTTTTTCCTATCAGGCCATTTCAATTCGTCAATAATCTTTTAAAGACCATTTCATATTATTGAACACATATAACTAACCTGCTTCTTGTTCGACAAGGTGTCTGATGTCAGATGGTAGTGATGTACATGACACTTCTTGCATGTTGTTTACAAGGGTGAAGTCAGTCTGGAGGCAGGTTGTTTCAAACATAGATGCAAACTTCAGTGCATGTCTCCTCAGAGAGGGAAAAAAATATCTTCAGGGCATATGTACAATTTATAGACCTCGAGCAGAGGGAGGTTGATGAACTGAGCTTTGAGCTGAATGATTTCATGTTGTGGGTTGTCAGACACATAGTTCTACATTATATAGCTTTACATATTTGAACAGTTCATTGTGTTTAAAACCTTTTTCCGAAGGCCTGAAGGTTTGCTCACCAGCATATTCAGATGTCATAGCAGGCTTTGTTCTGCTTCGGACATATACCCTACTCTGCTTTCTTGTATAGACATATATTGAAGTTTTAACTCTTTTACAGAATCCCTTTAGTGAAGAATGGAACTGAATACTGTCTTATCAAGTATTTAGCAAACACTTCACAGCCTTTGAAGCATGACTGTTCAGTTGAATTAGATTTTGCACTATGCCTACATATGATTCATGTTGATGTGAGCCTTTTAAGCCAATAATCTTCAGGTATTGATTGTTACTTTATGTGCATTTTATTGAGTGTTTATATTAATCAAGACTTTGACCTTTAAAAATATCTGTATATTTATGACTGGTGAGAACAACTAGAGCTGTCCACTAATTTCCTAAGATGCACGCATTTGACAACTTTTTCTGCATGGCAACAACATGTGTAAGGAATTTGCATATGGTTTATGGGTTGTGGATGTTGACTGGCAGTACTATATATCAGAACTTATGCATTCAGCCACAAGGGTTCACTTGGAAGGGCACGCTAGCCTGCCAATTTATATTATTTGCTGTTGTTGCAGATAGAAGGTGATTGTAGTCAAATGAAATTATGTATTTCTCAGTCGCTTTTTTGTGTTTTTATTAATTTCCTCATTGGCTGGAAAAAATTGTCTGCACTGTCAATGGCTTGAAGGCTGAAAGTTCCCATCCCCTGCAGCAACAACCACATCATGACATTCTTGCCAGCACACTTAAAATTCAGAGTGTACTACATGCAGATACATACAAATACATGTTTTTAAAAGCATGTCAGATGAAGGGGCCACCATAAAGGACACATGGCGCTATTCACTTTAGGACAAATTGATGCCCTCTTCCCCATATTGATGCAATATTAAGATTAAAATGAATAAATGCACACGCTGCAAATGGTTTGGGTTTAAAGGTGCTTTTACAGCATAAATCCAGTGCACAGAGTGTACAGTGGGAGATGATGTGAGGGTCAGTTAACGTTTTTCAATCATTTGTATTGACTGACAACTCGGGAATGTGGAGAGGAACTGAAAAACAGCAGAATGGAATTAAAATAAAAGGAAGAATAGATGAATGAAGAAAGTGTCACAGATAAATGTGATAGCTGCCCCTGGAAGCATAAACGGGAGTTTCTCTTGGTGATGAAATATACAGTCTATAGGCCTAAAGGGAAACAATGAGTGCACTATATAGGGTATAACAATTTCACTCATCATTCGGACGCCCCTACAAAATGGTGAACTCAATATAGTGAACTATATAGTGATAAGTGACACAGCCACAGCCTCTGCCTTTGTTACCTGTCTTTCTGGTTAGTATGGAGCCATGAGTCAATTAGTGTAACTCCCCTAAAACCATTTGGGTTAAATGCACCATTTACAACTTGTTAATTTGCTTTTGGACAATAGTCTTCATTGTAGAAAACAACAAGTCTGCTCTTGTGTCTGATAACAATGAAGTCAGCCTAAAGGTGATGGAAAGCTTGGTTGAATATATATGTGAGATGCAGTATGGACAGCTCGATATGCTTTTCAGTATGTATGATATGATTTCTGTGCCTCTTCAAATTTTAACATTCTGTCTGTTATCTTTTGTCAGGCACTGAAAAGCCATATTCAAGTTTAAAAAGAAACTCACTGGTCAAATCAGACTTTGTTTATTCTTAAAGTCCAGTGCTCTGGTACTTTGGTCCCTGAGGACAAGCACAAATCCAGACAAGCCACTCATTCCAAAACATATGAAAGTGAAATTACAATATTAAGAGAAACAAGCTCCAGATAAATAAATAAATAAAACCCAATACAAATACACAACACATAAAAAAAGAAACTTTATATACTTTATATTTATATATATGCTCACTTAGGGGAATGTTTGGTTAGGATTAGCAGCAAAAATACAGATGCTCTACTTTAGCTGTTGTGGTCCTAACCCAATAAGTTTAACAATTTGTTTCTATCGAAATTGTCGTCAATTAGTTTTGGAGAAGGTGGACCAGTGATTTGCTCAGCAGCTCTCAGCCGAGCTCCTGTGATGACTAGAGGATCAATGTCTGCCGTCATCTTGAGTCTTATCCCAGCAGACCCTTTGGTTTTTTACTCTTCTGCTGATGGTTGTAGCTTTTTGATACATGAGATATTATAGGTTTATTCCTTTAGCAAGATAAAGAGTTGAACTCTAATCTTATTGATGCCAGTTGGTCTGAAGGTAAAGTAGGTCTGCACATAGCTAATGAATAGGCTTTATTTTGTATTGGACAGTTTACCACAGGGCGGCCAGCTTTAAGATACGCTCCATGGTCTCCAGAGGTAAAGGCTGAAGGGTGGCCATGCAATTCAACAGACCTCACTGTGGACAGCCTGACATGGTTCAGCTCTCCAGTGGAGAGTGTCCCTATGAATTAACAGTTCATTCTATAAATCTATAGAATTCAGCTCCATTGTATCGGGCAAGATTGTGAAAGGAGAACTTATATAAAAAATGTAAATGCATTTTTTTAAGTGCTCTCAGTGTCACCAAGGGCATTTAGTTAATTTACAAAGCTACAAAACGATTCAGATAGAGAGATCCCTTCAGAGATTATTGTGAAAATGGTCAATGTTCTATGGCCTCTTTCTCTGTAGCATGAAATGAAAACACAATAATCTCCTTCTTCACCACAAAGGTCAGATACGGTGCCTGCTAGTCAATCTGAGGCTCTGCTCTACCCTCATGAACTTGTGAATAAGACCCTGATTTATGTATTATATATTAATATATTATATTGTGACTTTATTTTGTCATTTTATTTGTTATCCTATATACGGTAACACAGCTATGTTCACAATATGCACAGAAAACAGACACAGCTTTTACAGTCAAAGTCAAATGCTCTATCAGTACTGACTGAGTTCAGGGCTGGGTCAGACCAAATGATTGAAAGGTGTGTTGTGCTTCTGCAGAGGTTTGTGTGTGCACCTGTCCATCAGTTCCCTGACTGGCACATAAACCTGTGTCACTTTTGCCGTGTTTGGTGTTTATGGACCACTTTTGGAGCAAAAACAAAATAAATTCAGATTTTTAAACTTTGTCCTGTCGATAAAGTGTGAGACAAAGCCTGAGAGTACTCCTGGGTGTCTCAGTCCCAATGAGGACTTAAATATTATTTTATGGACTTTAGTATTTAAATATAATTACAGATACTTTACCGATAAAATAAAGATAAAGGCTATATAAAAGTGAACACTGTAAGTATATTTTGTATGACATTCACTGTCCTTAATTCTTCTAAAGTTGGACTGTGAGATGCTCACATGTCCAAAAATGTAAATTTGTTGTTTATTTTGATAAAGTGATCACACCTTTAAAATCTGAATGGTTACTGTCTTGTCTGAAAAAGGGTTCGTAACAGTTACTTGGTAAATAGTTTACCCAACTTCATAATGCCTAAAAGTATATGTGACGTTGCTGCTTATTCGCATGAAGCCCAGTGCCCCAGAGCCCTTTCGGTGAAGCAACTCTTGCATGCGTTTGAGGTTGTCCCCCGCCACTACAGTGCAGATTGAAATGTATGGCTGCCAGAAGCTGAATCCTAGTGACAATTGCTGATCTGTGATACCTCTCAAAAATTCCAAGATCCAGGAAGAACTCCGGCACAAACATGCACACCAACCTCAACGGGAATTATTATATCATTATTAATAGGGGGTGTGACTGTAAAGACAGACTCACATGACAATAAAGGGGCTGAGGGTAAAACAGAAGATAGAAAGATACTTTTATTCATATGCAGCCTTTTATTCCTGACAAATGATTGGTCATTGGGTCTTCATACTTTTGCTATATTTCAATTCAGTGGCTGCATCTTTGGAAGCTGCATTAACATATTCCCCCTCAATTCCCATTCCCGGAGGGAGATTTACTCTTCCCTTTGTGTTTTGGCAGTGTTCTGTTTATATGTATGTTTGTGACATTAGTTGTATTTTACTTTTGCCGTTGAATAAGTTGCTGCTTAATTAGACACCGCATCAGTGAGCCAGGAGGACAGGGTGATTAACAAAGACCACAACAAAAGGTGGGATTTCAAACCCACTAGTGAGCAGTGCAGTGGATTAAGAGTCTATGAGCCAGCTGCTTGATTAGCAGAGCGCGCTGTACAGTCGCAACTTCACAAGATTGATGCACAAACTGTATTCACAAGGGTTTAAAAACTGATTTACAGGGGTAGGTTCACAGCATGTAGAATTAAAACATCAGATAGATTTACATACAGTGCCTTGCATAAGTATTCACCCCCCTTGGACTTTTTCCCATTATGTACTGTTACTAACTGGAATTCAAATAGACTTAAATAAACTTTTTCCCGTTTGATCAACAAAACATGCATAGTACTTTGGAGGTGCAAAATAAATTTTATTGTGACACAAACAATAATGAGAACAAAAAAGTTGACATCTGTTGGGTGCATAAGTATTCACCCCCCTGTGTCAATACTTGGTAGAACCCCCTTTCGCTGCAATTACAGCTGCAAGTCTTTTGGGGTATGTCTCTACCAGCTTTGCACATCTAGAGATGGAAAGGTTTGTCCATTCTTCTTGGCAAAAAAGATGAAGCTCAGTCAGATTGGATGGAGACCGTCTGTGAACCGCAATCTTCAAGTCTTGCCATAGATTCTCTATTGGATTGAGGTCTGGGCTTTGACTGGGCCATTTTAAGACATTAACATTCTTTAATCCAAACCATTCCTTTGTAGCTCTGGCTGTATGTTTAGGGTCATTGTCCTGCTGGAAGATGAACCTCCGCCCCAGTCTCAAGTCTTTTGCAGACTGCATCAGATTTTCTTCAAGGATTTCCCTGTATTTGGCTCCATCCATCTTTCCCTCTATTCTGGCCAGTTTCCCTGTACCTGCTGCAGAGAAGCATCCCCACAGCATGATGCTACCACCACCATGTTTCACTGTTGGGATGGTGTGCTCAGGGTGATGGGCAGTGTTGGGTTTTCGCCACACATAGCGTTTTGCATTGAGGCCAAAAAGTTCAATTTTGGTCTCATCTGACCAGAGCACCTTCTTCCACATGTTTGCTGTGTCTCCCACATGGCTTCTGGCAAACTCCAAACGGGATTTTTTATGGATCCCTTTCAACAATGGCTTTCTTCTTGCCACTCTTCCATAAAGGCCAGATTTGTGGAGTAGACTACTAATAGTTGTCCTGTGGACAGATTCTCCCACCTCAGCTGTGGATCTCTGCATCTCCTCCAGAGTAACCATGGGCCTCCTGGTTGCTTCTCTGATTAATTTTCTCCTTGTCCGACTCTTCAGTTTGGGTGGACGGC
The DNA here is from genome assembly GCF_947347685.1 of Pleuronectes platessa. Classification (NCBI taxonomy): domain Eukaryota; kingdom Metazoa; phylum Chordata; class Actinopteri; order Pleuronectiformes; family Pleuronectidae; genus Pleuronectes; species Pleuronectes platessa. The sequence continues at coordinate 6,116,430 of NC_070633.1, forward strand.
CTCCTCTTGGTAGGTTTGCGGTTGTGCCATATTCTTTCCATTTTCTTATGATGGATTTTATGGTGCTCAGAGAGATGTTCAAAGCTCTGGATATTTTTTTATAACCTAACCCTGCTTCATATTTCTCCACAACTTTATCCCTGACCTGTTTGGTGAGCTCCTTGGTCTTCATGATGCTGTTTGTTCAGTAATGATCTCCAACAAACTCTGAGTCCGTCACAGAACAGGTGTATTTATACTGAGATTAAATTGTAGACAGGTGGACCCTATTTACTAATTATGTGACTTGCAAATGTGACTTGTGAATGCAATTGGTCGCACCAGATCTTTGTTAGGGGTTTCACAGTAAAGGGGGTGAATACATATGCACTCAACACTTTTCCGATTTTTATTTGTAAATAATTGTGAAATCCATGTAATATTTCCCCCCACTTCCAAATGATGCACTATTTTGTGTTAGTCCATTACATAAACTCACGATGAAATAAATTTTAATCTGTGGTTATACCATGACAAAATGTAGAAAAGTCCAAAGGGGGTGAATACTTATGCAAGGCACTGTATATGGAAATGGACCTCTCCATGTATGGCAACCTGAAGGGTTAGCACACATTTTAACCACAGTAGTACAGCCTTTCATTAAACACACAGCATTCTGAAGCTGTCAAAGTTTTCAGTATACAGTAATCAAAGGATTTATATGCTGTTCTGCTTCAGCACGATGACAAATAGACCTAAAAAAGTCTTTTTTTACATAGAGTGGGATCAGTGAGATTTGTTGTCTTCGCTACCATTGCTGTCACTGCTGTCAGCTTCACTTAATTACGAGTCCCTCATGTGCATAGCTCGAGAAGTTCAGGTTCAGCCCGTTTCTCTGATAAACCTCATCAAGGTAAAACAACCAAGATTTACGAATTATATAAATATGGCATCAACTGAATTCAAGAGGTTAACTTAAATACTTCTGGCAGACAACCACTATGCTAACAGATGAGCTATTAGCCTTGATAACTGGCAACCAAATAAAATGGTTTATTATCATGACAACAAATTTTGATTTTTCTGACAATGTACACAATATAATTTATGAAACTCAACCCTGCTTCATCCTTCCAGTGTGACATGTTACAAATGGATGGACTGCTGGAAAACTCGCTTCCAGACCAGTAGGAGTTTTGAACCTTTTTATCAAATCATATTTATTTAACTGATTCAGAAACATATTCGGAGTCCAATGAAATCTGCCACACATATGCATGCTAACCTCAAAGTTAATTCTAACAGTGGTTTTAGGGTCTGACTATAAAGACAAACGCAGGGGACAGGACTGGGATAAGAGAGGAGGAAAAAGAGAAGACACAAAGACTTTTCTCCTTTTTTTTGTTGATCTTCATACTTTTGCTGAGTTTTCATTCAGTGGCTGCATCTTTCGGAGGCTGCAATTGTAGACTGACAGCCTGACTGGGCTGTCTCATATTGAAGGCTCCTCCAAAAGCTGCAAAGAAATGCGCCTTTCCATTCCCGAGTAACGGGGGGGGATCATTCTCAGGTCAACCTATCCCTGGATTCATTGTGTTTTAGTGATACACCTTCTCTTTTTTGTATCATATTTATTGAACTAATTCAGAAACATGTGGAAAATGAAAATAACAAACCCAATCTCATGATGCTGGGTGAGGGATGAAATGAAGATATTGATTTATTTTTGCTCATCTCCTTCTTCACCACAAAGGTCAGTTGATTCAGACAACTCACGCTCAAATGTTTATTGCAGCATTAGAACAGGTTTAGTGTTTGGTGTCTAGGCTCCGACTTAATCACTCCCCCTAGTGATTACACAGGAAGGATGGGAGTGATGAGCAAATAGAGGATGGAGGTGGTGGAGGGGCTGAAGCTGGTGTTAGCAATGCTGCCGCAGCAGGGCGATTAAAGGGATGATGGGAAATTTCTCTCTGCTTAAAAAGGCCACTTGATAAGGTGGGTGTGTATTATAGATGGTTGTGGAGAGTGAGGTATGTCACATGATGTGTGTCACATGATTGGAGCAGCACAGCTGGAGTTGGCTGCCTGAAGTAGCTCGCCGGCGTCAATCCATATACAGTGCCTTGCATAAGTATTCACCCCCCTTGGACTTTTTCCCATTATGTACTGTTACTAACTGGAATTCAAATAGACTTAAATAAACTTTTTCCCGTTTGATCAACAAAACATGCATAGTACTTTGGAGGTGCAAAATAAATTTTATTGTGACACAAACAATAATGAGAACAAAAAAGTTGACATCTGTTGGGTGCATAAGTATTCACCCCCCTGTGTCAATACTTGGTAGAACCCCCTTTCGCTGCAATTACAGCTGCAAGTCTTTTGGGGTATGTCTCTACCAGCTTTGCACATCTAGAGATGGAAAGGTTTGTCCATTCTTCTTGGCAAAAAAGATGAAGCTCAGTCAGATTGGATGGAGACCGTCTCTAAACCGCAATCTTCAAGTCTTGCCATAGATTCTCTATTGGATTGAGGTCTGGGCTTTGACTGGGCCATTTTAAGACATTAACATTCTTTAATCCAAACCATTCCTTTGTAGCTCTGGCTGTATGTTTAGGGTCATTGTCCTGCTGGAAGATGAACCTCCGCCCCAGTCTCAAGTCTTTTGCAGACTGCATCAGATTTTCTTCAAGGATTTCCCTGTATTTGGCTCCATCCATCTTTCCCTCTATTCTGACCAGTTTCCCTGTACCTGCTGAAGAGAAGCATCCCCACAGCATGATGCTACCACCACCATGTTTCACTGTTGGGATGGTGTGCTCAGAGTGATGGGCAGTGTTGGGTTTTCGCCACACATAGCGTTTTGCATTGAGGCCAAAAAGTTCCATTTTGGTCTCATCTGACCAGAGCACCTTCTTCCACATGTTTGCTGTGTCTCCCACATGGCTTCTGGCAAACTCCAAACGGGATTTTTTATGGATCCCTTTCAACAATGGCTTTCTTCTTGCCACTCTTCCATAAAGGCCAGATTTGTGGAGTAGACGACTAATAGTTGTCCTGTGGACAGATTCTCCCACCTCAGCTGTGGATCTCTGCATCTCCTCCAGAGTAACCATGGGCCTCCTGGTTGCTTCTCTGATTCATTTTCTCCTTGTCCGACTCTTCAGTTTGGGTGGACGGCCTCCTCTTGGTAGGTTTGCGGTTGTGCCATATTCTTTCCATTTTCTTATGATGGATTTTATGGTGCTCAGAGAGATGTTCAAAGCTCTGGATATTTTTTTATAATCTAACCCTGCTTCATATTTCTCCACAACTTTATCCCTGACCTGTTTGGTGAGCTCCTTGGTCTTCATGATGCTGTTTGTTCAGTAATGATCTCCAACAAACTCTGAGTCCGTCACAGAACAGGTGTATTTATACTGAGATTAAATTGCAGACAGGTGGACCCTATTTACTAATTATGTGACTTGCAAATGTGACTTGTGAATGCAATTGGTCGCACCAGATCTTTGTTAGGGGTTTCACAGTAAAGGGGGTGAATACATATGCACTCAACACTTTTCAGATTTTTATTTGTAAATAATTGTGAAATCCATGTAATATTTCCCCCCACTTCCAAATGATGCACTATTTTGTGTTGGTCCATTACATAAACTCACGATGAAATAAATTTTAATCTGTGGTTATACCATGACAAAATGTAGAAAAGTCCAAAGGGGGTGAATACTTATGCAAGGCACTGTACAGGGCCTGCTTTATCCCTGCCCTGCCTGTCAATCAGAGGCTCCACTCTAACCCCATGAACTTGTGAATAAGACCCTGATTTGAGAACAAAGGACATGATGGAGAATATCCACACTAATTAAGATGCCAACCACCAGTTGATGTTAGCAGATACATTAGATACATATGACCCTGAAATACATCTTACTAAAGCAGAATATGACTGTGGTATATCAGTAAAGAAACACTATAAAAGATGTAGAGGATCTGTTTTTATACCTTTTAGTTCTCACACAAAACAGTTGGAAAATCAGTGAGCCACACTTTTCCACACAGCAGATACACTATCCTGCTGCTGGAGAAATTCACTAGAGCACTCGCGTATTAATCCACAGCTAAAAATATGATCAAACAAATGCACTTTATCCTGCTGACAGAGTAGCATCTCCTAAAAAACATAGCAGTTTAAATAAATTACTGAGTCGTGATCCCTTTTGAAAAGTCTACATTTTCAGGTGGAATAAATGGGGTTGAGTTGGGGAATCAGTGGCAGTTGTGAAAATGATATAAGGTCTAGTCTTTTGTTGATTTTTTGTGTCTTGACAGCAACAGATGTATAGACCAACACCAGCCTGGGTAAGTTCACATATGTTAGACATGTATCTACATTAGGATGCAGACGCCTGTGTCCTGGCTTAGTCTAGAGAGGATTCATCAGCCACAGGCATCACTGTTTTGTTTTATGTTTAACCAAACACAAAAGAACAAAGGTTGTACTTTTATGATACACAATTCACATCACCGGATCAAACCATCCTTAATCACGTTGTACTTCAAAGAAGAAGGGTCATCTGAGCTGCCGGCTCGGCTCCTTCATGCATCTCTTATGCTGTTTCCTCTTCCCCCGTGTTACCAACAGCTTCCTGTCAGCTTATCATCCCTATGTTCATGTGGCTGTTACACTACAGAATGTTTCTGTAGGCCTGTCCCTGTAAGTTATATACTGTATGTCATTGATTTATGTAAGCCTTGTTCTTCTGTAGGTGCCTGGTGAGTTGAGTGCTCTACTTGTTCAATCTTTAGCATCCTGCTTTGATTTCTATACCTCTGACTGCAGTACTCATTTGAATTGCATGACGAAAGCTTAGTATACTGCACAGATTTGTAACTGTCACTTTGGACACTGCCCTGATGTCATCATTATTTTCTTTCTTGTTTTTACTTGACATGCTCTATGTGTCTTCGGATTGCCCTCCTAGGACAAATAAAGTCGTTTTGAATTTAAATTCCCTGGAATGCATTTTCTGTAAAATGCTGTGGCTCATTGGAAAACTCATTTTGCCTTTAACTATATGACCAGTCAATTTAAGCCATTTTCCCCCTCACATAATTTATCCAATCTGTGGTTGTAGCAATGGGGCACATGCACGAACAGATTCTGAGTGACGGGCACACAGACAGGGCATAGTCACACATGCGCGAATGCAGGTGAATGTTGCAGGTCAGAATTCACCGAAGCTGGATTCCTTACGAAGCCAGGCTGTGGATTTGCTTCAGCACAGGAAACAAATGTTTTACTCGACCCCTGGCTCGCACAGATTGAAACTGAACTGGAGGTGGAAGTTCACAACTGCTACATGCACTTATATGTGTGTGACCGTTTCCTTGAGAGTGAACGTCTTTGTGTGTGAGTCGAAAACTGCATTGCATGCCACTTACTGGTGTTTGCACAACTGCATGTGAGACTACGATGGATGAGTGTCTGCATGGATGGTAACAACAATGTGGATGATAGCACGAGCGAGCATTATGGCAAATAGCACTTCACACAGCTAAACAGTCACTGATCCTTCGTGTGAGTATGAGAGGTGTAAAAACAAACTTTGATCCCACCACAGTTTCACAATTAACCAATTAGAATATGGTGGGTCACCACAGTCTAGATATTTATTGGGAAACACTGTTGGCTTTCCTCTGAGGCTTCCGATGTTGTTGTTCATACTCTCAGGCTCACTTATTCAAAACAATTATATTAAATGTATATAAGATGTATAAATAAGTGCAACTTGATTAAATCCCATCAACTCGACATGATAGACAACTCTTGTTTGACCCTGTACATTGAACTTATGATCAAATTACATGAACATTTTATATGTCATATGAATCACTAAAGTTAGCATTTTAGTCTAAACTTTTTTGTGGGCGTGTGGTAGAAGCGTGTATGGTAATCACATGGATACTGATTTGCCTGAGAGGCTGAGAAAAAACATACATTTTTTTAACAATGTGCTTGGACCTCCTATCAAAGTTCCCGGCAAAGAGCAATTAGAACTCACAAAAGCCATGTAAGCACTTTTGTTGCTCGTCTGAACCCTCCCGCCTTCTCACTCCTTCACTCCTCAGAGTACATGTTCTGGGGGATTAAGATGCAAATTGTTGCCCTAATCTTTAAGAGTAAAATATGCTTATAGTGTGGAGCTAAGCAAGCATATAGTGCATTCTGTAGAAGTTCCGTCATTAGTATGCAAAGCTCAGCCTTTATGCCATTTCAAAACTCACACACTAATGAGATTCATATGTAATGTATGGGAAAGGTACAATGTTTACCATAAACTCTCACAATGTGATTTTACATTTAATGTGCAGTCGGCACCGGGAGCCTGGCAAACTACATAAACACACACACTATAACTTACTGCTGTTAAATCTGCATCGACGTTGACTGAAAAAAATCATGGTTGATGTCTTCATTGCATTTTCGTCCTACACACACACACACACACACACACACACACACTGATAAACATGTCCATACGTTTTGACCGAAGGCTGCATGGCTAATGTCTTCGTAAGTCGTGGCTTTTCTGTGCCAACTCAGCTGAACAGAAGAGGAGATGAATGTAAATCCATGCCTATAGATTAGCTATTCTCCTTGCACAAAAACTGCCTGGCTGCCACAATCCCCCATTCACCCACTTTATATTCCTTCCCTTCATATGGATTTCAGCAGTCAAATCGCATTATGTAGAGACACCCCAGTGGTTTACCGGGCAAGGATGCGTACTCTGGTACTTGCAATTTGAGAGGGTTCAAATCCAACCCTTGAGTTGCTTGTGTGTTCTTTCTCCCATAAGCCCATCCTTCCCCTCCAGTTGAATTTAAATCTCTAAAGCATTATTTACACAGTGAATTTAAATCCAATCCCTTATTCATGCATTTTCCCCAAATCTCATTATGGCAAACCTCTATCTACTAAAGCATCCGTGATACTCTTGGGTAATTTGTGTTGTTGCATTATGGAGATGTGGGTTCAAACATGGGTTAAGACGTAAAGACCTTGCTCACAGTGAGGTCACACAAGGAGGCAGGAGAACACCTAAGGCTGGCTGGTGCCGGATGAAGAATAATGACCTCTGTGCTTTAGTAGTGCATTTAGAATGCTTCCATTAGTATCACCTCACCACTACTCAAGATCATACATTAACCATAATTCAGTCTTCATGGGACCAGTGACTGAGCAGCCCAGAGGTCAGCATATCACTACACACTACCTCTATTTCACCAGAATTGAATGAATACCTGTGGCTGGTTTTACTTGTTGCAATTTTAAGAGAACAATGGATTGTCTCTGTCATTTTAGTCTTAATTTAATTCACATTACAAGGACAGGAGAGAGACGCTGAGTGCAGTGTGCCAGTGTGCCTTGAATACTTGGTTTCTTCCTGATCCATGCGATTGTTCCAAGATGAGAGATGGGATTAAGGGTAAATGGAGCCTGAAATATCAATGAAATATCAACTTATATGTCATATTGGGACACTTGGGAATTTAAACATTTATCTTTTTTGCTGAGGAATAGATTCAAATATGTATACAGCTATTCTCTTACCCTTGCAAAAAGCAAATTAACATTTAATTAGACAGTTTGTGTCTTTTAAAATGGTTAAACAGGTTGGGTCATTCATGTTCATTTACTGGAACGTTTTCTGCATAGAATGAGGCTGGAGTCTGATCAGTTTATAGCTTGGCATAGAGACTGGGAACAGGTCGAAACAGCCAAGCTCAGTTCTCAGGTAACAAAAAAGGCCAACACTACATATTAAGCTCATGTGAGAATACAGCAGGAGATCTGCAAATAACAGATATCTCAGGATGAAAAAGAGGTACCACACAGAGATGTCAGCTTGGGTAAGGGCCGATGATGATGTGCTGTAAACAATAACATGTGATCTCCGCAGCAGAATGTACACACGATGTCCGTTCACCTCCGTCAGCCCTCGCCTGAACGCTTCCCAGTTCTTGCTGTTGTGAGCTGCTGAGAAACTCCTGCTGTGTCCTTGATCTCTGAGAGAAAAACTCTGCAGAAAGTATGGAACAAATTGTGTGGACAGTTTTTCAGAGTTTATGTCTCAAAAACAGCCTTGGAGGCAACATGCAGAGACCCAGAGCCTCTGCACACAGCAACTGCTCGGCAATTCAATTGTTGCTATGTGCACCAGCAATGCTCAAGTACAGATTTCAAATACATCTATGATAACATGTTAGTAAGTTGTTGGTGTTAAGATTCAAGATTTTGAACTTTAAACCGTTTTACCCTCGTCTAACGTTTAGCAGCTCTTAAACCTTTCCCCTGTCACGACACTGAGGAGACATGCTGAGGGCTGACATGTAGACTTGGCCACGACAAAAGAGAAAATGACTTTTATCAGTGGGGGTTTGATATGAAATCTTTCTTTTCACTGTGAACCAGACAAAGGTCTAACCATAGATTTCAATAGAATCAGCCTCACGACACTTGCAGCACAATGAACGCACTTTCTATCAGATGACAGACAAATCTGTGTCAGGAGATCAGACTATACATTTGTCTCAGGGGGAAACAGACACTGTCACACCACCCTTTCATTTCAGCCCGTGCAGTCAAATCCATTCTCCTTCGGGAGCCTGGATGAAGTGGGGAGGAGCAAGGCACGCAGTTTTCTGTTCAATCTCCTTTCTTCACCAAGAACGTTCCTGTCACTCATTTCAATCATAATCTGCTCGTGTCGATGTATTTTGCCAAGGCAGTGACAGATGCTGCGCACAAAAAAGGAAAAATCAAACTCATTCTTTTTATTTATGTTGCTGATGTTTGCAAAAGTGTTCCTTAAGGCTCAAATTCATAACTTAAATATATAATGTCGGTATACCCTAAAATCAAAATCAAATAAGTTTCCCGTCAAAATCTGCCAAATATATATTTTTTAGATAACTGCAAGCTGACAGTTATTATTTTCCTCAACTAAGTCAGAAAATTTGCAATCACATGTGGGCTTTACATGCTCCATGTCTACAGTCAAATTTAAAACAATAGGTAAATCTAAGTATATGATATTTTGGTGTGTTCAGGTAAGAATGAATGAGTGGGACGTACCAACCTGCAGACTGAACGCCATATGTAATCTAAAGACAATGTCATTAATCTATCCAGTCACGTCTACACACTGAGATCATGGGTATTCAAATGTGAACACTTTCTACACATGTACGACAGAAAACATGGTGATAATGTGTGGAACCACATTTTGCTCTGAAGTCACTGTCAACTCTTTCTTTATTAAACCTGATATTAAAAAAAGGTTTACTAAAATGTTTTATTTTTGTTTTAAGTTTTCTTTGCAGCCGAACATTGTCTCATTCTCAGAGCAGGTACCGGGGATTCAGCCTCAGTCATCATCATGTTTACAATAGGTTAATATGATCTGAGCAGTGCTACTTCTGGGCCAAATATATTATAGAAATAGAAGCAAAATAACAATTCGCCCTGATCAATTTATAATAAGCGAATAATCACTGTTTGGACCGATAATTGTCATCGGTCTCACCCAACATGAAATAATATATAAACTAAATAAACCCAGACAGGTTGCGTACAATATTCTTTATTACAAAAAAAACACCATCACCCCCACGTACCACCTGGACTTGTGCCCGCAAACAAAGGCGAACATGTGAACATAAACACACTATTTACACAAATCCCATACATCAATATTTCCCACCCCAGGTTCAAAACATAATCCCCAAGCAACGTCCCAAACAAAATGTATGCAGGTGTGGCGTGGGGAGTTGTCGCAAACCATCCAAACAATGTCCACGCTATCGTCACCACCTTCCGAGTGCCAAAAAAAAAGGTTCAGTCCTTGCGGTAATCTATTAAGTGTCTCCCAGCCAATAATCCCGTTTTGTCGAGAAAATCCCATGTAGGTGTTTATCGATCGCAGTTCCCTCGAACCTCTAGTAGCTCCGCCGGCCCGCACAACCCAAAAAACAACCCTAACCATAAGCATAAGACTGTAGTCACTATTAGTGGATATTGTACAACATCAGACATATAGTCTGTTCATTTTAGTTCTGTGTCAACATAGTTGCTTCTTGTCAAATTAAATGGGTACGGAAAGTATTCAGACCCCTTTACATTTTTCACTCTTTGTTTCATTGCAGCCATTTGCTCAAATCAAAAAAGTTCATTTTATTTCTCATTCATGTACACCCAGCACCCCATCTTGACAGAAAAAAACAGAAGTGTAGACATGTAGAAAAGTGTAGAAGAATGACAGGGGATCCCCAAATCCAGGTGTGAAAAACCTGTTGCATCATTCGCAATGGCTGTACTAGCTCAAAAGAGTGCTTCTACTCAATACTGAGCAAAGAGTTTGAACACCATGACCATGTGATATTTCAGTTTTTCTTTTTTAATAAATTTGCAAAAATTTCTACATTTCAGTTTTTTTCTGTCAAGATGGGGTGCTGAGTGTACATTAATGAGAAATAAAATGAACTTTTTTGATCTTAGCAAATGGCTGCAATGATACAAAGAGGGAAACATTTAAAGGGGTCTGAATACTTTCCGTACCCACTGTATGTTAGCATGTTGTTATTATGATCACATATCACAAAATCTGATCGCAAGGGCAATTCCTTAAAACCCTAATTGCTGTTGCAGTTATATATTAACCTCATCTCTTGGGGACAGGGTTAGCTTTGTGCCAGAAGTGAATCCATACCAGACAGCCAAGGGTAAATGGTTTTGTATTTATATAGTGCTTTTCTAGTCTTGATGACCACTCAAAGCTCTTTACAGAACAGGTTTACATTCACCCATTCACACACACATTCATACAGTGCATCTATTAGCAGCACTTATAGTTCTATGAGGGGCAATTCTGGGTTCGGCGTCTTGGCCAGGGACACTTCGGCATGCAGATGGGTCAGACTGGGGATCGAACCGCCGATCTTCAGGTTGGAGGACGACCGCTCTACCCCTCATCCACAGCCGCCCTGCAGACCCCAATCAGAACTGAGAATTATCAGTGACACGGTGTACTTTATTTAATAAACATTCATTTTTAATGAACGGCAACTGTGAAGTCTTCAAGAGGCCGTGGCTATTAGTCCCATCTATGAGAACGGCTGCACATATTAACACACTTTCTCTCCTCACTGCAAGCAACTGAGGACATTTACAAATGCTGCTAATGAGACAAAATAACCGGTTTTTAATTCTCACACATTCTCAAATCCAATAAATGGAGTAATTCTTTTGATTAAATTAAGATTTCACGATTTCACAGTGTTGCTCCTACCCTACAGGGTATTTAAATCTTCATGCTCATACATCCAAAACAGGTTGGAAGAAAGTGGGTTCCGTTTACAATGGATCGAAACCATTTCATCATCCTGCGTTATTTTTAACTTCCTGCCATTTTCACTCTGTGCTTTAATGAAATCAAATGAAAACACTTTAACAGAGACCCCTGTATCACACTATCCAACAACATTCACTTGTAAGACATGGCAGCATGTGTAATATCAGTGTAGGGGGGATGACATCAAATATGTCATAAACAGTGAAATTATTATATGCCCAACGGATCAAAAGTGCAATGATGCACGATTTCATTCCATGGTAATGAATTGAATGGGTTATAGTTTCAAATCAAACCTGCATGGTTTAATTTTGTTCATGACTTCAGGACCAGAACTTTTAATCCCTCTCCTACAAATTCTGTCTGCCCCACTGGGGTCTGGAATTGCTGGTGCTTGCACCCCCACCCTGTCTCTGTACCGGAATGGAGCCCTCCCCCTTGCAGATGGTGGCCCACCAGGGAATGATACAGGATTGCTTTTAAAGGCTGTGTGAATCCTCCATGGGAAGACGAAAACTTCAGGTCAGTCTTGCAGGAATTTCTGCTTCACACTAGCAGGAGGCCGATACAAGTAAGCCTAACCAGACATGGGATACCAAAGTAAAAGCTTTCTGGCATTGGAACATAATTTAAAATACGTACATATTCTGTAAGACTTTATTCAAAAGAGACAGGACTTTTTATGGAAAGGGTAAAGGTACTTGGCACCTGATGCACAAGAGGGAGTCTTTAGAACAGCATTGAGGTAAAACAATTTAAACATTGAAGCAGACTAAAATCTATTATAGGCTGCATCCTTCAAGTGTGAGCTCATTATACTTAAGCTGGAGAAGGACAGGAGTTAAAAAAACCTGACTGATTTTGAAAAGGTGGCTGCATTACACCGTCAGAGAGAATCTTCACAGATATTCTTCTCTCTAATCAAACGGCCCACACTACAAGATTATTAAGAGAAACGCCTCAGTGAACGAATCACCTCTCTGATGTGATCTTGTGAGGAAGAGGATGAAAACAAACACGATGGAGAATGGCATAGTGTGAAAACTTGCTCAGTCGGTCATTATGCTCTGCAGTGATATCAAACGAAAGCAGAAGAAACACGACCGGCAGATAAATTGGTTGGCCGAGTCGCACCGAGAACCGGAGGTGAGATTTTAATTGTCAGTTTTGTTATATGTTCACACCAGACATGTTGTACGTGCGTTTGTGTTCTTGCCACATATTGACAAGCCTTCCCATCAACTCAGGCGTCCACCACACTCCGACAGTAGCCTGTTTCGCAGACTCCATCTCATTTGTTCTCCTCGGAAAGTAGTGACATATCCTCTTGATTTTAAATCCAAATGACTTCTCTTCTGATTCTGGGTTAAATCGGCTTGAGATTCCTGTCATCTGAGCCAAGCTCGAGCCTAAATGTATATCCTACATGAAATCCACCTGGCGCTGTTGACTCCCTAAGTAAAGTTTCAATATTGCAGAACCGTGGTGTAGTGTCAGCTGTAGCCAAGCAGAGGACGTGAATATATTTTGCCGGGGTTCATTGCATCTTTATCGAACTCGGGTATGAAATGGGCCTTGGGGCTAAATTATGAAAGTACATGGAGCTGTAGGTCCCAGGGTGCAACTTTGAAAGTAAAATGGAGGAGAGACAAGAGTGTTTTCTAAGACTAAGAAAAGAAAAGGTTAATTTGAAGAGAAAGACCAAAGTGTATGTGCAAAGAAAGCAAACTTTCCTCTCAGTTTCTGCTGAGTGCTTTTGTAAAACCATGTATAGCCTATAGTGTGTGCACTGCAGCCATATGTGTTGTGTATCTGTGTCTCCTCTTTGCTATTGTGTGTGTGTGTGTGTGTGTGTGTGTGTTTGTGCAATTGCGCATGATCCATGTTAGCTGTCGTCCCTGGCTATAATGGACCAAGCTGGCAACCTGCTGGTTACCATGACGTTTGACGGGGAAACAATGCATATTCATCTCTCTGCCTCACACACACACACACAGACACACACAGAGTGGCTCCCTGTGGTTCAGCTGCCACTGAGCCGTATGGACGATTAGTCAAGGCCACAGCCTTCACCTTTTAAAGTGCTCTTTCTTTTTCTTTGGCCTATTTTCCAACTTTCCCTCTTTTTTAAATTCCCCTCCTTGTTCAAGAATTGATTTAAGTCTATTTCTGCTCTCCAATACCCTTTTAAATCGGATTCTCAGTTGATTTATTTCTGTAATTGTTAGCTCCTTGTGGTTTTCTTCTGTCAGACTCGTTGTATAAGACCCAGCGTCAGGGCCATGCGGTCTGTGACTACTGTTTTGCTTTAACAGAAAGTTTAAAGAAGCTCGAAATGTTTCTGGTGCAGAGTGATGGAGTTTGGAAATGGCAGATTTAAAAAATGACAGACACGCCTCACTGATGATTACTTTAGCTCCTCTCTGTAAAACTCATTTGGACTCCTGTCTGAACACGGCGTCCCTTCTGACGTCCTATTCTTGTTTGCTTTCCATTTATTTCATCCAACGTCAAGTCTTTGCCTCCGTTTGCGTCATGCAGCTTCGCATTAAAATGATTTGACAACTGCTTTGCCACCTAAAAACTACAAAGTCAATAGTACCAGGGGCTGTGAGAATAACTTGGGGCTCAGTTCGAATTGTTTTTATGCAAACGATGATGAATCACGGCGCCATAAAGTTTCCTCAGTACTCCAGCAAATGTTTTAGTATCTTGCTTGGGGTGCAGAAAAAAGTTACGGCAAAAGAAGCTATTAGCTTTAGAGACACATTTGACAGTATCACTCACATATTATAAATGTTCATTGCACCTGAACTCAGAAAGCGAATTTGAACATTCCATAATGACTCTGAAGTTATGTGTCTGGCTCCCTGGGGGTGATGCAACAGTATAATTTACTGTGTGATGCTTGTATAGACAGACACAGGATTTAAAGATGGCAAAGGTGAAACTGCTCCTCCACACACAACATGCACATTTAAAACACAGAGTCATGGTTTCACATGTTCTCATATCATTTACTAACATCCCTCTGGAAAGCTTCCTTAAGAGAACTGTTCAATTTGATACTAAACATAACATACACATGTATTTATAGAAAAGATGAATTTAAAGTTTGTTAATTTAACTATTGTTTGGAACGGTTCCTGTACTGTGTGTTGAATTATGTGCTCACCCAGAGACCTTTAATATTTGCACAATGTTCAGCTGACCTGCTGTGAACTGATTAAAATGTCCTCAGAACTTTGACAATTAAATGAAATGTATTATCTGTCGGTGTAACCCTTAATTCCAGTCTCTACAATGTTTTTTCCATGTAATTCATGCAAAAAATATATACAGCAGTTTAATGAGGGAGGAAAGTCATTACAAATTATAAGGGAACACTTTAAGAAATTACAGACCAAGATAATGCAATATAAAGTCTTGACTTGTTTCACCCAATGTTTTTCCTTTCCAGTATATATTTCCCTTTTAGCCTGAGGCTTCTCTTTGATCAGCTGACACCCCAACTAATGTCACTATGTTCCCTGGATTGCAGAAACATTAAGCCCAGTGCAGTGTGCTTATTTCGTGGGCGGCTGTGGCTGAGGGGTAGAGTGGTCGTCCTCCAACCTGAAGGTCGGCAGTTCGATCACCAGTCTGACCCATCTGCATGCCGAAGTGTCCTTGGGCAAGATGCTGAACCCCAAATGGCCCCCCCATAGAATAACAAAGTGCTGCGAATAGATGCACTGTATGAATGTGTGTGTGAATGGGTGAATGTAGAACTGTACTGTAAAGCGCTTTGAGTGGTCATCAAGACTAGAAAAACGCTATATAAATACAAAACCATTTACCATTTATTTCTGTTAGGGCAAACAGCCCAAACTGTCAAAATGAGAACCAAGTTGTTATAAAATGTCTTTCCTGTTGAAACACTGACTCGTCCCCAGACTGGAAAGCATAGTTTTACTACTTCCTGGTTGGGTGAAGGTTGCATGAGTCAAGCTGATTTGCAGATTTGTTGATCCGCGTATCTCTAGCACCTACAATCATCATGTGTCCAGAAACATGACTCCACAGACCTGCTCACTCTGCTCCATTTGTTCGATGTGCAAAGAGTTGTTTGCTAAAAAACTTAGCGACAACAATTGTAAAGAGTGACAGTATGGCAGCAGTATGTTGACAAGCATCAAAATGTATGTATTATTGCCTCTGCGAAGAATGTAATGTTTGTGTCTGCTTTTTGTTTGTTGGTCTGTCTCTTAGGTAAAAGGTATACGAGAAAAAAACAAACAACTACTAGACGGATTACCACGATGATGATGTATGGGTCACGGAAGAAGCCATTCAATTTTGGTGCAGATCTGAATCAGGGGGCAGAATCCAGAATGCAGATTTTTTTTTTCTTCATTGAAAGACAACGTTGTGTTGTTCAAACTTTACCTTGATTTCTCAAAGAATAATTCATGGATCTCGTCTCAAAATGTAGAAATAGTGATTTGAAATATCGTCTCATCAGGGTGTGTTGGGCCTTGTCAGAGGTATGAGCTCTACTGAGTGCCATTCACATCGTTATATTTTCTTCTTATCAGATTTTGTTCAACTTCTGTCCGATATGATTGATTAGCTGATGGACCACTTACAATTTAACACTAAGCATTGCTTTCTGTTGCATAAGACTTCAGCCCTGATGAGTGTTCTGCTCCCATTCCCTAGGTTTCCCTTTCTTCATTTTCTCAGATCATTGGAGGTATCACATGCTTATCTGTATCTTCAGCCCTTGATGTGAAGGAGGTTTTGATCTGGATTTCCCAGTGGGAATCATTAGGGTTTCATCTCCACCTTTTCTAATGTCACAGCTGGCTTTGTGTTTGTCGTTCGTCTGAAGTGAAGGCTTGACAGAAATGGGCGATGTCTCACTTCGGCGCAGCTGTTTCTTTCAGTTCTCTGACCTGAGAACAGAGAATTTCCACTTTGGACAGTCACTTGGACGTGTCACAAAACACTGCACCGGAGGCTGAACTACTCTCCGCCCTCACATAAAAATATATATCTGTCTAAAACAGAATTGGCCCTCTGTTCCTCTTTGGCCTTCACTGTCTTTTCTCTCCCAGTCTCAGACTTTTTTTATCATCCCTTCCTCTGACTGTCCTCCCTTTTATTTCTCTCCTCTCTGCCATAACTTCATTTTTCTCACTTCTTCTTGACCTTATTGAGAACTTTTCTATAATTTGATTCCTCACCCCTTGGAGATTTGTGACCGTTCAATCTTTTTACTGACCTAAAACACAGCTAGGAAATACTGCTGTGCTCTTTTGTTGTTACACATCGTTTGTGTGTCTTTGCTCTCTCTCTTTAACCTTGTTTCACCGTCTTTCCCACTGAAACATGTCCTGACACATTAGACGTAAAGCTTTACTACCTAAGTGTTGTGACAGCTTGTTGTCTAGAACTTGTCAAAGCCTCTGGTAGCTCCAGTTTTGCTTCCTACAAATCTCCCTGACCAAACTGCCGGGGTTGAGAGCACATTCCCCTTGTGACACTTGTGTTTATATAAAAACCAGAGTTCCCCAGGAAACCTGAGAAGACAACTAAGGAACATGACAAACTGATAAGATTTCTTCATGCTGCTGAAGGGGAACAGCCACAGAAAGAAGGAGTGTAGGAGCAGTGGGAAGAGTGTGTTTACAGAGCCATGAAGTCATGGAACCTACTACCAACAGAAATTATAAACGTGACACGTAAATGTATGTTCAAAAAGCAAATAATGAAACACTTGGGTACAGCATACTTGTGACACTAGATGGTGATGTACTCTACATAAATGTGTAGTATTCTCTTACATGGTTTGCAGTTTTCGCTTCTATGGAATTGGATATATCAGTGTTTTATATCATGACAAAGGTAAAATTGCATAACCACTAAATTAATTTTTGATATCTGTAATATTGTATGATCATTATTTTTATGTATTTTAACTTTTGATATTTCTAATGTAACGTATGATTTAAATGTTTGATATCTGTATGTATGTTTTAAATGTGGACCCCACTAAAAGTAGCTCTGTCTTAGGGTAGAGCTAATGGGGATCCTTATAAATAAACAAATAAACAAAATGACCTCTGTTTGCACTTTTATCTTCATCTAAAGCAAAGATTGTCCACACCAGAGAAACTAAAGACCTGGTCATTCTTTCAAACACTTTAAACAACAATCGTCAGTCTGTTATACATGGAGTAAGATCCATCTATCTATCTATCTATCTATCTATCTATCTATCAATAGCCATCCATCTTGTTCTAATTAATGAATGAGCCAGTCAATTCAGAGCTGTCAGAGTGTGTGTTTGCTCTCATCAGGTTTCCTCTCCTGTGCTCCAGTTTCCCCTTGCAGCCTTACAGTAGGAACATCCAGCTCCATCAATATTTAAAACACATTCTAATTAAGCCCCGGCGGCCCCCTTGGCGCCCGACATGAGCAGAGGGGTGAAATTAAAGGCGCCCCTCACCCTGCACTGCCTCCACGTCCCCCCGGACTCAACCTGGAGACAACAGCATCTACAAATTGCTGCTCGCCGGCCTCATTGGCTGGGGGCGCGGGGGGGTGGTGGTCTGTGGGGGGTGTCCGACGCTGTATGCTGCAACATGGTTCACATGATGGAGGGTTAAATATTCATGGCCTCCTTGCTCCTCCTGGACAAAGAGGATGACTGATGTATGTAGGTTAGGTTAGCCTGGGATGGTGTGTGTGTGTGTGTGTGTGTGTGTGTTGCTGTGCGATCGTGTTTCAGCGCAGGTGACAAGGAAAAGTTGCACCTCCATTTCATTGAAGTGACCTAAAGAGACAGACCAATAGTGGGTCTGTGTGTGGGTGCACATGCACGACACAGAGTTACTCAAAGACACAGGCAATTTTTTTTTAGACAGCAATATTTGTGTATCAGTGACAGTATTGTATATGAAAACGTATTTTGTGCACATAGAAACACACACTCCAGTTTTTATGATGTCATGCCTGCCACGCTCCTCGGTGTTGTCTTATCAGTTTTGCAGAGCACCCAACAAATGATGGATTACTGGAACAAAGCTGTCAACACTTCACTTAGAAATGCATTGTTTTTTGAACTGGACAGCTTAGACATGTATTATACTTTAATAGACAGGCTTAGACATCTGGTCTGTTTTGAAAACTTCTCAACTTATACACACTTTTTTTTAAAAACTATTCCTGTAGTTGATTGTCAGGTCTGAAAATCACTTCAAGGTCAGAGTCCTCCTACACGCTCGCACTGCTACTGGCAGCATTCTTTCCCTTTTCCTCGGTTTCTCCTTTTTCAGCCTTTTGAGCTGTGACGCAGCGAGAGGCCGGACTCTGATGTGGGAGACGACGGAGCTGCTGTGCTGAACCACGGAGCTGCTTGCAAGACGCACACTCCAGATGGTGGTGGACGGCCCTTTGCCTTTGATTCAAGGAAACCTGTTGTCTCATTTACATCAGGTGATAAACGACAATGGAAGGTCGAATCTGCAGAACCGTTGACTAAATACACGGAGTATAGTTTTCATTCTTTATTCTATATATTTTGTTTATTTACAGATAACTTTCCTACATTCAAGATTCAAGATTCACGATTTTTTATTGTCAAATGCACAACAATAACATTAAGCAGTCGCTGGCAGTGAAATGCTTGAGTCTCAGGCTCTCTTCTAGCAATGCTCAATTACAACCTATAAAATAAAATAAAATAGAAATAGTATAAAATAGAATAAAGTAGAATGTCAAAATTTAAAATAGAAAATAAAGTATATCTAACAGCTGAGGAGAAAATAAAACAACAATAGTGCAAATATGCATGGAGTATTTTGATGACAATGACTAGTCTCTGTACAAAGTGCTGGAGTTATTTTCCATCTGTTCTCTTCCTAACCTCCTGTGATTGTTTGCCTGACTTTACTTTTACTTTTCAGGGACTCTTTCCATCGCTCTCTGAGGCACTGAGGCTTAATCTCTCTCTGATGAGATGATTCATGTCGAATTTTGTTTACCTGCTTGTCACTGTTTTGATACCGCCTTTTCCTTTATATAGGGTACGTGCCTGCATGCCTGTGTGTGTGTTTGTGTGTGCGTGCATACGTGAGTGAGATTTTAACCTCGGCGTGTTGAGTTAAAAAGACTCGTCTTCAAAGCTTTGTCAGTTAACAAGATGTATGGGAGTTCACACTGAGGGAAGTGTCTTGAAAGATGGTTATTTCCACCTCATTACACGCGCATTTGCTCTGTACCCTCCCCTCCGCAGCCCCCACACGCTCACGCACACTGAGCGTCACATGTGCAGACATCATGAAAGCGTCTCATCCCACGCACACACACACACAAGAACACACACACATGTAGAGATTCTAATAAGGGTCTGATTGAAGTGCTGATGCTTTTGAGAGGGTTGAGCCCCGTGTTTTGAACCCATGAGGGACTCCATCCATCAACCGATGCAGTGACAGGTTCATAACACATGCAGAGATGAAGGAGTGTGTGTGTGTGTGTGTGGATGTGTGGGTGTGTGGCTGTGCTTTGTAGTTAGGTGTCCTGCATCCCTTTTACCACTGTGAATCATATGTGAGGGTGGCCCACCCTGGGGATGTGTGTGCACATGTGAGGGAAGTGTATCTGTATAGATGCAAATGTGACTCTGAGCCTGTTTGCATCCCACTTGTGTATCGTGTACGTGAGACTTTCGTGTAATCCTTTCTCCACTGACGTCTCAATTAGTCTTCATGGGATTCTTCAATCACTTATTATTCACATCCATAGTGTGCACTTATACGTGTGGAATGTAAAGAAATGTATTTGCGTCTCCGACTGACACCCTGTTTAAACCTCGTCGTAGTACTGTGTACTTATACTGTTTGTCAAGGGAGTAAATACGAGGTTATTTTCCACTGGAGCACAACACAGCCGATAGTACAGCTCATGGAGAAAGGCAACATCCAGTGTAAAAATCTATGTGCAGCCGAGTCCGACTGCATTCACACAAACAACCGATTGAATCGTCTGACCATGATAAGCCCCCCCCCCTCTTCCCCTGTGTCAGCTTTCTAGGGTTCCTGCTGCTGCTCTGCTTTGTGCATTTTAAAATTTTTTAATTAACTGTATTGTTGACTGTTGTACGGCGACCTTGAGTACCTGAAAGGCGCCTTATAAATAAAATGTATTATTATTATTATTATTATGTGTGACTCCAAGTCGCCAACTTGCAATCTGTTTAAAAGACTGCGCTTGTCTTAAAAAAAAATTAAGGAAACCTTTTGTCCAAGCTATGAGTGCAACAGGTACAAGAACCATTGACAAGTTATTTTTGGTAAGACACTATAGTATCAGGTTATGTCATTAATGGTGTGCTTAAAGTTGAGGAACATTCTAGTTATGGCAATATGACAATCCTTCAAAAGTACCTTCCACTCTACGTCGTGGCTGTTATCTGCAGGGTTTCCCTACGTCAACGACCACGGCCATCCGGAGTTAATAAAAGCACAGGCGGCTGGTGCAGAGACAGCGGTTCAAACGGTGTGTGTGTGTGTGTGTGTGTGTGAGGCAGCCAGGACTGAAGCAGCCAGGTCTGAGGATACGGACATGGATTCAAAAGACTCCATTCATTTGTTTTTAAAAGATTTTCATTGTGAAATATTTGCAGGAGTGGAGGATGCATGGCTTCATATTATATAGTACTGGTATTTATTTTTGTACATAAGACTACTTTTTTTCAAGGAATTACAATAGACATACCAGTAACTCAAGAATGCTGTAAGTATATTAAAAGTTGACATAAAGAACTTTAGGTGATCGGGTCTCTCGCTCGCTCTCTCTCGCTCTCTCTCCCTCGCTCTCTCTCTCTCACATCCTATCATCAAAAACCATGTGACTGATGCACAACAGGTATAGAATACGTAAAAATTGCATTATTTATGGCCACTTTCAAGGCAAACTTTACATAAAAAACGCTGGAAGTAGAAGTTCCACGGCTGAACCCAAGCAGAAACGCTGCCAGTGTGAAAAACAGACAACCGTGACACGCAGCAGAACAACCGGTGTGTCCCGGGCGTTAGAAGCATCATCAACCCCACTACTGGCTCCCGATTCGTCCTCTGCCGTGTTCTCACATGGGATTGTGTGGATTTCTGCATAAACTCCAGAAATCAGCTTTACAGAGTTCTGACCAAAACAGACATTTCAGAGAACTGTACCTTGGACCGAACGTTTGAACACGATTGACATTTCTTTCTTAATCTTCACCGTGAAAAACTATTGCAGGAGGCAATCTACTGTAACTCCAACATTCATATTCAACACAGTCTCAATCATCTCCTCTGAAACACCTCAGCAATAACATAATTGATGGAAACTGCAAATCTGTGGCTAAACATGCTGCATACAACATAGAGCTTTGAAAAATTGCTGTCATTTGACAGACCACTTCTAATAATTCCTCTCACAGTAGCTTCTGTCTGTTGTAAAATGTACATCTGTTGTGATGCTATTAGATATCCATTAACCATACGTTTCAGTATTTGCAAAGGTTCACCATGAAAGTGTTGTCATTGGAAATAGGATCTTTTAGGATACATGTAGGATAAAGGATAAAAATACAGTGTCTTAAAAAGGGCTTCCTAGTAGTTACAATGTATTTAGTTCTTGGTCAACCAATTAAATATTAATGTTGAGGGTGAACTAATGGTAAGCTAGCAGTTAAACAAATGTATATGTTGCAGCCAAGCTTCATGCTACATTTCAAGTGAAGTCCCGTTTGTGTCAGGTTTTAACTGTTTCTCCATTTCTCGTATTTTCAATACAAATGCCCTTAACACGGAGCTCAGAAAAGACGAGATCACAAAAGCTCTTAAATCGAATAGAAAAAAACACAAAACCTCCTTGAGCGACTCCGGTTATAAACAACTCGACAAACCTTCACACAGTTCTGACCTCTTTGAGTGCTCCACAAAGATGTGAAAGTGCTTGGAGGAGTTTTACAAAATGCCTCTGTTAAAAATGTTATTTGATATTTAATTTACAGGAACACAATGATCTGGCTGACCGGAGATTACCTTGGAATCAGATTCAACATTTATATAATCCAAGCCCTTGTAGCTTCCTGTATCTCTCTATCGACCAACCTCAGCGGCTGTGTTATGGTTCCAGGGGGTTTTGAAGGTCATTGTGTGGTTAAGGGCCTGACTCACCTGGGCTGCCAGATGGGATTTCAACAACCCCTGAGAGGCCCAAAGCCACAGCAATGTTGCATGTCAGCTGTTTTTTAAGAGCCCTGTATCAAACTTTAGTTTTGGCACCTTAATTATTTAAGTTTGATAAAACAATCCCACTCAAATGTCCCTTTTTAAAACTCCTGTACAGCATTCTTGCTTCTGTGTGTGAAAGGGTGCTTTATAAATGAAATTGCCTAGCCTTGCCTCCCAAGGTCTTTCCTCATCAATAGAAGGAGGTTTCTTTCAGTTGAATTCAAAATACACGACTTTTAAATCGCAGGATTTCTGCACAGTTCATACCACAACACTTGCTGTCATGTGATCAATAGTCTTCAATTGAGTTCACACTACACAACCAACTGGAGATAGGGGAGGGGGGGGGGGGGGGGGCACACACTATGGTACCTTTGACCAGCAGAAACCTATGACTGCTCCCAAAACTACACTTAATCACCAAAACACAAGAAAGGAAAACATGCTGGTAGCAGAATGACACATCAACCGGGGGAAGAGGAGAAATGGTTCAGTGGACATCAGTTGTACAGAACAGAGAGCAGCCACACTTTTCAGCCTGAATGTCCGAATCAAACCGGACCTGAGGTGGAGAGGAAACCAACGGGACGACCCAACCCCAGCAGCTATTCTGTACAGTCCTGAAGCAGTCGAGAATTTGTCTTCTATCCCTCACAACTCAGGGGGGGCACCTCTGCACACTACTACCTCACCACCCTCCCCCCTTCCTGTGGACTGATCGGGTGCAATTGGCTCGAGTTGATCCGGACTCCGACTACATTTCCAGGAGGTTGGAAGGCTGATTGGAGTCTGTGATGTTTTGGTGAGCCTCTCATATGGTGTATTTGTAGAGTTCACAGATTGCAGACCGCTGATCGGGTGACGATTGGGTCTGTGACTGGCAAATTAGGCTGAAACTTGTGTGGTGTGAACAAGGCATGATTTTATTCACTGATGTGATGTGGCCTGAAAATCCACAGAACAAGGTTAATATGGACGATAGGCTTTGCTGGGATTTGGTATATTTGTTTCAATCTGCTATTTATTTGCAATAGAGTTGTGGTGGCAGCAGGCTAAGCAAGGTAGTCCAGATGTCCCAGCAATTCCCAGCTCCTCTGGGGGAGATCCAGAGGTACTCAAAGGCCAGATGAGATATTCAGCATAATCTCTCCCCAGTGTTTTCTGAGTCTACCCAGGGGTCTTCTACCATTGGACGGGACTAGAGTATCGTCAGTTGGAGGCACCCAGGAGTTATCCTGATCAGAAATGTGTTGCCAATCAAATATACTTGATATGTCCTAATACAGTTTAGGCTTCTTCAATGTATAATTAATAGTTCAGGGTATCAGAAACCCCATTAGTCCATAGTGTGAACTCAGCTGTGAGTCACTCTGGCACAAAGCTTTGTTTCTTCCAAGCAACATTTCAGGGTGAGCCAGTGAATTCTATGTTGTACATTAAACCTCTTTGTATTAGGAGACAGATATGATGTAACATGTCTCCAGCCAAAGTTTCTTGTCTTGAGAGCTGCGTGAGGGCATGAATAGACTGAACAATATTAACTTCTCACTCTATAGCCTTTTCTATGTGAATCACCACATGTGACCATCGTCTTTATGATTCATCAGTTTCCCAGTGGATCCTGAGCCTCGTGAAGTTTCTGGATTCTGACGAGAGAATGGGACGGTTCTTGGGAACAATGCATCCGGGGGAGCTGACATTCTTCCGTCTCTCCCACTCACTCTCTCCTACACATATACACTTTTTTTTCCTTTCAGTGTATTGGGCTGGAGCCTGAAAAACACACACACACACACACACACACACACACACACACACACACACACACACACACACACACACACACACACACACACACACACACACACAGAAACACACGCACACCAGAGTATTCCCCTAACCCCTAATCTCAATACCTCTGTGACTCTTTCATAGTGAGGAGAGAGGTTTCTCGCCAGCAGGAAGACTAAATAACCTGGTACATGAATTAATGTTTCTGCCTTTGTGAGAGTTGGCAGACACAGAGTGAAGCCAGTTAGAAAGAAATATCTCCTTTAATTTACTATGAAATTGACAATTTGGCCATTATTCATGCTGGACAGTAGCTGTTTGGTGACATTTAATAACACTGATCCTTTTGTGTGTGGCCATGTGAGGAAATGACAATAACTATAATCACATTCTGTTCCAACAGAAACGCCCCATGCTCTCATCAGGAGCCTGGAGCTTCAGGATGCTTCGGGATGCACAGAGGCTGATGAACCATAAACATTAAGCATTAAAAACATTTAAAATGGTCTGATTCACATAGAGAAGACTATGGAATGATAAGGTAATGTTGTACAGTCTGCTACTGCTCACATACTCCCCTCAAGACTCCTTTTTGGAGTGAAATATGGTTGTTGCAGCTGAATGCAGCTGTTATAGTGAATTCCTTACTCCAAATATGTGTGGTTTATCTTATTGTCCCCTCACAACAAAGCTGTTTTCAGACATGCACTGGAGTTCCTCGCAAATGTCCGAGTGAGACACTTCGTAGTCTCGGCAGACTTTCTCCGCCTGGCCTCCTGGTATAAAGTCCACAGAAATCAGAAGAAGTCGATGTGTAAACACAGCAAAGGATCCCCCGCTGGCTTCACCATAAGCGAGGTTGGGGGTTGATGACGCTTCTAACACGCCACAGATGCTAAAATGAAAGAAAGAAAGAAAACAGAATATCTCCCGGTGAAAAAGCGGTGACACACACGTAGAAGACACCGACGAAGATGTCAAGAGAGTTTGTGCGGTGGTGTTGTGGTGTAAACAAAACTCTGAAATCAATGCAGCCGAGTGAATACGTCACTTCCTGTCTCTTTCTGTTGCACCCGGCTGCTCCCCCTCTCGCCTGAATAATATGAAGGATTTGTTACTGTTGGGAACGCGTCTGTGCAGAGAACCTTCCGCTGGGTTGTGCGTGTGTGAAAGGTAAACTGTGTAGCCAATACTCCAGATTTTACCGGCAGGTCATGTCTGAAAACGGCTCAAGATGGTTCCTGGTTTGAATACTGGTTTTTATATTCTCTGTTTGCATCAGACTTTTCCCGGTACTCCAGCTTCCTCCCACAGCCCAAAGACATGCAGATTGGGATCAGCTTAATCGGAGACTCTAAATTGACCAAAGGAATGAATGTGATTTTGAATGGTTGCTGGTCTCTGTATGTTGGCCCTGCAATACGCTGGTGACCTTTGACCTTTGTCAGCTGAGATTGGCTCCAGCTCCCCCTGCCACCCTCACACAAACAACCCCTCAAACCAACACAATCTCTAGGTTAAGCCTTGAGTTAACCTGGCCATAATATGCCATGGCAATATTAAAGGATTGGTGTAAAACAAGTATGTATAATGAACTGTGTCAGACTTCTGGGGAGCACACAACACAAGGTCAAGACATTTTAAAAGCTAAACTATAAAATGTGTAAATAAAGATTCTTGTCTTGTCTTACTGTTTGAGTATGGACATTTTGAAGATTTTATTAAACGTCTTTGCCTGAAGATAGTACTCCGTTAAAAAAGAATACAACCAGTATATTTTTTAAACTGTACATTTGTTTAAATATCAAAAAATTTCGATTGTGTATTGAAAAATAAGAGCACGAGGCATCTCTTGCCGTTGGCAGAGGTGTCCATTCCGCCGCCTCTGTGGATGTCAAATTCTGTCTGAAGTCATGTTTCTCATTGTGGACTGGATGTTGCTCATGATTTTGTCCGTGCAACAATTGCATCTCTTCATCAAATGCTGCAATCTTATCTCAGATATTAAACGGCCTCTCTTCGGTCAGCCACGCTCTGCTGGGCCGGTGGTCAGAGGTTGTGTGTGCAGGAGTCTCACTTCTTTCAGGGTACAGTTACATTTCTCATGGGAGGATTGGGTAGCCTGCATATCACCTGAGAGCTTCACTCCACATGTTGGGGTAAGCTTTCAGACACATTAGTGTACATGATAGTGCATTGATTCCCAATTGCGCCAAAGAGAGCAGTTGCTTATCTGGTCTTACTTTGATAAACTCTGGTTGACTGAGCTTGTACCCCTTGTAGCCAAACAGATAAGCCATCAACATGTGAGTCACGCATTGTTGTGTGCAGGTATTGGCAAGCATGCTGGGCCCATAACCCAGAGGCCGATTGATTGGAACCATCTTGGGGTAGGTGTTTTTAACCTGCAAGGCTACATGCTGAGCAGCATCAACTGCTAAAACTCCCTGATGTGGGTTCAAATACCAGTGTAGTAATGCCAATTAGTACCGTTGTCCCTTTATATTTTGTTAGATTGTTTGTGTTCTCGCTTCCATGACATGAGTCCACTGCAAAGTAATAGAGCAGTCCCATTCATGTGTATTTAGATAATCATTTCATCCGCTGAAATTGAGAGGAAAGGAGATTCCACATTCCAGAAAACCCTACAACCATGTAGACACAAGGGGTGTCTGCGAATGTGAATACAGAATCCATATGTGAGAGAAAACTCAATAGATAAAGTAATTAAATAATTTCAGCAAAAGAAAAGCAAAGACTTTAACCGCTCCGAATTAAATTTGGAGGGTTGCTTATCCTAAATAAATATATCGGACACTAGTCTTCTCAAAATGAACTAATTGTAAAAACATATACTTTTTTAAAGGAGCTTGCCTAAAACTGTGAGGTGCCACTTGCCAGGTAGGTAGTAAAAGTGAGAAATAGCCAAATTAAAACCCACATACAAAGGAATTTCGACTGCAGTGCCTTTATCTTCACACCTAAAGATCTTAGCACTTTAATCAGTTGTTAGTTTTCAGTTGCCTTACTCATGAGTTGGCTCTGAAGCTTTCCTGCAGTTTGTCCCTGAGCTGCTATACACAGTAACAAATAGATCAAATTTACCTGTATTGCAAGTTCTGAAATCTGTGCGATCACAAAAATATAATGTGTTTAAAGTGATAGTTTACAGTGAATTTATCAGAGCAGTTGGACAGTGCAACCAAAACAATGAAAACCTACAAGTGCACCTTCGAAATTGTGATTTTCGGTCATTTGAATGTGTTTTAGTAAGTTCAAGGCTCAATACTGTCTGCCAAACATCTTGCCATTTATTTCCTTAAGAGTTTGTGGTTTGGAGGTTCTTCATTTTGTTGTACTTGAATGAGATTGCTATCACGTGAACCATTCCCAGACCTTTAGTGAAAATATAAACACTGACTAGACAGAACAAATGGAAATAGTATTCTCAACCCACCAAACTTCTGAGAACAGGAACCTGTGCTAAAGTTGCCGTGGCACTGCAGAGGATTATTAGCCTGACGTTGCCATACTCATAATTCTAGTCAGAATATGAGTCTGATACCGCTCCATTGGGCTGTGATTATGGGGTGTGTTTCAACTGACCAGGAAGTAAAATACCTCTTCGCTCAATTGGATAGACCTACAACCAATCAGAGCAACGTAGTATGTGACGTATGTTAAGCGACTCATAGTTGTTGTCAACTTTATCACGACATTGTGAGTTATTGTAAGTCAGACAGTCAAGACTTTCTCTTATCATTTGTAAGTTAGATGAACTTCATCCACGACGATACCTATTACGTTGGCTTGAAAAACATCGGAGCCTAGCATGTCCCTCCACTTCTTGTTCAGCAGCCAGGATTCCGGGGTTCAGAAAAGGAGCTGGCAACGACCGCTGGTAATGTCCACCTCGTCGTGCACGCTGAGTTGCATCGCCGTGATGCCCATTTCGGCTCTTTCACTTGGTCCTCCATTAGTGCGACAAAAGGAGAAACCACAATAACCACTGTTTTCATTGTGTCCCATCTTCTTCGCGACCATCGGGGCCAGCTGATAAATGAAACTTTTTCCGAATCCCGTAGGAAGGACGGCAAAAGTATATTTTCGATCTACAAACGTCTTGATCGCGTTTCTCTGTTCATCTTTCAAAATGAATGCGCTGTCGATGTCTTCTAAAACAGACTCAATGGCAGCATCTACACATCTCAGCTCTCCAGCGGCAGGCATGTTTGTTGAAAACGAATTCAACCCAGGCGCTCTTTGGTGATGTGGTTGATTACGTTACTGTTAATCTGTCCATCATCGTATAAAGCCCGCCCTGACAATTTGATTGGTCCGAACAGCTTCTGTACGGGCATAGTTTCTCCCCAACGGAGCAATGCCAGACCGAACTTCCCGACCTCAAATGTTGTGGGTGGGGCTAAGTTTGTCTGGCATCCAGGCTAGAGGATTATTGCAGGAAACACCAGAAAGATTCACAGATACTTTTCAAAAACATTGTTGTTTGTCCCGGAAGTCAGAGCAGAGAAGAACAAAGCCATGGTTAAAGCTGTTAAATTTAAACTCTAGTTACCTTGAATAAAATAGGGTTTTTCTCTGGGTTTGACATTGTTAGAATAATGTAAGTAACACAAGACAACAACATTTCTAACACTGTTGGGTCAATTTGATACATTTTAATGAAGAATTGTTACATTTGATATCATTAAATACAGTTAAACAGTAATTGGCACTAAAACAACAAACAAGTCATTTATGTCCATGACAGTCCTGAAGGCACACAATGGGGAAATTTCCCAAAGAACTTAATCTTCCAGTTACAGTTGCTGGTGATTCCCAGGCAGACCAATTAATGTTAATCAATTAATTAAATCCCTGCAGCCGCCTGAGGGCAAAGGACAGACGTGATGAATCTGCAACCCCCGAGCTAAAGTGTCTGAACAAATATACTGAACAACTTAGGTTCATTTGCAAGGTTGATTGCTTATGTAGGTCCATCACCATGTGACGAATAACAATCAAATAGCAGTCGTATTTCTGTATATGTACAGTCAGTGTGTGCGCGTGCGTGTGTGGGACCAACATATCTCCCTGAACGTATCAAGCCTCGGCCTGAGTTTCCAATGTTTGTCTTTCTTTGCCGCCACCGACGCTGTCAAGTTGTTTACAAAATGTAATAAAATCAACAGAGATAGGAATCGGATGCGTGACATCTCATCAGAAACGGGTGTACCACGTTCCTGTCTCTCAAACAGACTCCAGACTTTTGCATCAGGCCAAGAGTTAGGTACTTGCTACTCTTTTTTCCAATTCTCCATAGAACTGTTTTATTTACAGACGTTCCAGTCTTTTCAAAGCTATTTGTGTGTCACTGAACGGCACTGTCTGGCTTGTGTATCATTCTCACCATGTCTTGACCTTCCTCTCTTTTTAACTCTTAACTGAGCTTTTTAGAGTTTTTGGACTTTATTTGATTTCCTGTTTCATTTTAGAATCAGTCACTCTGTACGTTGTTCTACTTCCTGTCTCTGAGGATTATCTCAGCTTTTCTGCCCTGCTCTGATGTGTCACACCAGTAGCCTACTATCCTTATCTGACTGGTATGTTTAGTCTCTGTGCTCATAGTCCTCTTTGTCAGCTCCCCAGTGTTCCTATGAGATGCTTTCACAGAGTTTCTGCATGTGTCCATTTACATCTGCCTCTCTGTCTGTAAACCTGTTTGTACATTAAATATCCTCTCAGAACCTACTGTGTACCTGGTTTGGGGCCTTCTGGGGTCTTGAAATCAAACTAGAAAGTACGAACTGGCCAGACATGGACCCTGTATAATTAAGTATTTTCAAAATGCCAAGCAGGATCTCGAAAATAAAAAAGATGCATAAAATATCCTATTTTCCTGAGCCTCTCCCCTCAACCACCTGTCACATCAACCCTGCAAGCCTACCAGTGAGCTGGCCTTCGGCCTGCTAGCCTCCCTGTCATGGATTCCCAGCAGCCATCCCAGGCCTCAGCCCCAGGTTTCCAAGATGCCCTTCCCCACAGAGTCTCAGGCACAATTGACACAGAGCCAGACCTTGGATTGGCTGTTCTCGCTGCCATCCCTTCTGCTCCAGCGTTTGGTGTCACAGCCATGCCCTTAATCACCCTGGCCTCCCGGGTTGTCCTAGCTCTATTCTTCGGCTCCATGTTCCAAACCCCTGGACACTCTTAACAATCGACTCATCGTACTAAAAGGAACACATGCATCTTACATCACCGTATTGAACGGTAATCTGCAACTTGTATCTGAACAAGGCATTAACCATCCAACCAGGCAGCTTAAAAATTCAGTTTCTGTCTAATGAGACAAGCCCAGAAATAAACCCACTTAGTTTCAGTAAATCATCGAAGAAAACTTATTTCTATTCATATACCATCGTAGGGCATGTCACTTCCCCATCCCTCAGCCGGTGGAAGGTGATAGCTCGAAACTTGAGACAGATAACAATGTGCAGCACCAGTGTTGAAGCCACGAGCAGTTTGTTTTCATGTTTGCCAGATATGTCACTCAGATGGGGATAGGCGGCAATATCAATTAGCTAACGTGCCATTAAAACATTTACGAATGACTGCAGCCAATTAGCTAAATTAATCTCACTTTGAAAGCCAATCTGTTTCCATACAGCCAGACTCCCTGAGGTCACTATTGTCACGCATGTGGTACAAAGTAAATGAGGTAGATTGATTTGTTTTGATTCTTTAATGATAAATAATAAAAAAGGTATTTTATTATATATTTAATAAAGATTCAAGGGTGATTCTTTAATATATTAGCTGATGTTAGGTAGTTTTAATTTGCTGGTTTTCCATTTTGAAGCAAAATATTCTTCATTTTATTATTTAATTTTGTGCACGTTTTTATTGTTCATTCATGAAAAGCAAAGAAATGGAATGAAAACATCAGAAACAGGTAGTTTAATTCAGACTAATAAAGCTACTACTTGGACATTACTAGTCATCTGGTATAGACACAGCTGATTAATGTGCCACTGATGCTACGTGAATAAATCTGCTGATGCCAACAAGCTAGTGAAGCTTCATTCCACTTCATCAATTGGCACTACACTCAATATACTGTACAAACGAAAGGAATATCTTTTGATCTCATGTCTCTGGTTCGCTGTTGATTTGTGTTCATTGTGTCAAAGTTTTAAAGATCTAATTTGATGATATCATAACAAATCCTACATTGTGATGATGGGATAAACTTTGTCACATCCAAGAACATTTTTCAAGTGGAAAAAGTTGAATTATTGGTCCATATGTGCAATGTGTAATGTATTTATTGCTTTCTCACAAAAAGCAGGATGAAATGATACATTGAGAGAAAATAAAAACCAGCATGCAACACTGCTTCCCAATGTTCAGCACTTATATGAGGTGTAAACGGCAAAGTCCAAAAATGGCGACAAACTACAGGAATAATTTAACACTTTGACAAGATATGCTCACTTTCCTTTATACAGCTGGTTGAGAAGATCAATGCTGCTCTTGTGAGTGGGCTTTAAATACACAGTTGGCTCCTCGAGCTGAAGAGTTTAGCAGATGGGAATGTATGGCCTGTCCAAGGCTGAACAGTACAACTACCAACACCATCTTATTGGTGGGATGCCATCTGGGCTGTGTGGCTTCTTGCGCTTCTGAACCCAGAGTATTGTAGCTTGACATAAACATTACAATAGAGCAGGGGTGGGCAATTAATTTACCCGAAGGGCCACATGAGAAACATGGACAGTTGTGGAGGGCCGGACCAATAAGCTGAACTTAATTCTACTCATATTAATTTGATAAGCTTCTACAGGTAAGAGTAAATGTTATGGTTAGGCAATGAAAAAGTGAGGCAGGCAAAGTAATAACGCCAACAATACATCACACTTTAATCAACATTTACAAGAACAGTTGTGAACAAAGTATGCAATTTTTTTGCAGTATTCAAAAGATCAGCTTTAAATTAACTGTATACAAAGTGCTATTACTTTTTGCATATAGTCTAATCACCCCATTTGCGTTTTTTTTTCTTGTTAAGTGAGAGAAATCTAGTCTGTTTTGGGCTTGAACAAGTGCACTGAAGTCAGGTTGAATATCTGAGGTGGATATGCGAAGGACAGCTGACAGGTGATCATCAGTGAGAGAGGATCTGTATCTGGATTTGTTAAACTTCATCACAGAAAATGTTTGTTCACATATGTCAGTAGATCCAAAGAGAACCAACATCTTCTGAGCATGCCTCCTCACGTATGAAAAGTTCTCCTCTTTAAGAGAAGAATAAAACATTAGCAGTGATACTGACTTAAAGTGCTCTGCCAGCAGTGTACCTGCGGAGGTGATCCACTGATGGTGGGGCTTCTTTCAGTGATGACATGTGGTTGAGAATGTTACCCTCCAGCTGGCTTGAAAGAAACTGCAACTTTCTCATGAAAGCCTTCACCAGGCTGTACATTTCATGTGCAAATAGGCCCTTGCCTTGCAGTTTGGTATTTAGATCATTCATTAATGCAGTGATATCAACAGCAAATGCAAGATCATCCATCCAGTCTGCATCTGAGAGCTCTGGGCTGTCCTTGCCTTTCTTTCACAAAACTCTTGAATCTCTGCTCTCAGGTCCCATACTGTTTTAAGCACTTTGTCCAGACTGAGCCATCTGACAGCTGTGTGGTAGCCTATGTCCCCATGTTCAGTCTCATGCTCCTCCAAAAGTGCAACAAACTGTCTGTGATTCAGCTCCTGCCCTGATAAAGTTAACTAATTTAGTCACAACATCAGTAACATGATTCATTTTTAGCACTGACTTACACAACACCTCCTGATGTATAATACACAGGGTTCATACACATTTTTAACCCATGGATTTCCGTGACTTTTCCATGACTTTCAATAACTTTAAACCAACTTTCCATGACCAAACATTTTGTGAGATCTCAGTGTATACATGCAAAAGAGACTAAATTTAGTATTTAAAATAACAATGGGAATTTCAAAGCATACAGTAAACCTTGAATTACACAAATGAATGAGACAATAGTTTGATTGACCTCTGTTGTAACCCATGGCATGTACTTTTCCATTTGTAGCCAAGCATGGTTAAATCTACACTTCCCTGGCGTAGTGCATTATCTCACCTGCTTCCCCACCGAACATTTCAATTAGTATGAGATAGTATGCCTACTTATATTTTGAGCGTATTTCTTTTAAAAGCATTTGAATTAATTAAAACTGAAAGTAAATGAACGACATGAAAATATGAATATAACAAATCTCCATGACTTCTCCAAAACTTTTGGGATTTCCTTTTTTTTCAAGCACTTTTCCAGGACTGGAAATAAACATTTAACAATTCCATGACTTTTCCAGGTTTTTCATGACCGTGGGTTAATTTCCCTCACTTTATCTTGCATCCGCTTCAAAAGTCGTCCTTTTTACTGACCGCATTGCTGCCAGCTCCTCAGTAATCGCAAAGTCTTTTGTCATCCCACGTACAAAGATGAGTAACTGGGCTGCGTCGCGGACATCACAGCCCTCACCCAGAGCCAAGGAGAAAAAGTCAAAATCTACCACTTTCTTTAGCAGCTGAAGCCTGAGATTTCCCGCGATGTCCTCGATCCTTCTCGTTACGTTTCGTCCGTAAGAGTCTCTCCGTGCTTTGTCTCGTAATGGCGGTTCAAATTGCAATCCTTAAAAACAGCGATCTTTTCTCCACAAACTAAGCACACGGCTTTCCCTTTGACTTCAGTAAATAAATACTTAGCAGTCCACGTCTCGTTAAAAACTCTATCTTTCTTCTCTTAACGTGGTCTGACATTTTTGTGGACTTTAACAGCTAACTCACATCTCTTCTTTAAGGCCTCAGTATGCTTCTCCGAGTCCGTTGCGGAGTGACGGACGGACGGACGGAGCGGACGGACCCTTTTTGATTTATAGTTCTACGAGCCTTTTTGTTGTGAAAACAATTCACCGCCAGAACAGTAGATGGCGCAACGGAAGTCGAGCTTAGAGAAGCCTACCTCATGAGGTATATAGAAGAAGTCCACGCTGGTTTATTTACGTCCCCCCGGCTCCTCACACACAGTGAACGATGGCAACTAACAGAAAAAGGATGTTGATGACGCGACAGTTTTTGCTGAATAAAGTGACACCCAGCGGGTCAAAATGCTTTTGTTATCGTGTCTTAACGCAGCGGTTCCCCGGTCTTGTTTCCAAACTGTGTTGCTAATTCAAAAGCTGCAACAGCTTGAAGCTACACGGAGGCAGCTAGCTTCCCCCCAGCTTCCACACACAGTCAGCAGGGACACCCGATACTAACTACTACCAAGTGTTTGCTTCTAACCTGACGGTGTTTGAGAAACAGTGCCATGAGAGCCGTGGGATTAAAGTCAGCGTGTTTTTGCGCTGTTCCCACCGCAGTTAGCATGGTGGCTAGCCCCGTTATGAAAGTTCGTTATAACCTCATGTGACCGTACACACATGCTGTAAGTGCTCTAACCAGCCACCGTCAGCCGGACAACGCCGCTGGCTTAACACACTTGTCACATTAATCATAGAGTCGTAGTTGTGATTTTGGTTTATTGTGATGTAGGGAATGGAACAGGAAGTTTCCATTCCGAAATGCTGGCGTTAGCGGACCAATCACAGCCAGGGGCTATCCGTGGGCTCTCCGCCATTTCGACGTGTAGTTAGAAAAATGAGAGCTGCACGAAAAGCTCTCCGAGGAGCCGCGAAGAGGCACGGAGAGGGCGTTCCACGTTGGAGAGGGCGGTCCTATCTGTCCGTGTCCGTCAAAACGGAGAAGCATACATTGGCCTTAACTCCGTTCGCCAACACATCATCCGCTCGCGGCATTCAGGATGTACGTCAGGTAAATGTTAAAAAAAGGCACCTTCAAAATAAAAGAAATGTTGTTGTATTCTCTGCATGATGTTCACTTATTTACGTGTGATTCCTAATATTCCGTTGACCTCACGCGGGCCGGTCACAGACAGCCAAAGGGCCGGATGCGGCCCGGGGGCCGTACAATGCCCAGGTCTGCAATAGAGCAATGATTCATCTGTATTCATCCTTGTGCACTGGAATAATGTAATGTAGCTGAATAATGGCCACAAGCATCTGCAGTCAGTGATGAAATGCCACTTGATCACAATTGTTTACTTAGTTTACTAAGTAATTGTGGGCTGATTACATCTCAGAGGTGCCGATCTCACTGCCTCGTTTGAATAGCATTGTTGTGTAATTACGAATATATATACTTCAATAATAAAACAAATAAGAAGTACTTGGGGTGACAGTCTCATTCGTCATCTCCTAAATGGTCCTAACTACATGATAGACTATATCGAAACAAGGCCCTTCATGACCGGGGGTATTCACAGTCTCTGAACTCACAGACACACACACGCACACACACACACACACACACACACACACACACACACACACACACACACACACACACACACACACACACACACACACACACACACACACACACACACACACACACACACACACACACACACACACACACACACACACACACAACCACACAGCGCCACGCTCCAGGACCAATCTGCTCTAATGATTTCTGATGAGATTAGATTTCTCACCATGGCCACTGGACTGCGTGTCCAATTCTGCCAGCCGCTGATTTGGTTTCCAATGAAAACCCAGTAACGACGCAGGGCTAGTGAAGAATCGCGGGTGAAACACTTGTAATGCTGACCCTCCCACCCGATCCCTTTCCCATCATGCTCTTCCCTCCTTGTCATGTCCATCTCTCTCTTCCTATTATGTGTCACCTTTCCCATCATTTTTCTGTCCAATCATTTTTTTTCCCTTTCGATCCCTGCCCTCGTATCCTCCCCTCTCATCACCTTCCGTCAATTTAGATTTTCTCTTCCAGTTTATTTTGCTGTAGTGCTTCTCTTTTCATTTTAGTTGTTTTAGTCTTGTTGCATCAATTAATTTATATAAAATTATGGATTTTGGATTAAGATGAGACTTTTATTTTGAAGGGTACAGTTCCCTTATTCTTACATGACTAAAAATGTTCAGTAAAGAGTACATTTTTTGGATTCCCTACGACTGCAGGGAGGTTCGTATTATATCTCCTGTGCCGCTTTGCACTAAAGTGCATAAAGTAATTCTGGGAAGTGTGATCCTTGTCCACTTCACATGTCTACTCTCAAAGTGTGTGAATTGTTTCTTGAAAATCCTCTTTGCACATGTTTTGTTTGCACTGGGTTATTTTTTGTTGTGGATTTGCTAGAGCCTGGAAGCAGAAGCATCTGTGTGAGCACAGGCTTCAGATCACAAGGAGGATAAACTGTTTAATAAGGGCAAGGGAAACAAAATACAATTGTTATTCTAAATCTAGTTTGGTAGAAAATTGTGCCGTGGTGCTCGGATACACGGTGCACAGTTTGTTAAATTAAAATGAGCCAAGTGATGCCCTCTTGCCTCTCATTGATTGAAGGTTATAAGACAATAGAGCTGAAAGGAGAATAAAGCCAAGGCCAGTTGCAAATTGCACATATGAAACACTTGAGAGGGCCCAGAAGCAGAGCTGCAAGAAGCCATGAATTTACAGACACAAATTATTAAAACTAAATCATGCAGGCAGGTCACAGGTTCAAATGTCCTGATAAAGTCAAGTGCACAGACCAAATCACAGTGAGTGTACCACAGATGAAAGTCTCAGAAGGTTTTACTGTGCTTCAAAGAAAGATAAATTATTTGCAAGGTTTTCCAATTACACTCCATCACAATGCAGTGGGGGAAGGTTGGATTCCTTCAGTGTGCATCGTACAAGAGGTTTTTACCAGTAGCTGATTAATCCAGAGAGGTGTGCTCCATTTCAAAACAAATGGACCAGGTAAGTAAAACCAGTTCAAACGCTGAGTCAAGTCATTTCATGTTAAATATGAGTGATCTCCGGTGCTCTTTGCCAGACGCAGGAGGTCCGGATCATTTACTCAGATTGTTTCTCTCACAACTTAAGGTCCAGATATCTGATGACCATCATCTTTCATGCGGTATAGCATTATGTAGTTATAGTTATAGTGACATGACTTTGACAGTGACCTTTTTCACAGGAAAACATCAACTACACCATTTGTTTTGTCTTTTTATATTTCCACTATGTTTTCAAATTTATGCTGTGAATAATAAGTATCAGAGGTGGCAGTTTTTTTTAACCTTTTAAATCAGACAGTCATATGCATTTCAAAGTACTGCCATTGTATTGATGGTGGACTGTAAATCCTGCCTGTTATATCACTCTGTAATCTGGGACACTTGTATTAAGCTTCAAAAAGACCAAATCACTGCACTTAATGCACGTCGAGCCCAGTGTCACAATTTCTTTTAAAGCGTTTTGAAAAAAAGGCCAGAAACATAATCATCAATATAGGTTTCTAATAAAGAGAGTATCCGGCAAAATACTTTCTATCTCTACTTAAGATTTACACATTTACTGTGTTAATTAAATTAATTTAATGAGCATTATAAGAGCATAAAATAAAAACTTAATTAAATCGAGCAGCGGCAAGATACAATTAGATTAATGGTTATTACTTTGAATTCTCCTTTCTGTTCAAATCTGTGCAACTCAGAAAACAAGCATTGAGAAATGCATCATGCTCTAATATGTCATTTTATTCTGCATGTTTCATGACACCAATGACCAGACTGCACAGGGCAGCTACTGCACTTTTGGGATCATCTCTATCCCATATGTGTGGTGGCAGATGGTGCATAGCCTCTCCCTCCTCCTCCTGGGATTTGGCTTTGGCTTTGGCCCTTTCCCCTTGCCCTTGCCCTGGGAAGGGGGTGGGCCTCAAGACGGAGGTGAGGAGGGTGCATGGCTGTCTGCAGAGATTGATGCAGCGGGTTATGGGCTGGTCAGGCACTTGAAAATGTCATGATGCTTTCTCCCTCTCCAGTGGCTATGCTTGACCTGAGTGCCAATCGTGGCATTCTGAGGCGCCGCTGCCGTGCTCCAGGCCTTTGAACCTGAAAAAGAAACGGCCAAAGACAGGTTCTCTGAAACCACCGTGAAGTTGAGGAGGTGGTCCTCTACGCCCGTCTCCTCACAGTTCCTGATATAACTACTGTGCTGTTGAAGCCAGCTGTCCATGAGGCAGGTTAGGGTCCTGCCTCATGAAACCCTGAAACCAAGTAAAGCCAGCTTTTTCTTGGATTCTGACGAGACCTTTATCCCTTTTTTCCCGCAGAAAAAAATTGGAATGCAAGGTTCTGGATGTCTGCACTCCTCCCACTGCGGTGCTTTTGGTCCCTTGTGCCTCTGACTCATGTGGAATAGCTGAACTTCAGAAGATTCAAGGCCCTGGCCAGATGATAATAAATGTCAGACTCTACCCGACCCCGGCAGCTCCCTGTGCTCAGCCATAGCTTCCTTCCTTCCTTCTTGTCTCAAACACTGGCTTAATTTCCCCCAACTTCTCTCAATTCCCATTCTTTCTTCCTGTCCTCTTTCCAGACAATGTGGTACCACTTTAATACGTAATATATTTCATTGAGTTAATTAGTATTGATGGTACTCCTGATCCTGTGTAATTAATTTCGTAGTTAACAACTTTATACAACGACGGACCAAGTGTATCCAGGAGCAAAACTTTAGGTTTAAACTTGTTGCTCAAGGTTAGTGTTATTGTGTTTCACCTTCCTTCATCACACATTGATATGTAGGTCTTATTCTTCTGCATATCTTTGAACTGTGCGAGGAAACCTATTCGAGATCATCATGCAAACTCCACACTCCTCTTCAGAGAGGCCCGAGCTGACAGATCAAATTAAACCCTAGAACCTCTTCTTATGGGGGGGTAGTCCTAAATGCTTAGCAGGAATGCTACCCCTTTACTAATATATTAAATCTGACTACAAGGGTGTGAAAGTCAAAAAAATACTCTTGATTATTTTAGTCTCAAAATGGCTTGAGAAATACTGGTGTGATCTTTTCAGGGAATAAAATCACACATTCCAAAACTCCCTTTTTAATTATTCATTCAAACTGTAGGAGTTAAAATTCCATAAGCAAACTCAGTCACTTTACCAGCTGAGGTTAAACACATTAGGACATGGCCAAAAGCCTGCGGTACCATTTATGTAAGTGTTGCTATCACATTATGATGTTCTTGTCTTTTAAAACGTATCACACTCAATATTACTACATGTAGCAAAATAATATGAATTCCCAGACAGTCTTAAAAATGCCACCTTGCCTGAATCAAATAGTAAAATGACTTTGGTATAAAGACAAGTAAATATATATGACCTTTTATAA
Source organism: Pleuronectes platessa (assembly GCF_947347685.1). Lineage (NCBI taxonomy): Eukaryota > Metazoa > Chordata > Actinopteri > Pleuronectiformes > Pleuronectidae > Pleuronectes > Pleuronectes platessa. Next base: position 6,156,227 of record NC_070633.1, read on the forward strand.
AATCTGTTTTAACATTATTACCTATCGGCCTTCTTAACATGAGTGCACATGAGGGCATCAGGAACTCTGGTGAATAGAGTTTCAAATCCTATTTACGACTTTAAAAAACGGCACCTCATGAACACAAATCAACGTGAATCATGGAAGGCCGTATATCATGCAGTGTCCCTCTGACGGTCCGGAGTGTTCAGGACATGCAGAGGTAGTGACAGAGGGAGGAGGGGAGGGAAGGTGTGCAGAGAATAGATGAAAGAGGCAGCTCTTCTAGTTTCTGTTGTCTTCTCTTGTCCCCAACACGTCCTGCCTGAAATGCGAGACAGGTTTATTTATCCAGCTTTATTCGGTGGGAAAGTGTGCGGATGATGCTTCCTAAATGAATCCTAACAGCGTTAGGGAGTGCTCTAAAACGCCCTTGGCGCAGTTGACATTTTTCATTCAGTCTGAAAAACAAAACCCTGAACCAGGCATAATTCAGAAAATATGCCGCTTGCAGAAAGAGCAGGTTGAGATAACACTGAGCTGGAGTGGAAGAGGGTCTGCAGAGTCTGAGCGGGAGCCTTCAGCTGATACTGACTGTCAAGGTCTTGTGAGCATAATACTGCAATCTTGAAGGACCTGAGGTCAGAGTCTACTCAGTTCAAGTCTTGTTGAAAGCCCTATGAAATGAAAAATACATTTCTAGAGTTCTGACTCTGTCTCCTTGAGTTAATTGTTTATTTATCTCTTGCTATATGTGAATATATGTATTTTTACCTCAAGCTTTCTGTCTTTTTTTTCATGCACAACGATTAACCAGTGGTGTAGGCAGAAATAATGCATTGGATGGGGCAGTAAGAAAACTGGATGAGCCATATCTGTCCACTGAAAGGGACTTCAAAGAAAACGTAGTAGTAGAGTAGACAAACTTAAAAAACTGCAATAAATTTACTTTGCAATAAACTTGCATTACAAGACAAAACAGCTAAATGCTGCCAACATGTTCCACCAACAGAGCTCAGTCTGTCCTATTCTGTTCAGCAGCACCAACAGCGCATCGGCTACACAATGCCCAACACTGGTTAACCATGTCATGGCACAAAGTGCCAACTATACATTAAACAAAAACAGCAGAGAAGGTGTTACCATATTGTATGACACAGCATACAATATCCTGTGTGCATTAATAACAGCCATTGACGCTTCAGTGCCCTATCAACTCATTTTTAACAGCAATTAAAAAAAAAAGAAGGTGTTTACAGAAATCAGCAGTAAAAGGAAATAAGCAACCAGCTCAGAACTGTTTTAGTTATGAAAGAACAAGATATCCCTTGATTTATATTGGGGTCAAACAAATAAATTGTAAAGTGTTATTTGCATTACCCACATGCTGGGTTGAAGCTGTTGGATCACGGGTTGGGTGGGTCCAGAAGCCGATTGGGTTAAATATAATGACCCAACACAATGGGTTGGTGAAACACAAAAAAGGCAGCCATTTTAATGCAGAGGATAACCTGACCAGAAGTCCATCCTTTGCTCCAGTATTGGATTTGAAAAGGTTGGACAATAAAACAGTATCTAGAAAAATATTGACATTATACAAGTTTAATGGATGTATCACAATAACAGCTACAACATTTATTTAGCCCTTTTTCAATCGAAGTATAATTGTCTTGCTTCCTTTTTCAAAATAGTTATCCATTCTTTAGATTGCACCGGACTTTCTTGGTTTGCACAGAGTAGCTTGGCTGCCTGTACGCACCTGGCATGCTCTGAGAAGACCTGCAATGCTTCCAACTACTGTACCTCCATGTTGTTACCATCTACTGTCATGTCACACCGGGTGTGACGCACAATCGCTGTTTGTGGCTATTGTTAACAGAAATCCATATCCCCACGACGTCCTTCCATAGCTTTTTATAAGCACCAAATACTAGCCAAATTTGAATTCCCCTGATGTTTTCTTGAGATAGACAACCTCAAAACTGAACTGCTGCCAGTGCAGAGGCATGATAAAATATATGTGATGGTCAATATGAATTAAAAACCTGTGCACACAGTGTGGAGTAAACAACATTTGACTTAAATCCTGTGAAAGCTGATGCTGTTCAACTTGGGTTCATCTTGGGACTTGAGTGTGTAATGCTAGTAACAACTAACATAGGCTTGAGCTGCTAACCTTAACCAGTGACACAGAAGTCTGACCGGCTCACTACACCGTCACTCCACACTCTGCCCAAATCTGTTTCATTTTCAAACTTCCAGACCTGAGCACCAGAAGAAACACACGCAGCAGAGCGTCCCAGCACCTTTCACATTGGGTAAATTGGTGTGCACATTTTTTTTTAATTGGACTTTTGATACGCTGCACTTGGAATTACAAAATGCCAAACGTGGTCAGAGCTCCTGAGCTTTCCACAACAAAATGGCCAAATCCAATCGGAATGTGAAAGGTCCCAACAAAGTATCTGGTGGCAGGGTGAAGGATATCTGGATAAATCATTTTACTGTATTTACATTAATTTCAAACAACGGTGAACTGTACATTAGAATTTGGATTTTGATGCTTAAGTTGCCCGAAGATGACAAGACGGCAGCAGACCTTTGTCCTTGAAGCTGGACTTGCATGGTTTCACAAGTTATTCTGCAACAGATCTGAGGAAATATAAGTGTGTTTGACTCCTGGCAGAGGTCTCATGGGTGTAGAGCTGGGACGCTGATCTCAGATGCTCTGGCTCCAGACAGTAGTTGAAACATAAAGGCATGAAGGCCCTTTGCCCTAGTCCCTCCCATGCTTGTCCTCTCAGTTGACTGTAGAGTTTGTATAACCAACAAATACCGTGGCACGATTCAGTCGTTATTTCAATTTGGATTTTCCCGTTTTATCATTCTATTGTATGTTGCAGCTGCCTGTGTGAATCTTTCATTGTTGCATCAACCCCATTTTCTCTGTCTCTCAAGGCTTCACAAATGTTTCGCTGTTCTTCATATCTCATCTCTAAATCTGTAAATATGTCTTAAAGACTCAGCTCGGGTAACCCATCTCCTCTACCATCGCTGTCCTCAGCTTCCAGGCCATCCTGGTGAATCTATCAGAGGTTCCACCATCTATTGCCTGTCTCTACAGCACAGCTAGTCCCTAGACTTTCTCTCCTTGTACTTTTGTCATCAGAAGTCTCTGAAGATGTCATGTTTCAACAAAATCCAATCTTTAAAGCCTTCCCTGCAAATACACTTCATAGAGAATATTTGAATCACCTCAACCTGATCCCCTGTAATGGGTGGTTGGGTGGGTGAAGCTCTGTAATGACAGAACTGACAGTTATACAAAAAAAACATAAAATATATAATGAGACAATCATAAATAGGACAAGTGTACAAGTACAATTGCACACACTTACACACAGCAGCAGAATTCAGTTTTATCTTGAATGTGGCAAAAGAAATCTCATATTTTTAGTGCAATTAAAAGTAATGCTTGAAATGGTAACACAGCCAACTGAACATAAGCACCCTATGTAAGGGCCTTTCAGAATATTACCTTGTTTGCAGAGTAAAACTTTTATATGATCAGCTGAGAAATGCTTGCAAAGCATTTTACTACGTCTGGCAGAATGTACCCATGCCGGTGGAGCAGCTGTGAATTCATAAACGGGGAGAGAGGTGCATCCATATATAAAATACACCAACCATATGTGGGACGGTCCAGTTTGAATATGCTGACTCAACAAATGGGTTCCCATTATAATTTACAGAATGCATGTGAGAATTGTGAATAGAAATCTGGGCTCTTTGTTTCACACAACCTAAACTGTCAAGGTCATAAGGGGTTTCCTCTGTGGAATATCTGCAGGAAAATGGAAAATTACTGTTCCTCTTCTGTGGGAAAACCTCGGTTTAAAAGACAGAAACAATCTCAAATGACTGTCCTTTGAAAAATATGACCGTTTAGCTGATCCATGCCAGCTGCATTTTTCAACCAACAGCTAAAGTTAAATGTTTGATGACCTCCCAGGAGAAAAGGAGGACTTCAGGTTGCACAGATATCAGAGCAACAGCATCTAGATCGGAAATTCCGCTGAGCAGACACAATTCCCAATAACCAACGGTGCAGTGCCTGTTTGTTGGAATGGGCGGTGTGTGGCCTGTGGCAATGCTGGTCGCAGCTTTTTTTCTGAAGCCGTAAAAGTGACCTGCAGTAATTGAGCTGCGGCAGATAAAAAGGCTCAGTTCACAGAGCGCTCAGTCAGTGCCACCACTGCTTCAAACAGCTGTTCAGCTATGGAGCCAAATCTGGGCCAAATGTTTTGATCATTTGAAAAAGAAACATGAATTGAAAATAAAAAATTTGAAACTGAAAGTAACTTTTTGATATTTAACTTTGAACATTAGAAAAACAAATTCTAATAAAAAAAATGAGTGAAGCGAAAGGCTTTTTAAGTAAAGTTTATTTATCAATTCTGGATTTTTTTAAATTAAGAATTTCTCTTTCATTTCAATTGTAGATTCTATGTTTTCAGGTTTCAGATTGTTTTTTTCTTTTTGGGTTAAGGATTTTGACTCTGATATAGGGTGGGGGGGCCTGGGTTCATGAACAGCATAACAAAGAAGCTGCATACCTTTCAGGAAACGTAGTTATTACGAGCAATACTCAACACTTTCTATAAAGCCTGTTCTCATGATTTGCAGTGAAAACATGGAGGCCAGTGACAAAGTTAAGTTAAGTAAACTGGTGAGGCCACAATTTGCATTATAAGAGTGATGCACCGCAGTTGAACTCTCAGCACTGTGAATGCATCATACTGCTCCCCTGTCATGCTCCTGTGGGAGGACCTGCTGGCTCCATCATGCAGGGAACTCTGCTATTTTGATTAAGCGGATCACCTGGGAAATAATCGGAAGAAATTATGATAACGGGTGGTGTTTGTAACAGGGGCATAACATGAGGGGATAGATGTCTTCAGGTGGGGAATGTGGCCGAGAGATATAAACAACTAACGTTTGCCCTATGCTGTTAGATAATGTGAGCAGTGAATTTGAAATGTCTAGAGTGTCCAGCTCAAGCTTTGCCCTTCACTGTCTTTATTAACATCTTGTTTGTTTGCCAGAACATTGACTAAAATTTGACAGTGGCAATTTCAAAGGGCTCTCACAGAATCTGTCAGAGATTGCCTTCTGTTAATCAGGATAGGTTTTTATAAAAACAATTTGTGAATGCAAGGTAATTTGACCCGTTTTCTGTTTTATATGCACATGTCTGATTGATCTTTAACAGTTGTATGCTTTATAATTAATGAAGGTCTTTCCCTGGGCTTTTCACAAGAAAAAGTTTCCTTGGAAAGCAGATGATCCGGGGGAAAAAAGAGCTTTTTCATGCCCTAAATAAAAACCTGGAACCCTTTAGCTTCTATATATACTAACCAAATATCCATTCAGAGACAACCCCAACATTATCTGAAAAGTTTGAACTCTCCCGGGCAGGACTTTGAAAAAGACATCTCATCATGAGCCATGAGGAGGTATTGCATATAATATAATATTGCAAATAATTTGATCTTAAATCGGAAAAAATTTAGCCTGCTACTGAATCTAAATAATAAGTCCCTTCACTTATTTGTAATATGAACAGTACAAAAATCTTAAAAGAAAATTCAAAGTTTAAGATCAAAACATTTGTCCCTGATTTGGCTCCATAGTCACCTGTTTAGTCAAAGTGACGCTTGGATCAGTAAGCAGAACCCCAAACTGGGGATCAGCTGGAGTTGTGGTCATTATTGACAACATCACTTAAGTTGATGAGTCCCGGCAGCAGCTTGGCTACCTGATGCCTCTTTATTGAACATGTGTCAATATTAAAAACAAATTGTGTGTCCAAATTGCACAAAATTTGAAAATCCACTTCCTTGGGCCTAAGAATACCAATGGCAAGTGGGAAACTGATAAGAAGAACAGTTCTTAAAATCTGTGTTCCACATACAGACAGAGAAAGATTTGTGGAATTATTAGATATATGATGTCATATTATCATTTGGTTGTGGGGATCAATTTGATTTGGATAAAATAAAATAATCTTGAAATCATAATGTAATTTTCTACAGTAGGACAGCGTGCCTCAGTAGACGTACTTAAAATGATGGCTCTGTAATATGGCAGAAGCTCATTGGCATGACTCACTCACTCACAGTCAAATCCTAGAAAGTGGAAGGAACTTAAAGAAAAGAGATTATCCCATCAGGTTTTTGGAGTGGTACAAAAATAAAGGCAAGACATAGAGTAGTCGTCACAGGGGAGAACTAAGTGGCGTTTCAGTTAAATGACAGGAGGAGGAGACACCCACTCAATACTGGGACCTGTTGGTAACCCACTGGGGATCCAGGAAGAGGAATGAGAGACAGCACAAGGAAGATTTTTGACAGGAGGGACTGAGAGGAGGAAGGATGTGACTGCACAGTTGTGAATCGTCTGACTCCACGCTGGGACCTCGCGGGAAACATCAAATGGAAAAAGGATGAAGATCTGGGAGTAGGGGAAGACACTGGCCTTTTGTTTTCCAGTGGAGTGATCACAGGTATACTGTTTCTCACTGCATCAAAGGGACCGGCTCCACATTTACTCACAAGTACAGTTAATCATCAGCCAATAATATCAGTTCCTCATCGTGTCGAGAAGCGAGAGAGAGCCTGTCACTGGGATAAAAACAGCATTAGGATTTTCAAGGCCTGTGTCTGTTGCCACCTTTTTTCAAAGTGCTTCAGCGTCTTTTTCTCTGACCCTGATAAAATGCTTTACAATAGCAAATAGCCATGAAGGGGCAGCCTGATGAAATGGTAGCTGACAAGTTCTCCCCATGATTAGTAAGCCGACTCTTACAGATGGGCAATGATAATGTTTTTTAATCAATTCTTTAAGTATTTCATGCCTAAAATGACAAGAAATTGAAAACTTTTCTCTCAATATATTGATTATTTGATAGACGTTCCCACCTTTGTTTTGGGCAATCAATTGTTTGATTGTCGGATGAAGAACAAAGAGACTTGTCATAATGAAAATAACCGTTGGATGCAGTTCTAAAATGCACCATGATATAATCCGTCCGACTGGTTTTTCAAACTTGGTGAAATTGAAAGTGACAATCAGACAGTCACACCAGCCTCACACCATTTATAGCCAATGCGCTGGCAGTTACAGCTCCGCTGCAGAACCGAGGCTGGCCGAGCCACAATCTGCAGAATGTCTGCAGCAACTGACTCATTTACGTTTCTCACATTCAGCCCCTTTTAATTTCAGGAGATCCTGCATGTGCATGTCTGAAAGCATCTCACGGTATGTGTGTGCCCAACATTGTTTAAAAAGGACTGACGAGGTGCCATTGCTTCCTTTAAGACACACTCTGTTCCATCAAGTGTCAGCACTGTGAACATGGTTTGCTATTGGTCAACAATACAAATTTGTACCTCCAATTTTCTCCCTGAGCAAGTCCACTGAAAAAAAATGAAAGTTGTGATATTCTGTTGTGATCAAGCATATTACTCTGTGAAATTTTAAATCACAGCAGAGAACCCAAAAGCCAAGGGCCTCATGTGAAGTTGTTCCTGTAAGATAACACAGTTGTCTCTATCGCCCCCAAACAGCTGGATGTTCTATGACAAGACTGGAAGAGAGGGAAGTCTGAAGGCTTGGTCCCCTTTGGCTTTGGCCTGCTCTTGTTTCATTGGTTGTTAAAGACGTAATATATATTTTAAATAGTCAAATTCAGATCTACCAAATGGTGAGAGAGGCAGTGGACTAGTGGCAGAAAGTTGGACTGTGGGCAGAAAATCCGACGGTGGTCTCTGGTTCGAATCCACGGAGTGACAACACAAACAACATACCTGGACGGACAACACCTGGATCTGTTCCACACTGTCAAAGTGCCTTACCCAGCCCACTGTCTAAGTGCCCCTGAGCAAGGCACCTTACTCCCCTAACACCTGCTCCACGGGGCGCCGTGCATGGCTGCACTATGTGTGTCCTCCTGTTTACACCCGAGGGGTCATAGCAGAAAAAAAAATCCTCCCTTGCATGTCGACTGTGTGTGCATGTGTGTGGGACAATAAATGTATCTTGATCTATCAATAGACAACATAACTCAACATTTTATAGTCTCCCAGGTATGTTTCATTAGCAGCTAAGAACATGTCGGACCTGCCCCGCTCAACAGCACCGACCCTCGAATGGAAACCTCCTCAGCTAATGGTAATTAATTAAAACAAAATTATTATGATGTAATCTAAAAAACGTGCCTCTTGCTAACATGCCCAATGATTTCCAACAAGAATGTCAGCTCTCCAGATGTCTTCCTTCCAGCAGAGTGGTAAGTCCCACTTGAGAGGCAGGAGACGACTGAGAGCAGCTCACAGGCACATCAGTTTAACTCCGATGCATGATTTGACGTTTCAGTCACTGTGATACAGCGGCGGAGACAGAGCGATGGGAGAAGAGTGGAATCAGTGAGCTGGCTTTCTCTCTGCCTCTCCATCACTGTCAGTGGATTTCTGAGGCATCATATTTTAATATAGCAAATAATTAAAATGTGAAACTCGTGGAAGAGCCTGCACATTAGAGAAACTTTTTTTTTTATTACGAGCTCGCTGCATTGCGCTGTGGTTACTCCATCCTTTAAAGTAGGAGGTTGAATCATTCACAGTCTGTTCAGACTGAACAATGGAGCAGATAATTACAGAACCTACAGGCTAGTTGATGCACAGATAAAACCTGGTCCTCATAAGAGTGTTTGTATTCCCTGCAGAAAGTATTACTGTGTGCTGGTCTGAAACTGGTTGAAATGTGAGTTTAAAAGCACGTGCAGTTTGATTCTGTGTGTGTATGTGTGTGTGTGTGTGTGTGTGTGTGTTTTAATCCCTCCATTTTCTCTGAGACTGGACAGAAAATGTCAGCAAGTCAAAGCTATTAGAGTGCAGAGCTGACCTTTCATTCATCTAGCTTTACATTGTGTGTGTGTGTGTGTGTGTGTGTGTGTGTGTGTGTGTGTTTGTGTGTCCATGATCTCCTCACAGAGAATTCATGCTGCACACTTATGCACTCACATACCCAGGAGATACATAAAAGCTATTTTAGGATACGAACACCCACTGTGAAGGGAAACAAGGTTAACGTTTCTTAAAGCGCAGACTTGATCTACTAAATACAACAATTAATGATCTGTTAAGAAAACATGACAGATCAACAAACTTTGTAATATAATGGATGACCTTTTTTACGATCCAAAATATAGTCATCACTCCAATAGCAGCTTATTGATTGTTATTTCTTTCTGTTAGCAAGAGACACATTTGTTCTGCAGTCTAACTCTTGATGCATTATAACAAATGAAATAAAAAGAATGGCTGATGCTTTTAGTTTATGGGCCAACTTAACCATCTTCTTTCACCCTGGCACACTGGTTAGTGCCACTGGAGGCTGCCAGCATCGTGACTCTTACTGGGGAGAAAACTTTGCCATTGACTCCTGCCACTTCAGGATGGGGTAATAAACATCCAGCGGTGGGAGACGGTTACATAAAACAAATTGTGGATTACGTGACCAGTGCTTTTTAACCATTGATTATGACTGTAATTTAAGGGACACAGAAGAACACAGAACATGAGACTAAGACAGGATTTGCTGTCACTTTACTTTTAGCTTCCCAACAAATATTTGTAGCTTCCTTACTAGGCCACTTCCTCTTTCTACATTTACAGCATTAATTAGCCCATTAACTGTGGCACGGAACAGTCAGCCTGTTCAGTGAATAGAGATTGTTTGCACATAACAGGTTTCAGTAAAGAGCCGCACTTAGAAATAGACTAATAAACTCTGTTTCTCTGCAAAGCGGTGCCTGTGATTGGCTGTCCCTCGGTGCCCCATCGAGCCGCCTCCAGCTTCAGCTCACTGTTCCCAGGTCGTGGTCCCTCTTCTCCCAACACCTGCCCTCTGGTTGTTACCCACGTGGAGGACTTCTAATAACCCACTCCAACGCTACTTGCTGAGCACCCACTTACCACCCACACCAACAATGAGGTCTCATGCAGAATCCTGCATTGCCATTTCACAAAATTCTTCACCCATTCTGACACATCATGGTTGGTAAACCACATTGACTCAGCTGCATACCTGTCGTTAGCATTTTATACATTAATGGTGGAAACGAAAAGCCAGCCTTTGGGAATCTCATATATGAGATGTCCCATTTAGGCTTATTTGATAGCAAACCTTTTCGGAGGTTGGATTTCAAGGATCACTCAACAAATCTGACATGATTCCTAAATCCCTGATTTATTTCCGTTGACATGAATTTCAGTGAACCTTGGATTGAGAGCCTGAGGGGCCCTTTTACCTGCACCGCACTCAGCAGCAGATCCAACCTGACTCCTACTGGAGCCATGTAAATCTCATGATTTGTGTCCAACTTCAATTGTGAAGGCTAAAAAAGGCTCCTTCACTCCAAGGCTGTGGCTTCAACAGGAAAGCACAGTTACCCCCCGGTGTGAAATCCATCCTTCCATTTCTTGTTTCCATTTGATTGACAGACATTAAGTCCGACCATTATTGACCATTTATCTTTCACTGGTGTAAACATTGTTTTTACCTTGCAATGGTCCTATAATATTACATTTACCTTATTACTGCAGAAAATACACTTATGTACCATTTTGTGACTTGTAATGTGCTGCCCAACACATTTTTGGCATCGATTTTAGAGTTAATGCTTTTCATAAAACTGAATTAGCTTCAAAACTTTTCAACTGTCCTATAATTTAAAAAAATGACATCAACTTTAGGACATCTAAATCTTTCTACCTCACAGTTTTGCAAACGCACTGCACCTGGCCAACATCCTTTCGCCTCTGTACATGATTTATCGTTTTGAGGTCAGAGCCTCTTCACATGTAGGACTGGAATGATGATGTAATGGGAATGCTGAACGTCTCCACCTTACCACCCAGCTCCTTCCTATCTGCGATTCATCCCCAGCACTTCTCACCCTAATGAACCCAGACACTGATTACAAGCCGTCCTCCTTCAAGTAGAAAACAACGGCCCTTCCGACTCAATTTCCTCACTCACGTTGTCAAATTGCAACTACAAAGCGGCTCGTCTCCAGCGGGCATGCTGTTAATATTTGATGCGATGCACCACGTCTTGCAAAAAAGAAACGGATGCTGTCGTTTTTTCTGTTGTTTTTTTGGCTGATGAATAAACTGCGGTGGTTTAAATTAAGAGGGAAGTGTAAGGAGCTGATTAGAGAGGTGGCAGTTTGAGTTAACGAAGACATTTGTGGGTGATATATATTTGAATCACATGTAATATAAGCTGTTGCAATGAGATGATGGAGTGAGGGGAAGAGTGTCAGTGTACTTAAAGACACTATAGACATTTTTAGTGACAAGGTAATTTTTTTTTAAATACAGCGGGGCTTGATAATGGACTGTCAGGAGGAGAGACTGTTAGGGTAATTAACAGTGAGCGAATATACTTGACTTAGAAATCTATGTTATAAGTACTGTACTGAGTATTTGACATAACTGGATGGTTGAAAGTGACGGAAAGCCGGGGATAGAGATTACCCCATTCTTAACTAAGACTTCAAGAGCAATTTTGTCTTCACCACGAGAATTAAAGATCGTATGTTTTATTCCAAATGTTTCTCGACAAACTGAGAGGCATGAAACAGGTTTCAAACGGTGCTCACACTGAAGACTTACCCCCAGTGGGGAATTTACCAGGCAGCCGACTAATGCTTAACCCAACCAAAGACACAGATGAAACACAGAATTATTTATGACAAATTAGATTCAGTAATATACAGTTAGATGCAATAAATATGAAGAACTGGGAGCTGAATGATGCATTAAAGTGTCAAAATTAGGCATATTTGTACCACAAGGGATAAGTGCTCACTTCCGACTGTTTGGCTAAGCCCTGATAAAGCATTCGTCTGAAGGGGAAATTAAAGTTCTCCTCACTGAGAACACGATTGTACACAAGCAAAAGTGACAGTGGAAATGCTGACAAAGCTTCTCCTGTTCCATTTGACCATGAAGGTTACTAGGAGTTTTGTTGTCACAGCTTTTGAAATCATGTTAACTTGTTTCCAGACCTCTGAACAGTTTGAGGTCAGTAGGGAGAATTCAAATTCGGGGAACTCATTTTTCTACAAGGCTAGCTGGCTACCTAGCTACTTCAACAGAAAATGGCGACAGACAAATTATTACAAGCTTGGATGAGATACAAGTCTGCCAATTTAAATTATTTAGCTGCTCCTAGAGATCAGTACCACAGCTTCTGCGACATCTTAAGATGATTTCCACTGGGCATGGTAAATCCTGCAAAGATACTTACTGTCTCATTACGTGCTGCCTCTGCTTCCTGACAAACTTTTAGTGATGACGTTTGTCCCGGCCCAAATCCATTACTATAAGCGGTTCATTACTATACAAGAATGGCGTAGCTTCTGTAGGGTAGACCTGGAACTTGCTGGAAAGGTAACTGCGCCACACACGCACACACACTGACTCTGCTGCACACTTCTGTCTCTCTCTCTCACTGACACACACTCAAACACACACAAACAGTCTTGTCGGACACATGTATAAACTCAGACTGGGTAGAAACAACACAATTAACAAACACGATTACAGACACAGAGACGAGCAGTAAATTACTGACACAGCAGGTAAAAACTGCAAAACAAAAAACTTTTTTACGGCCAAAACCTGTATGAAAAGACCCAAAATGATCACTGCCAGTGGTTTAGCAGGAGCTGTGCATGGCTCCCCTGGTGTTTGCTCCGGGCTTGGTGGTGGTGTTGTGGCCTGTGGCCTTCGCCCTGGCGCTGTGCGCTCTGCCTGGGGCAGTGGAGCTGTGCATGGCTCCCTGGGTGTCTGCCCCGGGCCTGGTACAGGCACCCCTCCGGTCTGACGGCTCAGTACCACCCCCGCACAATTTTCGTCCAGGAAAAAAGCCCTACTGGATGGATTAATCGCTTGACTCTTATTGGTTAAGATATAACAAGATAACCAGTGGCATTTTTTTAATAGTTTTCCTCCAATCTGCACATTTGATGTTTTTTGTCAGTTCCTATGAGTAATACTTGTTTAGCCAGGAAGGAGTGCCCTCACTATGAGAGAGACATCCTGCTACTACTGTCATTAAATGGTTTGTTTTAGCCTGATCCCTATTTCTCAAGTTAGTGTAGAGTATTCACACATTGAGACGGTGGTTTTCAAGAGTTTCCAGTGCTAGCCTATCCGCAAAAGTCACTGTATTCTATATTCACATGTCCATATGTTGCTCTCAGCCTCTTATGGCCCACTGGGCTTCACCTCAGTCAAACATTTTCAAATCCTTCACATGGGGTTATTGATTATGAATTGATTGAGAAACATAAACCACTGAGTAGCTCATGCTTGGAACTTGATTCGGGCTTAAAATGATGTCTGTACTTGTTATTGGATGCGCAGCTCTCATCAGTATGCTGAGAGCCAATCTGTAACCCCGTCACACGCCGGCACCAGATAATCTTTTCAGACCATCAACCCCAGCCAAGCCTCAGATCAGGATCTCCCTTCTAAATGTCAGGATATAAAATGGCCTGATAATCTTACAGTGTGTCCCCAGCCTGAGATAGAAAAGATGGGATGGCCTGTGGGTCAGATAGATGATCCTATTAAAGAGAAAAGCAGGAAGAACTCCAACTGTTTCAAGGATGCTGATGCGTTGGCTGATATATGTGCATTTATTTGCGATGTAGAGGCGTGTGAGGAGAGATGGCTCTCTTCAGGATAAACAAAAACAAACAAAAGAGACTAAGAAACCTAAAAAAGCTGATTCCATTAGAAGGAGCAGACATGTGCTCAGTCTTTAACATGTTGACATTAAAAGGAACTTACTGAAGTGGACCTTGAGGTAAGTTAGCCTACATTACTTTTGCTCAATTAGTGACAAATAGCAGCGTCATTGTGAATGAACTGAGTCGATTATGATTCAGTTAAATATCTATTACTTTGTTTACTGGCTAACAGTAGTACACTGTCAGTTCAAACCAAGCGACACATTTTATTTATTCAATCATCTGACAGCGCGTACCTCTGCTAATGCTCTATCTCTCCATGTTAAAGTGGTGTTTCCCCTTGATTATATAGACTGTGTTGCCATAACCACATACAATGTTTCCTGTCACAGTTTCATAATAAAGCAGTTTCATTAAATGTTGCACCTCCCATCATAATATTTTGCTATTGGTATACAGTGTGATTTGCACTGATATTTGCTGCTTGCTCACTTGTGCTGTTTGTATTCCTTCACTCTGTAGTCTGTGTAACTGTCAATCAGAATCTGCACCCCCACCCCCACACCCACACACACCTTCTCCAGTGACTATACTTCCCCTCTCCACCTCGGCTTGGACTGCCACTCACCCTCCTCCAGCCACTGAACATTTGCACATTCACTGAACATTTGCACATTTGTACATTTTTACTAGAGTTCTTTTTTTTTCTACTAAAGTATTATCCCACCTATAGTGTATTCATATTTATATTTATCTTGCTCATAGTGTATTCATCATTCTTATATCATAACTTACCTCTTAATACTGTTCATATTCCACTTATATTTCTAACTGTACTTCCTATTTATTTTCATATTCCACTATGCACAATACTCTGCACTTTAACTGCCTTTTTTTGCACTTCTGGTTAGATGCTAAACTGCATTTCGTTGTATATGTACTTGTACTGTGCAATGACAATAAAATTTAATCTAATCTAATCTAATCTAATGTGTAGTGACCTTCGTGCATAACGTGCGCACCCATGCTACCATCATAGATTGAATTAATTGGGGTTCAGTCTCTTGCCCAATTCTATTGGATCAGTTTTAAAGAACATTTAGATTTATTTCAACTGTCATTTTTGAGGCTGTAATTTGCTGTGCTGTTGAATGGTACGAGGTGACTAATATTGTGTTTATTCCACTTGTAGGGAGGGTTAGGTCCAACAAAACATTGGGGACACCTTTCAGGATTACACAGTACAAGCTCAACAGCACAACAAAATACAGCCTCCACAAAGACCGTCAAAATAAATAAGCACCTCTAAAATGGACCAGATAAAACCTGAACATTACAATCATCATGGAGGGAGGATTTATTGCAGAGCCTGTTATATTTTACAACGTAAGTTTTATTGAGGTGTAATGAATAAATTGGCGAACAGGGTTATTTAATTCATTGTGTGTCTCAGTATCCCTTTGTATGAACTGGAGAAAAGTTTTTTTTCTGAACATTTTACTGAAGAAAAAATAAAAATGGGTGCGACATGGATTGGTGTGTTCTGTGATGTCCGTCCTTCAAGTGGCTGTGCATAGTTTATTTTCAGGTTACAAAACCACAGTTTAGATGATCCTGAATGAGGTTTTGTGGCTGCAGCTTGTTTTCCTAACTGGAACCAGACATTTTTCCAATGCACCGCTTTTCGATGACTACAATTATGTCGATCCGTCACCCCGGCTTTAATTTCGTCACGACTCTCGTCAAATGTTTCAGCTTTTTTTATAGCAATTACTCATCCAACAAAATCTGCACGTCCTCGACAATAAACAAAGTGTGAAGTTGTGAAAACCCACAGAAAGACAGAAAAAAAAAATATCTCTATTTATCAAGCTGAGTGTCAAAGTTGGCCACAAAAGAGCAAATGACCAAACAATACCAAGTCGGCTGCAGCAGCAAAACTCCTGAGTGTATTAAAGTCAGCAATGGTGGGTTTTATTGCTTATGAATTAAACATTTAATTTGCAAGTGGAGAAATATGCCACTTCTATTTTACAATTTAAAAAAACAAGCTAATATCAAAAGAAAAATGCAGTTTAACTCTCTTCAAAACATGTCCTCTCTTTCAGTGTTTCAATATTTGTTCATTATTTTGTATTTATCTTTGTTTTCCCTTCAATACCTCACCTTTCACTTCTAGTTTTACTTACCTCAGTACATCTCCTCTCTTATTATTTGATCATGTTTTTTACACAGACTTTTTTTAACAACTCCCTGCATCCAGTGTATCCTCATTGAAAATGTATGATATTTTTTACATTTTGTTTCCTGAGCTCTTGTTTTTTAGTGAGTCCGTTATTTAGGACATATTCATTTATTGCATGGATGGGGTGGAGGGTTAATGCAAAGTACTAAACAAACACTTTGTGATTGGTTGATTATTGTGACTATGGAGGCCCTTAAAAAAGTGTTAGGGATAGGGTCTTTTACAACAAGAGTATCTGGAGAGTTCCAATCGTCAGTCACTTGCTGTGTTGGAAACCATGTGCTTTCAAAACAATTGACGTCCCTCTTGATGAAGACAAGCTGCAGAACTCTCTGCTGAGCCAGTGGGTCAGTAGCCTCAACTTGATCACCTCCTCATTCCAGATGAAAGGAATGTCAAATATTGTTCACTCTAGTCCTTAATGGGACCCAATCCGACTTCTTCTTGGATTACCTGACTTGGAATCTAGGTAATAGCCAAGAAAATTACCTTCTTGTTATGCTGTGTGCACCCACACAGAGCCTCCTCTCGCCCTCTGTTTTCCAATATTGCCATCAACAACACTTTGTTGTATCCTCAAGGGCAACTGAGGGAACAACCACAAAACATGACTTGCTTTAATGCGTTTTTGGAAATGGGTAAAATTGTACTTTCACTCCAACACATTTCACATTTAATGTAGCACCACTGCTACATTACACACTGACTACACCGCCGTGTGGCTCATGAGCCAACGCGGTTTGCTTGCTCAAAAGAAAGAAAAAAAGAAATTCCAATGCCATAAACTGTCGGAAAATATTGAAGTTACAGCACTCCCACTTATTTTAATTACGGTTATTTCTTTAATAATCACATAATTCCTGTTTCTCATTTAGGGGACATCACTTTTTTTAAAGGCTTATCTGAGCATGCTCTGATTAATGTCCTGTATGGCAAGGCAAGATCATTTGTCTCTGTCTTTCTGAAGTCACGTTCGGGCAAACAAAAGCACACGTTTGATGGAAGGAGAACATGGTGGCCATGGTTTCTAGAAATCATAGAACACTGTTGGTTCAGTATATTCACAATCTGCAATCTCTGACATCTTATTCGTACCCTGATTACAGACCGCCCTTTGCCCTGACGGCCTTCCTGAGAAGCTTTGCAGCACTAAAGTCTGTGAGCTGACAGACCATTATTCACATGGCCAAACAAGGTCACTTGTTAGGAGATTTAAACAGGGTTGCTAAAAGCATTCGAACAAATGAAAAATGTGTCTGGTAAGTGCACTCTCTTGACAGTTATGTTACAAGTACATATTTTTTTCCAATGAGCTATCATTCTGTTGTCCTTGTTGACAGAGCAATGTGCATACAGTACAAAGGAACAACACAATGAACAACAAAGTATGTACTGTATATAGAAACCGATGGACACTGTATGTTGGGTCAATAAGGCTACGGCCAGGTGGTGAACTAATGTAGCAGGCGAGCTAGCTGCTGGGATGAACCTGATGCACCACATGTTTAGTCACTAATGACATCAGCTGGAAACCAGCATGACTCATCACCTTTCTATCAATATATAAACATATTCCTCTTTCGGCCCTTTTAGCATCATACTGAAAAAATAACAATCATTATTACCATCGAAACACAAATGAGATGGAATGTCATTTTCTTTTTAGACTAATCCACCAGAAAAACCTTTTATGATGTTAAATAACTAGAGAAGTTGCAGCTTTTCATGTTGACTAAAGTCACAACTACGATTCTACGATTAATGTGACAAGTGTGTTAAGCCAGCGGAGTTGTCCGGCTGATGGTGGCTGGTTAGAGCACTTACAGCATGTGTGTACGGTCACATACGGTTAAAACGCCCTGTCATAACGGCACTAGCGTGCTAGCCACCATGCTAACTGTGGTGGTAACAGAGCAAAAACCCACTGTCACGACTTTAATTCCACGGCAATCATGACACTGTTTCTCAAACACCGTCAGGTTAGAAGCAAACACTTGGTAGTAGTTAGTATCGGGAGTCCCTGCTGACTGTGTGTGGAAGCTGGGGGGAAGCTAGCTGCCTCCGTGTAGCTTTAAGCTGTTGAATTAGCAACGCAGCTTGGAAACAAGACCGGGGAACCGCTGCGCCAAGAAACGATAACATAATCATTATGACCCGCTGGGTGTCACTTTATTTCAGCAAAAACTGTCGCGTCATCAACAGCCTTTGTCTGTTATATACCTCATGAGGTAGGCTTCTCTAAGCGCGTCTTCCGTTGCTCCACCTACTGTTCTGGCGGTGAATTGTTTTCAGCAACAAACAGCTCGTAGAACCATAAATGAAAAAGAGTCCGTCCGATGCGTCCGCGCGTAACCGACTCGGAGAAGCATACTTTAGCCTTAAGACTCAGCAATTGTGCTATTTGCTATATTGGTTGGTTCATAAAAATTGAAAAAGTTATTTGATAGAACTTGATATTTTCACAGCCGTATACTGCAGCAGCCGTGAACTGGCTCGCCTGTGTACACCACAGAGTCAGAGGATTGGCGCTCAGCCTATAAGCCACACTTTTTGGCTCGGAGCTTCACTGCACAATGGCTCCTTTCTATTCCCTTACGTTTATATGGTTATTGCCCTGTGCTGTGTAGAGTTAATGATACTTACATCTATTCAACCTGGTGAAATGCCTGGTCGGGAGACAGACAATCCCTCTCTCTCCTATTTCGAACTATCTCTCCTCTTCCTTTTTAATCCCTCTCTCTCTCTCTCTCTCAGCAGACATGGGGCATTTCTTATTGTCCCCTAACCTACTAGGTTTTCTCTCACAATGATTCATAAGTAGGGTGCTGCTCAGCATATCTAAAGACACTGACGCAGGGAGAGAGAGTGAGGGTGAGAGGCAGAGAGAGAAGAGTGGAGGGGAAACAGAGAGAGTTTATGAACTCAACTCAGATGTCCATGGCAATGTCGCTCACTCAGTGTGTGTGTTCATAAAATGGATAATTATGGTGCTTGGATGTGATTGGATACAATACTCTACTTACTTTTTACTACTGTGCATGTGCTTGTGCATGTGGTTGTCATGCATTTCCTGCATCTGTAGAGTCAGTTGGGGATGTCTCAGAAATTAAGTGAAATGCAGTATACATGTGAATGGTGGGGATAGTGGTGCAGTAGGTTTTAAAACAAGCTCATAGACGATGTTCACGAGGCACAACTGTCCACATCTGCACAATGTGACATTACTGCTGTACATCGACAAACATGTTTTGCTAAATAGTTGGCGACCTATCTGTTACCATTTGAAGAATTTGATGTGGAAACCTTCTGAGAACCTTGTTTTGTCCGTGCACAGAAGATAATGTTGAAAACATAAAGGGATGGTGTAGATAGGTTAGGGCACGGGTGTCCAAACTTTTTATCCCGAGGGCCACATACACAAAAAAATTCGAAGGACTGGGCCACTCACGCCGCCACGCCCCCTGCCCTGGAGCGGACTGTAGACAGTGCGCCTCAAGTGTCTCTCAGGGCGGGGGGGTGTGGCGGCGTTCTTAGGGACAGCTGGCAGGTCAGGGATGAGTTTGGCGCCACCTAGTGTCTAAACAATTTATTTAGCTGACGCTTTTATCCAAAGCGATTTACAATCAGTGCATTCAAGGGTACCCGAGGGTACAAACCCAGAACAACAAGAATCAAGAAAGTACAATTTCTTCAAAAAAAGAGCAAAACTACAAAGTGCTATAAGTAAGTGCCATTTAAGTGCTACTAAATTGTTAGTTTTATAAATAAAAACGGGCCAATTAAAAGTGGATGGCGGTCCGCAGATGGCCCGCGGGCCGTAGTTTGGACATCCCTGGGTTAGGGTTATCGATATTTTAATCCTTATTATGGAGAAAATACTGCATTTGCTGGTCTCTCTCCCGGCTTGCCAGTGATTCTCAAGGCAATCTGGGTACATCTAGGTTTGAAGTGATGGTAGAAACAATTTCAGTTTCAAGGGCTATTGAGCCCTAACACTTGTCCCTAAATGGGATTGGGCCATTGTCTAGACTGTCTCTGGATGGACTACAGGTAAAGTATGTCTGTAAATGGGGAGTTTTAGAGGTGCTGATAGGGGAACGTCTCACAGGGCCAGGCTGTCAGTCTCCTCCTGTTTCCAGTCTTTATGCTAAGCTAAGCGGAGCAGCTGTTTGCCGTAGCATATTGATCTTCCAACATGACTCTCCACAAGAAATCTAACAAGTGCATTTCCCAACTTGTCAAAGTGCACCTGTAACCATTAAAGCATCACACAGCCTTGTTACCACGGTTACCTGCAGAATAGCCACATGCAGTTTAACGTGCAGAAACAAGGTCTTTGGCTGGTCGTTGAATAATAGAAGGCTTTGTAACATGTGATAACCCGCCATCCGAGCACAGTGTAAATGTGAACAAAGCCTCTGTGTCTCCATGTGGAAGCCGGGGCCTGGACTGAGTCTTGGCTGAGTGGCAGGCCGAGCCCACTGGGACAGCGAGGTGCATCTGAGCCCAATTAACCTCTGTCCATATCGTTGTGCGCCCCAGTGGACGCAGCAGATGAGCCATGGGCCGGACCATGACAGGCTGACATGGTGAGTACAGTACCCTGAAAAGACACCACAGATGAGTGGATACATGTTAGAAAAGGGGGAGAGAGAGTTATTTTCTTTAGTTTTTATCATCGGCCGTGTTTTATTTAAGTTGAGGACAGTTCCAGCATCTCCCGTCTCCTCTGCTCTTGTGGACACTGTGTGTATTCCTCTGTGCCTGTGTGTATTTGCATATTTCTCATGCACCGTACACCTCAGCTGTTTGTAACAAATAAGAGGAGCACCTCCCGCTGCTAAATTAATAACGAGCCACCAAACATGGGGATTTAAGTGAAACTAGATGGCATTGTAAGCTTTTATTTTCCTCCCAGCGCCGCCAACAAGAGAAATGGGCTGCACGCTCGGCTTAGAACAGGGTGTCACCGTCAGGGTTAAAGCCATCCCGCAGTGCCGCTAATGTGCAGCAATTCTGCCTGGATTGTTACACTTCAAATAAGTCTAACACTTTATTTGGCTTGTCGCAAAACGGATACTCAAATTATTTTCAACAGATAATGATAATGTGAAAAGCGTTTCAGACAAATCAAGAGCTCCTTATAAAGGCTGATCTTATTTTTAGGGTTTAGGCGACTTAGCCTGTGCTCCACATTCAGCAAATAGACTGCTGTTACATTTCTAATTTTAGTCAACTGATACCCGAGTGCAAACAATAGAGTAGCCAATTAAAATGTTACCAAAATAGCTTGTCACTCTCTCTGGCATTGCTCTTCCTGTTTTAATCCTATACACACAACTCTATATGGCCAAAGTCGGGCTGTCAATGCAGCACAAGCCAAGTTTTTCACACTGTTTTCAAATGGGTGTGAATATAAGACAGAAATCACACAGAATTTGACATTTACACATGTGAGTAATTCTTATGAGTCATCAGAAATACACACATAGCTCACAAACTGGGTACAGATAGCCCAGACTGGCTTTTTAAACATGGGCCCTTAAACCACACCTTATCTGCCCTCATGAACTCAACCCATGTCACCCATGAGTGATAAGGTGTGGAGCCAGTGATTTTGCTGAAGAGGTGGAAGGATCCAGCAAACAAGGAGAAAAGGAAGATTTAAAAAATCTCATTATATTTTGTGATCCCTTACTTACAGTTCCTTCCTAGGTAATTATCTCTTAATCCCTTTTTCTTCTTCTCTGTCTTGCTAATCCTCTCGCAGATTCGTCGGATTTATTCGTGACCCCTCTGAGGGTCCTGACCCCGAGACTGGCAGTGACTGGAGGACAGTTGTGATGGAGGCGTCCATTGGAGGGACATGGCAGCTTTGCATCTTATTTATGCCTCTCTGTCAAGGTGTTGCCGAAGGTCCGTCGCTACATCAGGAGCCGTCGCCCGTAGCTGTCACATCCAATCGCAAATATGTAACTACACATCTGGGAGGCAGGAGGTCTTCAGGGACAGCCGGAGCTGTGATAGCAGCTTGTGCAGAGGAAAGCCAAACCTCCCAGTCAGTGAGTTTTAGGTACACGCCATCAAGAGCAGCACGTCACACTGCTGTCGTTGTGTTCTAGGTTGGTTCATGCGCGTGACCTGTTCGTACTGATAAATAATACTGGCCACAAAACTCCCAGCGTGAAAGACAATCAATAAGAAGAGAGCGGTGGAGCTGCAGCGTGAGCGTTTCCTGTGATGAGTTCTAACCCAAACACTGAATATCCTCAGCCGAGCTCCCCCATCCTCATGACTCACAACCCTGCCGCTTGTCTTTTGCACTTTCTAAATAGGGACAGATTTACATTTCCTGCTGTGTCTGTCTGAGGAGTGACATTTCCTGGATGGACAGGAACCCGGCAGCACTGTTTGGTGAGTTATGTGTCAGCTTTACTAACGCTTTACTAATACTGCTCTATCCCAGTAAAACCAAAACAGGACTCGTCTTTGGGCTTTTTGACTGTGGACCTCGTGCACAGGTTCTATGATTCACACACATTTTCACAGATACCCACTACAAGATCATGTAAGATAAGATACATTTATTGATCCCAAACACATGAAATGCAGATTAGGGAAACTTTTGTCCCATCTGGTGAACATCATAGGACACACAGAGCAGTGGGCAGCCATGCACAGCACCCAGGGAGCAGATATTGGGGGAATAAGGTGCCTTGCTCAGGGGCACTTAGATGGTGGGGTTAGGGAGAGTGCTCTTTGGAGGTGTTGTCCATCCTTTTATGTTGTATTGTCACCACGAGGAGTCGAACCAGCCACCTTCCAGTCCGAATGTCCGTAACTGTCTGCCCATAGTCCAATTATTCTGCCACTAGTCCACCGCCTCTCCGCCTCTATCACTGTGTAACAATGTTTGCCAACACCCACCATTTTATGATAGTAGTTATTAGTTTTAATGTTGTAGCTGACCACTGGAAGAGTTAAGTTCCATGATGACCCTGAAAGTCCTGGAAAAACTCTTTCAACAGTTCACAGTCTTCATCAGTTGATGGAGTTTCCTAAGCCCAGATATAAACTAGCTTTAAACCACCTGTGTCGACAATCGACTGTGATTTTCTTCACCACAGGAAGCAAACGTTTCATTCGCCTCCTCGCTCACACAGATTGGAGGGGAATACGGAGGAAAATAGTTTTGCCACTGATGGCAACTGGGCCCTAAAGGTGGAACCTCCTTAATATAAGTTTGAAGTACTAATTATTGGAAACACTCTATGTATTTATCAAGCTCATAAGTACATGTAAGGGTCATGCATTGGTTCTTTTCAGCTCAAATTACTCTTCATTTAGATGCCTAATTTAGCACTGCTTTGACGTGTGGGAGTAGATCACTTTAACTATTCTATGTAGCCATACTAAACCTGGCATTTCCAGAACACCATTATTTGATCAGTATGGTAAGTGATGTACGTTCATGTGAAAACATTATTGTGGATGCAGAGCGGAAGAAGCAGCAGAAACCTTTCAATTCAACCCGTTGACAACATTTGCTCACCAAGGTAAATGTAATTACCGGGGCCATTCAGTGAGGTCTTTCATTAACTCTTCAGATTGTGTTAAAAAAGGCCATGAACCCACCGTGAAGCACGACTGCTTGCAAACAATGAAAGACTGAGTGACCTCAAGGTGTATAAATCAAGCCTCCGAGAAGGCCTTGGGTATGGATCAGTTCTTAGGGTTGTTCAGCAGCCAACATGGAAATCAGAAAATATAGTTGTTTTGAAGTGATTTCACCTATATGTGATGAGAACCTTGAATTTCCACCGTAACAATCTATTGAATGCTGCTTTTTCTTCTTTGACTGATTTATGGAACACAAAGATGTTTACTGCACCACGCTGGGCACTAAATACTCATTAAGAGTAAAGAACAATATTGTTATTGTTCTCAATTTCCTAGAATCGAGATACTCATAACCTGTCGCCATTCCCCCTTAGCCCTAACACTTGGCCCTACCCCTTCGTTTTGCATGTGGCTGTGAAGGGGTAGTGCTGTCCCATTTGCTATGTGATGTAGGGGTAGTGACTATCCAGCACTTCAGGAACTCCCTAAAAATGAAGAGGTAGATGGAAATCCAGAAGGATTTACCAACTTATGAAGCATATCAATGTGGCAACCGCTGTCGGTAAAAAGCAAAAAGCATGTAAACAGTCTGAGAGAGAGAAATGAGTAACATTCGTTACTCCGGTGTCCTGTATTTGGAGTTAACAAAATTATAGACGTCCCCGCTCATGTGATAACGTTTCAGTGCGGGGCAGAAGTTTTTATGGAGAGGACTAAAAATACATTGAAACAACCAGTGTAAACACACTGACTGACTGTGTACTGATTCATCAATCAATCCATCCTGTCCTGTAGTTGTTAGATGTGTCACTGTTATAATGTTGGTTGATAACGGTTGTTATTGGATATTATTCGTAACTGTAATAACTGTGGTTGCACACTCCCAGCGAAGGGCACTTCTTATCTAGGGGTTAGGCTAAGGGAGAGGAATTGGGACAGGTCCTAAGTGCAGCTGGAGTTCTTTCCTCTTTAGGACCATTGTGTACTACACTGAATTGAAAAGTATTGATTATGATTATTGTAAGTAATAGTAATAAATATTGCAGTACGTGAGGATTGACAGGGCTGTAAATAGTGGTATTCTTTCACAATACGTTGCAGTCACTTCATCTGCATTAGGCTACTGCTGGTGAGCCATATGATGATGATAAATATTGAGAGCGTCCACCCTCTGTTTAATGCTGTTGCCATATGGCGAAAATGTATTTATCTCAATTTGACTGAGAAGTAGTGATGTAGAGTCTTTTTTTAGCCATTAAAAAAATATATTTCCCTTTTGTAGGAAAAAATACACAACTTTTTATCTGATTTAGCTGATGTGAGAACACAGCAGGAGATCCTCTTCTGGATTCACAGAGAGCAAGTGGGCGGGTTGATATCGTTTCTAGCCCGAGAGATGCAAAAATGGAAAAAACTAAAGAAAACAAATATCTCCGCATTAAAAAAGCAACGCCAAACACGGAGAAGACTCGTGAAGATGTCAAGAGAGTTTGTGGGGGGTAAGAGCCAAGGCCAGTTTTGATGAGCTGTAAACAAAACCATCTGATCTCCGCAAATAATACCTCACCTCACCTGAATCCTGTGGAGAAGTTGTTGTTGTTGTTACCCCCCCCCCCCCCCCCCCACCCTGCATTGTGCTTTGTGCATGTGTGAGATCCTCCAGAGGACCCGTCTGAAAACGGCTTAAATGTGAAGTGTGGTGTTTTTGTAAAAATTGTACAATTAGTTTGTGTGACTCGTGTGCACTAATTGTATTTGATATCAATGAACTTACATAGCACAAGGCTACACTGAGACTATGTTTATCTTTTGGTTACAGGTAAAATCATTAGTTTATATAATTATCTATATTTCAGACATTTTAGAAAATCACACATATTTGGATTTTTAATTACCACTGGAAATCCTAATTTTAGAGGAGCAATTGCAGTACCCCACTCAAACTATATATTGGTCCACTTTGGCTTAACATCATTTTAAGAGTTACCACTGCTGGATTTTTCTGTCCAGGAAAAGGTCCCACTGTGTTTCCATCCACCTCCACAGGACCTGACCTTGGTAGAGACACAGCTCCTCCACCAAAGAGACCTCACAGTGCCCACACCCTCACTGTCGGAACCGAGTGCCCTCCAGCTTATGCATGTAGAACAAGGTGCCTGTCAAAAGAAAAGGGAGACCTACACGAGCTGTTGTCGCGGAGAAAAGAAAAGAGGGCACCACAGCTTTGTGCCACTGCATCCGGTGAGAGGGGACGGAGCAGACCACTGGCTCCCGCAAGCAAATGAGAGGGGAGACGCAGAGGCATTGAGAGGAGCAGTGGCGGTGACATGTTTCTCTTTTGGAGTGAAACAGGACTTGGGGTGAAATTGAGTCGGAGTTGAGGATTCATAGTGAATTTATAAAAAAAAAAAACATGATGATGACTAAATAAATGAATTATATTGATTGAGATTAATTAACTCAAACTAAGTATATAACTTAGTTTTTGGGGATATTTCGGTCCCTGTGTCTTCTTACAGGTGTATGATGGTTATTTTTCAATACATTATAATTATTTCACTTGTAAATGTTGGGTTCTGCATTTTACTCAAGTATAAGCTGAATATATTTTGTCTTATATCTTTTGATCTAGTTGAATAATTTATTGAAGCAGACAAATGCAAGATGAATACATAAATACACTGTGTAACCGTACACCCCCCATTTCACCCACCCACAATGATCTGGATCTGCTCCTCTTTGAGACAGAAACAAAGAACAAAAAGAATGTTCATGTTTGTGTTTAATTTTGGAATATTCATGTATACAGAAGGAATAATCAGCCGAGGCTGACTGACGTAAACAAGTTGGACAGTGGTGACCGATGATCTTTGCTGGTTTTGTTCTTTCCATGGGTGGATACAGAGTAACACCAGGCTCATTCTTTGAGGAGTTTCACTGTTTTGAGTGAGGGCAGAACTTTTTCAAATGTTTAAAAACTACATTTACTCTGGCACTGTATTAAAGAGCAATTCGAAAGTACCTAAACTTCCAGTATTTCGATTTTCTGTTTCCTTATAATTCAACTCCACAACATTATCAGAGGCAACTATGTACTTTTTACCTCACTCCATTTATTCCATAAGGGAGGTATTTGCTCATTTACAGTAATGATACAAAATATAATCAACAAATAACATATGGTGTATTGTTGTAGGTTAAAATAAGACTTTATTGATTCATAACCTGTGAAGTACTTTACAAGTTGTATAGCATTTGTAGAGTATTATGACATTATTCTAAAATGGGTTATACTGCATAACCATTGTTAAGAATTAACATGGGCTATATATCTAGTTCAGCTTTAAACTTTGTCAGGAGTTGTTTCTTGCAGTGGACGCGATGTTATGTACATACAGCACCTTTACGAATATTTTGATGATAATACAAAGTAACACTCTGTTGTGGTACTTATACTTTGATCAGAGGAAAAGATCTGAGTACTTCTTCCATTACTGATTTGAGGCCATATTTGCACCTCTGCGTATTTATACCTCCTGTCTCACAATGACAGACTGCAGGCCTGTTTGAGTGCACGCAGGTGACCTGTCTTGTGAGGACTGTGGAGAGTGACTTACACCCAGCGTGTCCCTCATTTTTCCATTCCTGTATCATTGCATAACACTTCATTACTGTGCAGGAGTTTGAGTCAGTTTGTGACTAATCACATCTGGAAAATACACAGTGGGTTAAAAAAAAGTCTGTGACTGATCACAGAACATTTTAATTCAACATAAATGTGCCTAATTTCTATCAAAGTTGTGCATCAGATATTTCTAAAAAGTAAATAAATAAAAAAAAGAAACACTTCCACATAAAGAGATTTTCCATTTTTCTCTGCAGGAGAGAAGTAAATAGGATTGCCCTGGCTAATGTCAGATTTGCATCAACATTAGTTTTGCATGAGTGCTGCTGCTGGCAGGCACCTGCAGCAGGACAACAGGTGTGTGTTTGTCACAGACAGGGCCAAAGCCAGTGATCAGTGACTGTGATAACGTGCCAGGCTGCGAGGAAATGTGTATCAAAATGAGGAAACACAGTGAAACAGGCCCCACCTGAGCAGCCGCCTCTGCCGGCCCTGTGAATGGAGTGGTGCAGTTAGTATGGTGTCCAGATGGGGGCGACACATCAAACTCTAAACTCTCGGCTCAGGGAACATTCCCAGCAATCCCAGCGGCTGCAAGGGACAAAACAAGAGAAAACGAGGGGAGTGACACATGAATAGCTTGAAACACATATTAAAATGCCTCAATTTAATCCAACAAACAGGATTAGAACATGAGAATCAAGGTTCTTTTCTTTTTTTCCACGTCTTTTTTTCCCAGTGTTTGGACACAGGACGCAGTGTCTCAGCCACATGGCCAGACTACCAACGACAGCTGAGACGGAAGCAGAGGCTTTGCCAACTGTCTGGCTCATTCTCTCGTAGGCCTGCTTCCCTCAGGCCACTCACAGCCAGTGTAGGAACATGTCCAAGACTGTCAAATATCAGCACAGTCACACACACTCGCAGCCCCGCGCTCTGTGTTTCCAGGATTTGCTCTTTTCCTGCAGGTCGTGTAAGATCTCAACCACACCCCAGTTTGCACTAGTGGAGTTTCATGAATTCTAAAGAGTAGGTGGCATTAAAAGGCAGCTGGATTCAGTTGAGTGAAAGCGAGTGCGCATGATAACTTACAGTTTGAAGGGTCCTTAATTACCAGCTGGCTGTGTGGAGTGATGGCACTTTATCACTGGGAAACATCAAAACGCATTTACAATTCATTATTCAGACATTATACACTCCCCCTAATGTGAACACTCTTTCTGGAATGGTGTATTGTCTGAAATACTGTCTGTCAAATAGGAAATTAATACAGTTTCAGTTAAAGATGGCACAATACACAATGGTACTCTCTTTACTAATATGAATTCATATGAACATGAATACAGGGTTAAATGACAGAATCTGCATTTTTGAGTTCTGATGATAACAATGAGACTAGAAAATCACTGATTACATCAATAGTTTCGTGTTTCAGGAGAGTGGCAGGAAGGGGAGAAACAGAAATGATGTTTTCCAAAATCAATAATAATAATAATAATAATAATAATGCATCCTGCTGCTCTGGCTTGGTGAAATCCATACTTCCCCAGCTTCCCTTTCTTTTACTCCTCTGCGTAACTTGGCTCCACCACCTGTTGCAAGAGGAAACCAGAGGTGAGGCTTCCGGTGAGGCCGAGCCACTGTCAGGTTTCAGCTCCTACTCCCTTTTCTCCCATGGGTGTAGCTGTAAGGACACGAGGGCAGGCACGGTGCCATGCTGGCACTCATCTCCCCAACAAGAATACACCAACAGATGAGAAAGATAGATAGATAGATAGATAGATAGATAGACAGATAGACAGATAGATGGATAGATGGATAGATGGATAGATAGATGGATTGATAGATAGATAAAATAAGTACAAGATGTAGTCATACCTTGAGGCGTATCTCCTCTCTACCGTTGCGATCCCTCCTCTCCTGCAAATACACACAGAACCAGAGGAGAAATGTGAACCGCGTGAGCCTCTGATTGACTGATTTCCCACCTCCTCCATTTTTCCCCCTCTCATGCAGCCCGTCTGACTGCTGCACACTCTTGAATAATAACCCCCTCTCCTCCTCCTTTTCTCTCTCTCCCCCCCTCTCTCTCCTTCACTCTCCCTCGCTCACTCCTATTTAAAATGCCGCTCACAGGCGCGTCACCGTGCCCGGCTTTAGGCGCGCGCGCACGCACACACACACATTCCCTCTCTTCCCAATCGGACCGGAGGTTTGACAGGTACAACAGCACAACCCCCCAAAATATAGAGACGCACGCACTCTCCTCCACGCTTTCATCAGCTTTGATCTTCATTCTCTATATGGGAGGTTACAGCAGATGAATAAAAGTAAAACAGCTGAGCATGTAATAATAGCAGATAATAATATATATATTTATTATTATTATTATTATAATAATTATTATTATAAATACATATATATTATTATATGTATATATTATATTATACATCTTTATGTGACATTACAATACTATATGAAAGAGTCAGAAATAGAGAAACACTGCAATTAGAGTGTGCACTTAAGACACCAGATCTATTTCAAGGCCTGGAGAGTTGTTTAAATATATTTTCGGTCTCTCTCTCTCTTTCTCTCTCTTTCTCTCTCTTTCTCTCTCTCTCTCTCTCTCTCTCTCTCTATCTCTCTTTCTCTTCTTCCCTCTCTCTCTCCCTCTCTCTCTCTCTTCCTCTCCCTCGCGCTCTCCTTCTCTCTCTCCCTCTCCCTCCCTCCCTCTATCTCTCTCTCTCCCTCGCTGCATTCGCCTCTGTTAGTCGTGAGGGAAGCTCAGTGAATGCGGCTGCAGAAGGAGCCAGCATACTTATGCGCCTGACACGGATATACTGCTCTGTCTTACAGGAGGTGGGGGGGAACACATCCTCTCCTCTGACTCTCCTTCTTTATCCCTGAATTGGATCATATATATTTATTTTTTCCTTTTTTTAGGTGAGAGGGGGGTTTAAAATCCCCGCGTATCCTCTCCAAGTTTTATTTTTGATGATATTCTTTTGTGGACGGATGGGAGCGGGAGAACTCGCGGAGTTTCCAGCGCCTCACTTGCACCGCAGCGGACCTAAAGGCTAAATAACTGCATTATTCATTTTTACGCGCCGGTTTCTATTATCCTGAAAAGTCTCTCTTATTTCTCCAGTGTCCCTATTTCTTCTTCTCGTCCAGGAAGGGGGCCAATAATTCGCCATAGCCTTCTCTTTTTCTCATCCGACCTTTTTCAATGCGCTCCCATCAGATGGAGAATGAAATGAGCCTCAATCTTCCGCGGAGAAACTGATCTCAAAAGAAGAAGAAAAAATAACTGTTGTGCAAAGGGACTAAGTCTAAAGACTGGATTTATGCTGCTTGGATGGAGAGAGAGAAAAAAAATGATACCCTGGTACGCGCAGCCTGATGGGAGCGTTTTGGCTGCTGAGCTCTGAACCGTTCTCCCGGTGCGCAACTCCGCTCGAAACAAACCAGTATTTATTCTCTGGACGGCTGGAGGTTGCTGAGCCGAGCTGAAGCCTGCAGACGCACAGGGCTGGGGACGCTCTCTACACCAGTTCCCCCAGCGCCTCTGCTCCTCCAGTGTCCCCCGAACAATGAATACAAACTCTGAGAATGTCGGACTTGTTTAACCGCATCACCGACCACCTTGCGCCTTTTTTCACGCCTTGGAGTCGCCGGACGCGCCGTCAAGATCTCTAAAAGCTGTCTGCCTCTCCTTCTCTCCCTCTCTCTCTCTTGTTCTCTGTCTTTTCACGTCTCTCTCTCTCTCTCCCTCCCCTCCTCTCTTTTCTCCCACACTCTTATCTCCGCTGCAACCAAATGAATGCTCTCCCATGGAGGTAGTACAACCACCTTGGGGACCGAACGACCAGAGGGGTGATTTTTCTAAGCAAGAGGAGCCTGTCAGCAAGAGACGCATCGGGTGAAATCGGAGCCTGAGCAACCCTCCCCAACCCCCTCACCCCCCCCCCCTCCATCTCAATCTCCTCCACTGCATCTCTCCTCCAGTTTGCTTGGCTGGGGTTGATAACACGGCAGAGCCCTGCATGGGGATATAGGGGCCCAGAGGAACCTTGTTGCGCCCCTGTCTGCGCTCTCGCCTCGGCTGGGGAGGACCGTTCGCGCACGTCTCCATCCATGTCTTACCAACGCTGCCCCGTGTCTCCAGAGGGAGCCGCATCCATCCCCACCGCAGCTTTGGGTAAGTCCAATTTATCTGGATTGATTGACGATGACGAGATTTTTTTACATATATATAAAGAAATTCTATATAAAATGTTCAGGCGTGTGGAGGAGAAATGTCTCTATGAGATAAAGCCAAACCCCTCTCAATGTGTCAGGAGTGGGCAGAGTCCCAATTGCCTTTCCCCTCTTGTTGGTGTCACACTTGCTTTGCTAAATAACCTGCTTAGAGATGGTGCTGCTGCTGCTGCTGCTGGCTTCAAATGAGACCCCTATGAAAAAGATAACTGCAGCCGTTTGACTTTGATTATGTTGAATATGCTTTGAGGGGGAGACTGTAGTCGTGCTTCCGTCTTAGACATTTTCCGAGATGATGCCTGACGTCTGTCTGTCAGGAGAAAGATGCAGAGATGTAGCAGTTCATGGATATGAGTAATTTATAGAGCATATGGTACTTTTCCTGCAGTGCCGAATGATCTGCATCAAGCATTTGCCTTGTTGATCATGAATCATTCTGTCAAAGTCAAAGCCTGCAAAGACTCTAAGAAAAAGTGCAACAATTATATATGTCATTAGCATTGCATTTTGCATATGGTGTTTTATGCAGTAATAAATAAATGAAAATACAAAATAAACTAAAATAATAAATGTATTCTCCTAAACTTTTACTAGTGTAAAGGATTACATATTGCAATCGCAATATTATCCCTGTGAAATATACGCATTTTGATGGTTTGCTTTCTGTTTGTGTGTGTGTGTGTGTGTGTGTGTGTGTGTGTGTGTGTGTGTGTGTGTGTGTGTGTGTGCGTACGCATTCATCTCTGGCTTGTACGCCTGTGTGTGTGTGAATGCTTGTGCTGCATGCACCTGTCTTTTCTTCAAAGGTTACTAAATGGTTTTCTGGGGGAGGATTTCTAACCGGCGAGATGCTGCTCATACTCCTGCTGGCAGCCTTTTCTTCTTCTATCTCCGGCTCCCTCTCCTCCTCCCTCTCCTCCCCCTCCATGTCGGACGGACCCCCGATGGCAGACCCGTCCACCTCGGACCTAATGGCCGAGACCTGCAGCGCCTGCTCCTGCATGTCTGTGGAGAATGTGCTGTACGTCAACTGTGAGAAGATCACCGTCTACCGGCCCACGCAGCTCATCCCACCGGCCTCGTCCCTTTACCACCTCAACTTCCAGAACAACTACTTAATCATACTTTACCCAAACTCATTCCTGAACTTCACCCACGCTGTGTCACTGCAGCTGGGGAACAATAAACTGCAGAACATTGAAGGTGGAGCCTTCCTGGGGATGAGTGCGTTGAAACAGCTGCACCTGAACAATAATGAGTTAAAGGTGCTGCGAGCGGACACTTTTCAAGGGATAGAAAACTTGGAATACCTTCAGGCTGACTACAACTTGATCAAATATATTGAAAAGGGAGCATTTAATAAACTGCACAGGCTAAAAGTGCTGATTCTGAATGATAATCTTGTACAGGCGCTACCTGACAACATATTTCGCTTTGCCTCACTCACCCACCTGGATATAAGGGGAAACAGGATCCAGAAGCTTCCCTATTTGGGTGTTCTGGAGCATATAGGGCGCATAGTAGAGCTGCAGCTGGACGACAACCCCTGGAACTGTACCTGTGATTTAGCACCTCTCAAAGCATGGCTTGAAAACATGCCCTATAATATTTTCATTGGTGAGGCCATATGTGAAACACCAAGTGATTTGTACGGGAGGCTCCTGAAAGAAACCAACAAACAGGAGCTGTGTCCCATGGGAACAGGAAGTGACTTCGATGTAAGGATGCCGCCTGCACCGCCAGATAATGACCCCTCCAAAATGTCTCCGACCACCGTGGCTCCCATGGCCACAAAATCGCCAAAAACCACTGACTCATCAAAGATATACGGTAATGGTATTGTGGCTGGTTTGCCCCCCTTTGGAAGAAATAGTCAGATCGTTTCCTTTCAGACACGGACCCCTCCATTGATGTGTCCACAGCCTTGCAGTTGTAAAGCCCACCCATCTGACTTCGGCATTAGTGTCAGCTGCCAGGAGAGGAGTATTAAAAGTCTGGCTGATCTAAGTCCCAAACCCCAAAACGCCAAGAAACTTCACCTGAGTGGGAACTACATCCGCGACATAATTCCAGCAGATTTCCAAGGCTTTGAGGGCTTAGATTTGTTACACCTTGGCAGTAATCAAATTTTCACAGTCCAGAAAGGTGTGTTTTCTAACCTCACTAACCTGAGGAGACTGTATTTGAATGGAAACCAGCTTGAAGAGTTACACCCAGAGATGTTTTTGGGCCTCACAAATCTACAGTACCTATATTTGGAATACAATGCCATAAAAGAAATCTTAGCAGGCACATTTGACTCCATGCCGAACCTACAACTCCTGTATCTCAACAATAATGTTCTGCGGAGTCTTCCCGCCTACGTGTTTGCGGGTGTGTCTTTAGCCAGACTGAATCTAAAAAACAATCACTTCATGACCCTACCAGTGAGCGGTGTCTTGGACCAGCTGCAGTCATTGACCCAGATAGACCTGGAAGGAAACCCATGGGAGTGCTCCTGTGATCTGGTCGCCCTCAAACTCTGGCTAGAGAGGCTAAGTGATGGAGTGGCCGCCAAAGAGGTGAAATGTGCCTCCCCTGTGCAGTTCTCCAACATTGAGCTGCGCCTTTTGAAAAATGAGATCCTATGTCCTAAGCTCATTGCAAGGCCGCCGTTTATTCAAACTAGCGCCACCCCTGTTTTGACCTCTGTGTCGCCTGCTGGAGTTGGCAAAGCACCACCGGGAGGACCTGTGCCTCTCTCGATTATGATCCTTAGCATCCTTGTAGTGCTTATTCTGACTGTGTTTGTGGCCTTCTGCCTTTTGATCTTTGTCTTGAGGCGGAATAAAAAACCAGTGGGTAGGCAGGAGGGGCTGGGGAATCAGGAGTGTGGCTCTATGTCATTGCAGCTCCGCAGGCACAACCATAAATCTGGCAAGAAAGGTTCCATCCCGGGGGACGACTTGGGAGGCGAGACATTCATCCCCCAGACCATTGAGCACATTGGCAAGAGCCACACCTGCGGAATCGGACGCTCCTCAGACATGGATGCTGGGTACAAGTTTGCCGAATCACAGAGGCAGAAGATCATCTTCCGGAACACCAGCGATAAGGAAAAAGAGGCACTTTCCACCCTGGAGCGCAACAAACGCCTCAGCACCATCGACGAACTGGAGGAGTTCCTTCCCAACCGAGAGCCCAGCATGTTCATTCAGAACTTCCTGGACAGCAAAAGAGATTTCAACAGCATAGGGATGGGTGGGTACGAGATCCGCTACCCGGACAAAACGCTGGATAAAAAGATGAAGAAGTCGTCACTGATAGGCGGGAATCACAGTAAGATCGTGGTGGAGCAGAGAAAAAGTGAGTATTACGAGCTGAAAGCCAAGCTACAAGGAACGCCTGATTACCTGCAGGTGCTGGAGGAGCAGACTGCACTGAGTAAAATGTAGGGAATCCTGTGTTTGGTTAAGTGCATTGATTACACATACACAAGGAATCAGACCCACGTACAGGCAGACAGACAGCCAAACACACCTGCCTTTCTGTGGTTCTTTTTCCCCCTCAAGCCGCGCGCACACAAACACACACACACACACACACACAAACACACAGCAAAAAGTGCCTTCTGGAAATCCTTAATGACCAATGCAGAGATGGACAAAATGGCTCCACACTACAAAGCTGTTACTAGAATCAGCGTGAATGAATTCTACAGTAAAAGACCTTTTGGATTATCCACGCCACTACATGTATGAATCCCACATACATACCACAGGACACCATAAAAAGCAACCAGACAGTCACAGTAATATCTGCTGCTATTGAAATGGATACTTACCTTGTTATTTTTTGTTGTTCTTGTTCATCTTTTTCTCCTCCTTTTTTGTTTTTTTTCCAACCAAATCAAAGGGTCTTGAAAACAGTGCTTGAGAATACACCTTGCCGCCGTCTTCAACCCTCTTTTAAAAGAGAGGGAGAAAAAAAAAAGGAGGCAGCATGGGCTGTTGTTCTTTTGCTCTGGAAAGAATCCAGAATCACTACTTCTTGGATGAGATTAACAGAATCAATGACTCAGTGGATGCTACTTTGCTTCTCTTCCTCTTTTTTTTTTATTTGCGAGGATATGTGTTTGTTCTTGGGGGGGGGGGGGGGGGGGGGGCTCTCTGGAGTCGGCTGCAGACTCTCTGCCATCTTGTCTGGATTACACACCAGTAGCAGTACACCTGCTCTCTGCCGGAAGGCTAAACGGTTCCTGTTTACCATTCATGGGAAATGGAGGAACTGCAAAACTCTTTTGGGGGAATGATTTTGTGACTAGTTTTCTTTGTGTAAAGAGCCATGTTAAATATAGTGTCTTCTGAATGGAGTTGTGTTCCTCTTCAAAATTGCTACTTAACAGTAACTGTATGTTTTGGGTGAAATCTAACGGCACATACACTGTCAGAGGACGTTGTTTCAGAAAAATGAAAAACCCAAGGATAAAAAAAAAAAAATTACAAAGCTGCTTGCCATGTAAGCGTAACCTGGAATTTATTTTGTAAGTCTTACATTATTTGTATCTGTGGGACTGGTTTGTAAATTACAAGGAAAGATAAACATCTACACACACACAGACACACACACACACACACACACACACACACACACACATACTGTATGATGGAGCATCATCACCAAGAGACTACAAGCCAGAATTGTCAGACAAACCGCTAATGTTATTCAATCAGTGATCCGCCTCCCCTTGTCAGCACTCGATTCGTAGTCAAAAAAAATTTAACAACATAGTTAATTTATTTTTCTATGCAGGATTATTTAAAGAGTTATTGTATTATTTAAAAAAGAATAATACACAAAGAGTGGGAGGGACTTGATAGAACAATGTATCAGAGCTAATTCAGGCCACCAGAAGTGACTCTGGAGTTGATTCAAGGGTTTGTGTTTCTCCCAGTTCGCTGAAGAACTTGACCCAGTGGACGAGTTTGTGACATGTGATCTGTGATGTTTCCTTTTCTATTGTGTCGCACTACAAACCGAGGCCTGGTAGAGTCTGTGACGTTTCAAGCAGTTTCCTTATTCTTATATCTCCAACAATATCTTGTTCAAGGTTTCTCATTAACATTATGCAACCAAAATAAATGTGCATTAAACTTGATATGGTTCTGGGGGAATGCCGGGACAGGGATGGGTTACGGTCGGGGGGACAGGGAAGTTCATGAATTGAGGCTCTAAATTGTCTGATTTGGAAAGAATCATATCATAAAACACCATGTGCAATATTAGTAAAAATGCTCAGTCATGATGGCTTCAAATAATTTTGTTTAATTTATTTAGTTTGAGGTTATATTGTCAAGACAGGTTCTATTTCGAAATTCTTTTATCAACTTAACTCTATCCGGTCCTTATTTAAAAAGTATTGTTAAGTTAAAATTATGAGTGTTTATTGACATTACAAATGAATAGAATGTATCTTGGAAAGTATAATAAATACAGTTTTCTATCAGTCATAAATCTCCTGTATATTGGTTAATTTTCTCTTGTATAATCATGTTGAAATCAAGGTATTAAAATCAGCACCTATTTGCACTGTGTCCCCCTTTTTCTTTTAGTTTGCATCCTGTAAGCTTCTCTGGGCTGCTTCATTTTTAAGGGAAAGTACATAAAATGAAAAAAGGATTCTTCAAATGAAACTGCCAAATCTCATTTTAATTCCCACTTTGAGTTTTTCACAGAACAAGTTGTCTTACAGCTCAGTGTTGAACAGACTACAGCTGACGTGACAAAATGCAGTGCTTGAGTTGTGCGTGTACAAAAACTGGCTACCCTTCAAGCCTATTACCTGGTCTGCCTGGTCTGTTTAGTTGGAGGAAACTGACTGTGGAAGTAAGGGAGCTGCCGCTTGTCACACTTGAGGCCATGAAACCACTCTGCTTAATACTGTGGTTAAAACCACGTCATTAGAATTGGTGTGCAATGTTTTCCAACTTACTTTTCAAGTCTTTGATTAAAGGTCCAGTGTGTTGTATTGAGGGAAATCTATCAGCAAGAATGAAATGTAATATTCATTATCGTGTTTTCCTAGTGTATAATAACATGAAATTAAAGATTTGTTGAGTTTTTGCTACTTTAGAATGAGACCTTTTCATGAACATCAGCATAAGGCCTTCTTTAGCCAATTCAAACAATGTTTCTAGAGTTGCCCAGATTGGACGAAACCAAACAGTGGCTGTATCGTCTCTAAGTCATTTGAAGGCCAACGTACATTCTACTACACGCCTTAAAGGGGAGGGCGAGGCCAGGGGTATAACGTTCATTGTATTATACCACTTCACTGACAGATGCTCATAAATCCTACACCTGGAACCTTTAAGCCATTTTTAATAGCAAGTTTAAAAACACAATTTAAGGGTTGTGTGCTGGTTTGCACGGCGGCTCCTTTTAACTGTCATAAAAGTCAGATTTAAAAGGTGTGATGTAATTCTTTCTTTGTCCTCCGTTCCTTTGCCTTTTCAAGATTTGGAAGCAGTTTTTTGCCATGACCCTAACGTCTTCCAGGTAAAATTCTGTATTTTTAGGCACCTATCAAACATTCACGTCTCTTCCACTTCAGGGGTAAAAAATTCAGATTTCCTGTTTCTGTGTAAATCCAACCTATATGGGGCTTTTGGGAAACCAAGTAGCAGAAAGTATGACTCATCCACACGCCAGAGAATTGTCCTCATTAATTATTAATACCCGTGGCAGCTATGAACTAAAAAGGGATGTGTGTGTGGGGGGGATCTGATATGTCCACCCTCTTCAAACACTCCCACTCGCTGCCTCTTCTCTTTCGTCCCTCATGCCGCTCTGTAATAGAGCAGAAACATCATTTTAGATAGGCTTAAAAAAGAAAGACTCAAATTGGCTGGAAAAGTGTCTTTTCTTTCCAACATTTTACTGCAGTGACTTGGCTCCGGAGCAGGGGCTCTGTTCCTGGAAGCTCCCGGGGTCCTTGAGGGGGCTACCATGGCGTCCCTAGAAAGCGGAGAGTCAGTTGCTTTCCACTGTAGTTTCACTGACCCAATATTAGTGGAGTGTAAAGGACAAAGAGCGAGAGGCTTGTGTCTTTTCCCCCTCGCTGCTCTTCCTTTCTCGCCTGCTGTGGAGAAAGTTATGCAATTCGGTCAAGAACTTTAAATGAAAATCCTCCCTGCTGTGGCTCAGAGTGTATTCTGATCTGACCTGCTGAAATGTGCATCTTTAATTTTTTTCCCGTCTCTTATGGGCTGGAATTTAAGTGGGCACCATTTAAAAAAAGGGTAGCATGGCTAATGTGTGGTAAAGGCCACAAGGGGCGCTGTGAGCTAAGAACACAGCAGAGAGTGAGAGATGGTGTGACTGGACTGCATTAGGATTCCTCCTGGTTATGAGAAAAGTAATACATTAGTGCTGTTTTTAGTATTGACTTAACTTAAAAAAACAATTCTGCAAATTTAATGGGAAGGAATATTTCTGAGATTTCTAATAATGATTCTTATTATTTCAGAGAGTGAGTAATGAGAGCACTCAAGATCTCCATGGAAAGCAAGGGAAGTAGCAAAAAAGCAAATGTAGAAAAGTAAAGGAATGGAACATAAGTGGTCACAAATCTGTTTACTGTAAAACAATGGTTTCTTTTTACCTGATTGATTTAGAAAAATAAATATTTCCTCAAATCTACACTGTTAAATGGAGTTGTGGCTAGGAACTCAAGCATGAAGCCAGAACAATGTACAGCTTGTGGTCTGTAACAAGGAACAGCTTTTTACATCCCCTTCTGTCCTAATCTACATGTGTTAGTGCATGAAACAATATTCAACTTGCCAGGCAGTAAGGATGCAAATGCTCTGTTTTGTAATATCCCCAATGGAAGTGTTACATGTCAAACCACCAAAAACAGCACTCAAAGGCGGCAAGAAAGACTCATCTACCACAAGGATCATCCTAAATTGGATATTATCCCTCCTCAGAAAGAACTGCTGCAACTTTCATAATAACAAGGAAAACGTTATTTTTTTTGTACAAAGGTTTGATTCCTGTGAAAAGCGTACAGTTTATTTTAAGGTTCTGTGAGCACACGTTATCTGTGACAACAGTGTGCAGTTTCATTTACCTGTGTCTTTCATTTCTGCATCTCTTCCCATTTTGTTTTACTGCACATCATTTCCTCTCAGATTGGACGGCTCCTCCTTTTCATGTTCGACTTCCCTCTCTCTCTTTTGGTCTCAGGTCATGAGCCTTTTCTCATTAAAGAGACGACAGGAATAATGTATCCATGCGGTGTCTTTTTAGCAGAAGTGATTACACCTCAAAAGCAGAAACCATTCCTTTTCTGCATTAATAACATTGTTGTCTCGTCCACAGCATTTCTTTGTGTACTGTAAAAGAAACCACAGCAGTTTGATCTATTTTGTTCCCACTCTGTTCCATGTCATTCCATGCAGTTCAATTTTATGGATTATTCTGCCAAAAGAGAGGAACCAAGAGTTTTAAGAGGATACTGTGCTTCCTGTACACTTGATTAAGAACACCTCAGTAATACTGTGTAGGGCCTCTCCTTGTTAGTTCTTCTTCTTGTTGAATTCAATAGATCGAAATTTTACTCTGAGATTCTGCTAAATGTTGACATGATTCCATAGCATCATTTCTGCTCAGGTCGCAGGTCCTAAACTCAGCATTAGACACCATCAGCATGGAGTCCGCAGACCCAACCTGCCTTGTGTCAACAGTTCAGGTTGGTGATGGTGTGGTAGTGTGGGGAACATTCTCCAGACACACTTAGGGCCCATTTATACTTAAACCATCAGTCATGGTTTACGTGCTAAAACCCATCTGAGTATCGCCATCTTCTAATGCCTGCTTCCAGTAGGATAAAGCTCCATTTCACAAAGCAAATGTCTCAAACTGGTTCCATGAGCTCGGTGAACACCACAGTCACCCGTTGTGCATCCAATAGAACCTTTTGGATGAGGTACAAAGGGAGAATGGAAAATATTCCCCACACCATTCCACCACCAGAAGCATCCTGGACTGTTAGGCTAGGTCCTTACTGTCCTTAACAGTCTGCAGATAGGCCGACAGTCTGACCACCCTCCCCTGACCCACCTCTCACCCACAAGGTTCTTTGGTCTGCAGAACTAGAGCTCACTAGGTCATATTTTGTTTTCACCTCATTTTGATTCTCGAGACTGTTATGATCCCAGGAGATCAGCAGTATCAGAAAACTCAGACCAGCCTCAACCGGAACAGTTTTGCCACAGTCAGAGTCACTAAAATAATGTTGTTACCTCATCCTGATGTTTGAAGGGAACATCTGCACGCGTTAATGCTGCCTTGTGATTGGCTGATTGAACAACTGCATATATAAGTAGTTATACAGGTGTTCCTAATAAAGTGTCCACTGACAATACAAAAAACTGTGATGAGATTCCAATACAATTATGTCATAGTGATTATCCAAGATTCAATTTGAAACCTAGTTTTTGAACTTTAGGCATGGAGTTAGAAAGTCAGGGGCATTTATCACACATGATCATCCTCATCATCTATCGATGCTAAGGATCTTAACCCATCTTGGATAGGTCAAATCTATATACATTTTCCTCCACTCTCAAAATCCAGCTCTTTTAACTCTCCACTTTGACCTTTTAACGGCGGCATAGCTGAGACACAAAAACCCTGTGATTGTCATATGAAGTAAAACCTATGACTGCATGGGACAGTTTCAAATAACACAGTAGGATGGTTTGCAAACATCTGTAGTGAACAGGCTCTAACATGTACGACCACAGGTATGGTTCAAAATAAAGGTTTGTGTGGTTAAACCAGAAATTCTTGCACAGCATGCATTTGTAATAATGGTCCAAATGGTGGATCTAGCCAGTTCAATCATTTGTCCCTGTCTTACATCATCAGAGCATCGAAAGTCCCATCTACTTATACCATACACTGATGTTTAATGACAAACCATTCATTCTTAAGTTTGTGGTATTTCCTTCAATTACATGGCTCATTTTTCCTCTTTGACAACTTATTAAGCTCTGGTCACTCGTATGCTGCAGTGCTGACCCATGTCTGCCAAATGATAACAATGTGCTGAGGAATGCTACCGCAGCATTTTTGGCAAGGAACCACGGTCAGGCGGCGATTTAAGGAGGGATGAAAGGGGATGGCATCTCCCCAGTTACGGCAAATTACTCGATGCATCCCCAACGAGGGGAGAACAATGCCTCTCCTCCCCAGCAGCTGCCTCATTAACCATGGGCAAATCCACCAGTGTGGCTCTGTTGTAGCTACTTGGCTGCCATTGCCACAAATGTACCGCCATTCATGAAGACTAGAAATCTATTGTCACCTGTCTGCTGAGGATAGTGTAAAATGTTTGATTTGGATAATTTAATACACACTGTTATTGTGCAGATGGATTTGTGCATGTTTCATTGGCCCCTACATGAAACTTAGGTGACACTGTTCAAACTTTCAACAGAGGCACGACATCTTTCCTTAAGACATCAGCCCAAATATTGTCCCCTTTTTTTATTTACTTGAAACAGATACAGGTAAAGGTACCCATTAAAGGACATTGGTGGAATTTTACAGCCCACACCATTAACTTAATGTCCATTCTCTTTCAAATTCTGTTCTTTGAATACGTTTTTTTTTGCACCTGCTTGGTGTGAAAGGGATAATGAGTTCCTGAACAAAACGAGATATCTACATTCTTAAATAACTGCCCTCCAACATCAATGGAGTGAATTTAATGTTTGATGTTTAAACCTAAATTTGAGGTTTAAACAGAGAGAGACTCCTCAGGTCTTAAAACCTTTTCTTTATAACGTGTCTAAAAATGATGTTTTATGCAATGTAAATATAATTTCCCCCCGAAAATATGGACTCAAATGATATTTATTCAATGATGGGGATTATATGATTTGCCCTCTTTTAATCCAACGATGTATGAAATGGGTCAGTATTGAAAAAACTAGGTCAAATCAGCAAGCTCAGAGCTAGATGTCAGCAAATCCAACACACTGATCTCTGAAAGACACTTCACAACCACGCTTCACCTCCACTCATACCCTCTTCTATCGCCGTATTACACCTGTTAAGGAGGCCGTGGGGCTGGGTACAAACTAAACTTGATTGACAGCTCCCTCTTGTTAGGGAACTCCAACCTGTTATCATTCCTATTGGTGGATGGAGTCTTCTTTTTATGACCTCACAGAAAAATGCTGCATGCTCAGATTAACAGGATCCCCCATTTTTCGGCAGATTCCGGTGGTGACCCGTTTCCTTTCAGTACCAGGTGCATGTAGATACAAAAGGAACACTGTGTAGCTCATGAAAAATAAGCTGAATAGATTGTATCAATGATGATAATGGATTTTGTTTGGGTGCTGCTTATTTTGCCTGCACATTTTTTGAAATGACTGTTCTTCCTTCCATCAACAGGGACACATTGTTATGCAACCTCCATCGTGGTTGTTATGGAATTTCCTTTTTCAGGATTCATTATGTGGTCTGTCTCTCGCTTGTAACGTCTGCACTAGAAATCAACCTAAGCTGTCCCAGTTTCATTATTGCGCAGTCATTTTCAAGAAGTGTGGAGTATGTAAGTGTGTTTACAATTAGGTGACACAGTATAGTCCACTCAAGACAGAGAGTATGGATGCACTATTGGAGGAAGTACCTGTTGGTGATAAAACAGCACTAGAAAGAACCGAGTTAAATCTATTTCATTGGCATAATTAGCAAGCTGGGTCCAAATAGACCTTTTCAACAGAAGACATTTTGACAGTCTGTTCTGGAAGAATGGAACTCTATTCTTTTTAAATAAATCGCATCATTTGGTGTTTTGATGGTGCTTGAGGAGTCAATGAATCTAAAATCAAACATCTCCCATACTGGGTAGAGACCTGTTGAGTGCAAAGGCCATTTTCATATGCCAGCTAAAAACCAGCAAGTGACCCATTATGCCCCATGCGAGGGACAATGTCCTTTATTTGTCAGCTGTTGGTAGAACTATGCGTTTCCAACATTTTAAAGTTATTGACGGTTACTGCAAGGGGTGAAATCATTAATTTCCCCTGTGCATTGCACTGTTGGATAACAATGTAACTCGGCAGCAAACTCAGGAAACACGGTTCAAAATGCACTTTATCTTTTTTGACAATGTTTTGTTTTTGTCTCTTTTTGTTGTTGTGCACAGTCTATTCAAAATAA
The DNA here is from genome assembly GCF_947347685.1 of Pleuronectes platessa. Taxonomy (NCBI): domain Eukaryota; kingdom Metazoa; phylum Chordata; class Actinopteri; order Pleuronectiformes; family Pleuronectidae; genus Pleuronectes; species Pleuronectes platessa. Next base: position 6,200,006 of record NC_070633.1, read on the forward strand.
AAAACCTGCTTGGAATCACTGTACCTCATGGAACTGGGACAAGGCTTGAGTTTGTGCATGCATTGTGTTAGGGATCAAATGGTGAATAAGTATGAATGTATGTACATAATAGTGAATATATTTTATTTTTATTTTCTAGATTATATTTCTTGTACAAAAATACTCAGTGCCAACACTTCTCTCTCCCATATGCACTGGTGTTGTTTGTGTTCTACTTCATGTTTATCTTTATCCTATGCAAAGGTGGATTTCAATGTCACGTTTTTCTGGTTGAGAGGAGACGATAATCGAAGATGAAAAGTTTTTCCTTGAGGAAGGTTTGTACTGTGTTTGTTCAGGTGTTCTAACGTCTCTAAGGGCTGTTTAGCTCATTGTGTAGTCTAGCTAACAAACCCTCAAAATTAAGAAGTGCTCACATACTCGACAATAACAAAATGTTCCACATCTAATGCCTTCATGAAGATGCAGTGGATCTCACTCAGTGGAAATACTCAAGGAAATTCAAAGTTATTCTCCCTATGTAACTAATTGCATTTAGCAAATTTTAGCCAGAGGATCTCTAAATTATAGTCATTTTAAACCTTTCAGCAGTCAAAACACTTGACACAGAAATTGAAATCTTTAGAATCTTTCGAATGAACCTTCACAATATTTGTTAAACCCGATTCATGTTAGCTTCGGAGCAGCCGCATGTGCAACATATCTGAGCACAAGGTGTGTTTAATGCACCGCCGCTTCTTCTGGGTGAAAACCTACACGTGTTCCTATTTTATCACATTGATCTGCGGGAGATCAATGAAAGCACGGGAACAATTGCAGACAAGTAGAGGAGACGTACTTTGAACCTTTGGGACTGCTCCTAGAGGTAACATGCTTGTTTGTGTGTGTGTGTGTGTGTGTGTGTGTGAGTGAGTGTGTTTTCCTCTGCCGACCTCCCAGGGGAACACATCAGAGGCCTCCCTTTAGCGCTTTTCCACGCTGCTAATCAATAGCCTCTATTGTACCATGAAACCTGAGACCCCTTTGAACATACAGCTCAGAAATATTTCTTATATCATGCATAATATAAACTGGTTATTCAAAGTACATGCTGTACTTTTCACTGCTTGTGATCACTTGTAACTTTATAAGGATCGACCTTGTAACCAGGTCAGGAAGGAGTTTTCCATTTGTTCTCACCCACTCGGTGCCTCATGGCTATTTTCTTCAACATGTCCTCCACTTTTTTCTAGAAATAAATGTTATCCATCATGTCTAAAGAAGGAATACAAAGTGTTCTACAGAACTTTGTGATTGGGAGGTGATCTCTCATGACAAGCTCCTCTTGGGATACCGCCTTTATCCGTCCGGGGTTACAGCCGCAGTTATCCTTCTTTCTTTCCCCCTGCCTGCCAATCCATCTTGTTTGCCTTTCTTTTCGTCCATTCATCGTCTCATTTGCCTTTCTCTCGTCTTTCCCTCACCTGAGCGGAATTATGATCCGCTATCTTCCCTGATACATTGTGATTGATTGGGCTCTCTAGCTAACTAATGAATTGGCCCCTGAAGGACATGTAGCAGGCCAACTTTGGTAATAATGTGGACTCTGTTGAAGGCGGCTCAAAGACTCCTGACACCACAGACTTAACACACAGTGTTTATTTGGATTTGGCTTTGGCCGGGGGTTTGTTGAGGTTTAATGTTTCAATCGCCACCAATTGCATTTCTGATGGTTTATGTATATTGTCTCATAGCTATAGGCTTTATGCAAACAATGCTCTTCCCTTTTCTATGCTTATACGTCAAATACATTGTTAATGCATATCTAATAGCAAAGCATTGTGTCTTTGTGTATTAAAGGTACAAAAACAAAAAAATCACCTTAAGGTTGAATTTTTAGGTACACATGTTTCAAGGTAAACGTAAGCTTAGGTTTAAGCCTGGATAATGACTAGGGTTAGTCAGAATCAAATAGTGTGGACTTTCTTCAGACGTGTTCAGAACTCTCTGAAGCATTCAGCCAATGGGTGGTGCAGCATTCAGAGGCAGGACGTTGCTAAAACATTCTGCCGCAGAGGTCACATGTTTCCTGCACAAATCTCAAGTCTTCTTTTCAAACCTCACTTTGAGGATTTCTTGGTTATTCAGAGAGATGTTTTTTTTATTTATTTTTTTATTAAATTTTTATTTTTTTTCTATCTCTGCTGAATATGCATTATGTAAATATAATCGAATCAAAATTTTAGCAATTCATCCTCTTACGATCAAGTATATGTACAAACCCAACAGAGGTCAAGGTGGCTAAACGTGACTTAAAATGTTGGTCAAACATAAATGGCATTTTATTCATTTTTTATTTTTTTAAGTTGTTTTTTTATCCAAACATCAGCATGGCAATCTTAATTCCTATAACCGACCCCATTATCAACACCCATGCAGGCTATTGAGTATTGTAGACATGTTTTCCATGTAGACATGGAATATGGATCTGCACTGTTTGCTATCGAGCAGACAGAGGCGAGTCAAGATAAAGATCAATGTCAGCATGTGTCCTATGTTTGAATATAAATGCTGTGATGACAGATTCCGTGAGGAGTTGGAGACTGAAAGTCTGCAGCATCTTCGGTCGCTGTTTCATCATTGTTTGGTTTTCACATTCAAAATGTCATTTATAATGGTTGGATGGTGCAACAGATCTGTGCAGTGAAAATGTGGCAAACACACGCCAATTGGGACTGGTTAAAAACAGCACTGTAAAAACTCAATTTTCTTCTGACCATATACATTTTATGTGAATTTGTTTTCTGTCTTAAAAGGCTAAATCTTGGGTTGTCAAAGACAATAGGAAAAGAAGTAGGTCCAAAAAGCTGTTCTTATTTTACAGATGTTTATCTCCAGAATATCATAAAATAATGTTCTTCATGGTTTGTGATCATTTTTTAAATACCAACAATGGTCACAAATTTCCATTGTAAAGGGTCATTTCATTTCATTGGAAGTTTGGGCTTTGTGATGCAAATTGCCCCAACATTATCAGGTCATCAAATGACATCATATCATACAACACATTTCATTTAGCTGACACATAGTCAAATTAGTTTGTTTAAAGCCCCTCAGTGCTCCTGGGGTTGTGGCCCCCAGTACCAGGTGATCCCCCTCCACTAATTGAGTAAGGCCTCAGAGGTTAACAAAATGCTTCATTCTTGTCTTTGGGACATAAAGTTTGTCATATAACAGGTAAGGAAGATTACAGATTACCTAGGTATCTTCATGGACACACACACACACACACACACACACACACACACACACACACACACACACACACACACACACACACACACACACACACACACACACAGTTCTGGTATTTGTGTACTTCAAAAAGCATGAAATGTGTTCTCATTCAATATAGTCTACATTATGGCCATGACAACCAGAGCCAGTTATCAAATATGTACAGTTTGGTTGAAGGTTAATTGGCTGCTCATCAATAACTTTATTGAACCTTGACCAGTGGACAAATCAAACAAAAGAAAAACAGATTCTTCGAAGTCATAGGTGGATTTTCTTTACCTGCAAACTAGGATAATAAAATGTCCCTGAGCTGCATAAATAGGATTACTGTTGCCCACATACATAAACTACCACATACTATAACATCGTTTCACTGTATTGAACAGAGCTTGCTTTAACCTTAACTTTAATCTGATTATCTTGCTGTTAGTATGATCCTATCCACATAACATTACATCATAAACAAACAACATCTTGATTAAAAAAAATGTATTACATTAATGCATGCATTATTCCAGTAAAGTATTTCTATTTCTCCTGAAAAAGAAAATGGGTTATACTTCAGTTAAATACAGGGTTAGAAATTAAATAAATTTAAGTATTGCAATTGTTTTGGGGCTGTAAGAGTTGAAAGTGTTTATTTATGTATATTTATAATCAGGCGTTTAGCTGAGTGACATGTAACACCTCAGTTTGGGAACCAACCCTGTGTACATTCCATCACAGATCAGACCACAGTGGCTCCTGCTGTTTATTCTTTGCATCTCGTCGATGATGTCAAGTGGGACGAGTTCATAACAAACAGTTTCACTCACAAGATGTTTTTGCATTTGGTACATTGTGCTAATTGTGTCAGGGACCTGAAGGTTCACCAGTTGAACCAGTTCCACAGCAGAATATCAATATGTACATTTTAACATCCGCTGTGTATTCAGCCACTGATACACTCACGATGCTGCCAGTTTCTCTGGTGGGAAACACAAATTGGACACATTGATGTTGTTCGATGTTCAATGTGTGCTCATCCTGGTTCAGGTAATATTTTCTGCTTTGTCCATGAATGATGCCTTCACACACACTGAGTCTACAGCTCATTTGCCAGTTTGGACTGTGCATCATCCAACAACAGGAAACGATTGAAATCAACGTGTGTGTTTGTGTGAGTGACTACGGTGTTTCCTCACCTGCGGTGCTCTCATGCTCATATTACCACTTCTTAATCTCTTATCTCACCTCTGTCTCTGCCTCTGTCTCTCGCTCTTATGCTTGCCAAGCCAGCCGGTGTTGACAATGCACTAGCTGTTGAAAGAGAACAAGTCTGTGTGTGTGTGTGTGTGTGTGTCATTGAGCGTGCTGTTGACAGAGCTGAGAGATTTAATTGACACCCACAGAGAGAATAAAATGAGCTTCCGAATGCTCTCTCTCTCCCCTCTCTCACTCCCCTCTCTATCCATCACTCTGTATGTACTTAATGTTTTTTTACCATTCGTGTGTGTGTGTGCGTGCGCTCATGCTCACCCATGAAAGTTGTGCGCATGTGAACAGGGTCTCCAGTGTGCATGGGGGGGAGTTTCATAGAGGCTCTTCACATTAACGCTTCCTCTCTTCACTCCTGTTCTCCAGCTATCCCTCTCCCACTCTTTCTTTCTTTACGTCTTCCCCCATTCATCCCCCATTCTCTTACTCTCTTTCCCTCTTTAGTTGTAGCTCATCCTCTGATGTGCTGTGTAATGAAAGATCTTTAATCTCCCGTCTCTTTACAACATGCCGCGATATAAACTGAGGGACTAACAACACATCCTGCTAGCTGTTATCTTCCTGCCATCATCCTCTGTGGTTTGATACATGCTTGTACCTGCGTTAACAAGTGTACCGCTGCACTTGTGAGGACCTTTGACTGGTTGAGATTATTGGTCGGGCAGCAAGTGAACAGCCTTAGGACTAAAAGGTTTAGAATTGTTGGACCAACAGGGGAGAGAGATGGGCTTTCTGCTCCCTCGACATCCACGGCTGACGGGCCAGTGAGTAGGCAACCTAAGCCCCTAACTGCTCCTTGTTCACTGTACTGTGTGTGCTCGCTGCTCCTGGTCAGGTTTGTGTGTTCATTGTTTACTGCTGGGTTAACAGCAGAGGTCACATTTCCTGCATGTGTAAACCATACCAGGACAATAAAGAGAATACTGGATTCCTCTTCTTACAAGTACAAGTCCAACATTCAAGCTTTTACGTAAAACTGCTTTATTCAATAGTTTATTTAAATAAAACAGATCATATTCATATGTAGTGAGAAAGGTCGTGCAAATACAGACAGAAATACCTCTATTGGTTCCAGTTAGCACCTTTATTTTTCTGAGTGTTTCCATGGACAAAAAGAATGTCTGAGCAAGAGATTCTTTTTATAACCAATTTTCAAACAGCTCTTTATGGACCCGACTGGTTCCATAAAGAACCTGTTTTAAATGGTTCTCTGGTCATTCTTATGCCTGGAGTTGTTTGCTATTAAAAAACATTCTGATGGAGTATAGCATACAGAAAACCCACCCACAACACACAGAGGCCTATGTTTTGACCCTCAACCCACAGAAATACAAGCTAAGGTTTACAAGTATGTGTCAACGAGTACCCAGGCCCATGAGAAGTCTTCTGGAGGTTGTGCACCTTCTCATGGGTCTGGGTACTTGTTGACACATTATGACCTCCGTGTTGCTGAGTCCTGGTAAAGAAGCTTGTGGATAACCTGACTGGACCTTTGTGAAAACAGGATCCAGGAAGAACACTGCAAATCGTTGAAAAAATAAGAATAAATAATGTCATCATAACGTGTGACAAGTTATACAAACAAAAAAATGGGACATCCAAAAGACTGTATGTCACACACCCAGAAAACCTATGTAGTGTATGTAGTCTACTTCAGTGAGGACTGCACACAGACCTACGTATTGGTGAAACTAAACAACCATTAAATAAGCACATGTGTCAACACAGGAGGGCAAGACAGAGCAGTTTACCTACAGCTGAAGGACAAGAGACACACCTTTAAGGACAACAATGTACACAGCTTGGATAGAGAGGAAGTGGTTTGGAAAAAAGACGACAACTGTGACAAAGCAAAGAAACCATCTGTCGACAGAAGGGGTTTTACAACACGATACACTATGCTGTCCTTTCATTGCATTAGAGGAGATCAAAGAGATCAAAGAACCATTGACATTTGGCCACAAGTGACTTCCAAAACAATTTGTCAACACTTGTACTCAGGTGACTAACGTCTCAAGCAGGAAGCACTGATGAAATAAATTGACGTCACAGCATTTGATCATGACCCCTCACGGAGAGCACGGAGTCCAATTGCCCTTGATTTAATTTTTCTTGGAGTTGGTATCTTGAATCTTTACAGCCATGAATCTATTAAAAAAACACACACAAATATTAGTTTGTGAAACAAGGCTTCTACTAAACCCTCAATATTTGATAAAAACACAACCTGCAGCCGTTACACCTCAGTGTATATTGAACGAATGATATATTGCACAAACCAGAGCCTGAATCTGCCAGGATCGAATCACAGCTATCTAATCCAGTTTACAGCCTGTAAGACGGTTACTGTTGCAATCTCAAACCTTGGTAGAGCTTTCTCTTTCAGTCTGACATGGTTTAATATTAATACACCTGTTTCTAAGGCTGTGAGATATGACAAAATCTGCCATTTCATATTAACCAGTTGTCTTTTTTCAGTGTCCTTTTCAGTATTCAACACGTGTATCCTGGCAGAACATTTCACAAAGGCAACACAAAGCAACGTGGTGGAACGTCACGTGGTGAATCTGAAGAGGATAAGGACTCCGGCCACCAAAACAAGTCAAAACAAGGATATCATACCTGAGAGAGGTTCCACTTTTGTTGCATGTATGTGCCTCATGGATATCAGCTCATAGCCCCAATAAGGATATTACCTCAATCAGGATATGACATTCTGATCATATTGAACTGACCTGCCACGCCAGCATGCAAGTGTGTCCTGTCACCTGCATTACGCATTCTGACCTGTAGTCGGAGCTCATCGCAGTGAGTTATGTAAAACCCATGGATGTATTGTGAAGTTTATTATGAAGTGTTATAAAAGGAAAAACGTGATATTGTGCATAAACGAAACGTGAACCTGAAAAACAGCCTGTCTCTGAGAGATGTTTTCCTTTTGATATCTTTTTAACATGCAGCTTTATCTGCACACACACATTATACACACACAATATTGTGCTTCCATTCACACCCATGAGATATCCGTTTCTAACATGGCTGTAAACAGTCGTTGCACATGAATCCGTGCACACATAGGCATGTACATGTAGATCATAGACAGGACCGCAGATCACTTACCATAAAACATAACGCATCCCTCTTTTCTCCATCCTGCTGCTGCTGGACGGCCCCTTACAGTGCTGGGAAAGCACTTTCATGCATGATAAATTTTACATCATATTCTGTAGGTTTTTTAATTTATTCTCACATATGCAGAAGATAAAGGAAAATCAATGAGCATATGAAGAAGAGCTAATCCTGGGGGTGTGTGTTTGCTTTACAGTGTATGTGCATAAGTTAATATAAAGGAATTCATGTCCGAATGTTTTTCTTCATACAAAGTTTTCTGTCTACACAGTGGTATTCATATGCGGGTTCTGTCTATGCATGCATGTACTGTGTATAAATGTGTATGTGTGTGTGTGATGCCATAACAGAAGTTACACATAAAAGGCCTATATGAAAGGATCCATGTGACTGTTGTGTAACTCATTTGCGTCAAAGAAATTAGTCTGTTTGTATTTGCAGATAAGCATGTATCACACCCATAGAGGAAGCGAGTGTGTGTGTGCATTAGTGATAAGTGGAATGCAGTTATACCTGCGATTGGTGCGTGGTTCTGGTGGGTAGGGTTGTTAAAAATTTAAATTTCTGATTAGAAGAGGATAGGTTGGGGTTGGTGAAATAGGAATCGTACATAACATTTACATTTACAGACCTTGTGACATCCCCCCCCCCCTCCCCCCCTCCCTCTCTCTGAGTCAGTCATCTCTCACCTAAATTACACAATTACATAAGTGTCTGTTTGGTTAAGTCTGTCCCTGCTGCTAACACAACCTCTTCCTGCACCATGTAACCATATTATCACCAGTAGAGGTGCAGTGGAATGTTCATGCGGGTGCGGGTCTCTTAACTGGAGTAAGTCATTTCCGGGTGGGTGACTGGGGATGAGGCAAGCGGACGTGCAGATTTGGATGTCGTCAGAGCCGATCAGCGAGTGTGATAGAAAGAGTAAATATGGAAGCACTGGTTGCAGCGGGGATGTACATCACAACATAATGTTGAGCATTCAGGAGCGTGATACAGTATACGGAGCAACCTAAATGGCACATTTCCATATAGATTAATTTTCTGCTCTCGGCAGGAAAGTCAAACCACAGTGACTCATTGTGACGCACGTTATAAACTCCATCAACATTCTCTACTAAATGAAAGTGAATCATATCCGTCTCTCAGCTGGTGTTTGTGAAGGAACCTCAGCATCCTCTACATTAATAACTGGGGTTAAAAAGCTGCCGACCCCGGCTTCTTATGTTTAGTTGCAATTTGCACTTAAAGGGAGATAAGAAGGAATGAAAACAGCTATTAAATAAAAACAGGACTATGAAGTAGCTTCTAGTGAAACAAGAAAAGTTATATTATGCTCAGCATCATTCCAGAGAAGCATCAAATGTGAAATTCTATCGTAAACAGCAGGCCCAGATAAGGCTATCCGTTTGATTACGCATCACATTTAACCGAATGTTACTCCAGCTCCCAGCTAATCTTTATTTCTGCTCTTTCATCTGCCTCTCACTGGCACTTGAAGAAGGGGCCTTTGGCTTTAGCACCTCGCTGCAGAGCTGCATCTAAAATTACACCTCCTCAAGTGGGCCAAAGAGATTTAGATTCCACTGCACTGACGTGTAGGTGCCCTGATGCCACGTTGGAGAGCGCCTCATGTTATGCTTCCCATGCAGTGAGGGATGCTTAATGGGAATCTTTGACATCTTTACAATGGCACCAGCATCGGATTTGGACGACGGTGTAACATTTGTTGGAGGTTTTCTGTATTGTGCTGGTGTTATTGTCTCAAGTGTCCTCAGATCAACAAATTAAGTGTCCAAGATGTACGACTATAGAAGTCCTTTTGATGGACTGTGTCAGAGTCGAGGGCTTTTCACCTCGGTGCTGAGTTCAACTGTCACTCAACTTCTTGTCATTCACCAGGAACCAAAGGAAAAAAAATATCAGTTGTTGCCATAGAAACTGTGTTTTCCAGGCATCAAATTACTAGTACGTTTCCTGAGGGCCACCGTAAGTTTCAGGTGTGTGTGTGTGTGTGTGTGTGTGTGTGGCGGGGGGGGGGATCCACTCCTTAACACTTCTTCACAATGAAGCTGTAACATTATAAATAGTCACACAGCTCTTATAGAACCTACACGCAGAGTACAATGAGTTATAATTGTCATTTCCAAGTGAGCTCGGAGCAGCATGTTTAATAAGTATAATTAGGGCCAAGGATAATAAGGCAGTGATGGATCCAAGGAAAATTATTAGCTGCCAAACACACACACACACACACACACACACACACACACACACACACACACACACACACACACACACACACACACACACACACACACACACACACACAATTATCATTAAAGGGCCACTTCAGAATTGTAGGACTGCAGTCCCATGAAGCAGTCAGAGCCTGGGCAGTCAAATATCCTGACATATAGCTGCAAGCTACAAACACACTGCTCCACCATTTAACCACAGAGCAACTTGATCGTCTTTCTTTCAACCCTCCTGCCTTTCTAAATTCATCCACCACATTTTTAGCAACGACACTGTTATTGTACATTGATGAGATGACAAGGTGATGACATCAGATGGATTCTTTTTTTGAGAAAGCTTGTGCTTTTGCTCCGTGACATCCACTTTCCAAACCAGATTTCCTCTAGGGAAACAACATATATATAAATCTATCAGTCAGAAGTTTAAGTAAAGAATATATTAAGGTTATTTAACAATCATTCTGCCCTGATGATAGGGACATCTTGTTGTTATTCCCCCAAAGTCTCCCTCATGCATCCAACCCAGAGCTCTTCATGCTGACTTTACTGTTGTTAAGCTATGAATTAAAAAATAAAAGCTCTGAAACGTGCGTATGCCACTTCTCACGCAAACGTTGGGATTTATAAAAACAAACTTATAGATTATTGATCCACTTCATCATTTACATTAAAACCAACAGCTCAGTTTTGACTGAAAAATATATAAAACTTAGAGCAAATTACGTTCAGATTCTATTAAACAGCAGAGTTACGGAGCCGAGTCATTATTAGTGTTTAATAATATCTTCTAACACTGTGCGTTTATCATCAAATCACTGCAGTGAACGTGACTGAGCCATCAGGCGCACTGAGCACGGAGCGCACAGGAGATCACTAACAAGAAATGAAGAAACTTTCCAAATAATATCCCAGAGTGGAGGCAAGGATCCACTGATGTGAGGGAATCGGTCCGATGCTCTAAATGGATAAATACTGCCGTGACACCGATGCGGGGTTCTGCACGATGTGTGCATGCGAATGGAAGGATGAGGAGGAAGCGAGGGTTCAGCGATTTCTGATCTCACACATTGTGTTATCCACATCAGCAGCGGCAGAGTATCAGTGTATTTTCTTTATTAGTGACATCACTGCTGTCCCATAAAGTCGCTCTTCACCTCCACCTCACTAACAAACAACTCGATGTCAGTGTCAGAAAGTTTCACTTCCTCTTCACATCGCTTGATGCCGTGCCTCGGTCAGGACTCACGGTGGAAACCCATTGGTCGGATTCATAATTTAATATTCGTGACGTGCTTTGCATTGACTGTTTATGGTTGAAAGTGGGCGTGTGGAGGGCGGATTTGGAGGCAGATCCACGTACGGACGTTTCCAGGTGGACTGTGATTTATAAAGCGAATATTGCGTTCAGGTGTGCGTGCGAACGGTTTTATAATTAATTATAATCAGAACTTTCTTTTGGGTACGCTATTTCCTGCTTTTGTACGTACGTACACTTTGAGTATGAATCCTACGCACTCTTTTATAAATGAGACCCCAGGTCAGTTTCCCAATCTTCACAGCGCCAAGAGCCTAAATATGGACGTGTGTCTGTTGTGTATGAATTCAGGTATGAAATAAGCAAGTCTCTTTGTGATCTAATAATAACAAGTTTCATGGACAAGGACATCATTGAGAGTTGGGTTCTTGGTAGTATCTGAGCCTGTTCTCTCATTTTTTATAAACTGTACATATAGCACTTAACATGTTGGATTTATATACGAGTTTCTTCTACCAGTTGCAATCTGTGTGTCTCCTCGACAAACAGTAGAAAAACGCAGCTGTGATGGCGAATCCAAGTGACAGCAACATCGAGAAGAAAACTTAACAATAACAGTGAGAGATCAACACACGGAATATGACCCAGGTTGTATAAAAATCTGATTTCCCTTTCGCAGTCCCCCAGCGTGACCGGTGGCTGAGATGAGTGGCAGGCCGGTATCTTCCTCTCCCTCGTCAGGGACAAGAAATCGTGCGGAGGAGAGGGAAAGTAAATGCCAGTCACGCTCTCTGACCCGAGTCGGCGTCTCGGAGCAGTTGAGAAATCAGATAGTCTGTTGTTTTAGTGACATGACAGTGCCAGCAAAACACCTGAGCTCAGCAAATGGGTTCGCGGCCCCCTTCCCTGCCCTCGCTCGTCCTTCCTCCCCACCCCCTACTCATCTCTCCAGCATCTCCCCTGTTGACCTCCGCTTGCTGCAGCCACTATTTAAGCGTCCCCTTCTTCAATGCCTGTGTCTTCACCTCCTCCTCCTCCTCCTCCACCTTTATTTATCCACCCGTCTCCTTGTTTTCACCCCCCCCCCCCCCCGCTCTGGCCTTCTCTCTCCTCTTCATCTTTCTTTTTACGCTCTCCTCGCCTCCTCCTCCTCAGCCTCCCTACCTTTCCTTTTAGAGATGCTTTCATTACTCTCTCAGTCTGTCCATTATGCCACCCCCGTGTAGGCGCGTGCACACACACACACACACACGCCCACACACACACTTGCTCACTGTCCTCTTGTTTCCCGTCAGCCTGAGCCCCGTTTGACCTTAGTAAATTCAGCCATAGAAGGCCTATTGATTTATGCATACAGATGTAGTGTGTGTGTGTGCGCGTTTGTGTAGCCTTGTTGTTCACCCTTCTCAATGTCACATGCTTGTTAGGTTCCCAAGTCCCTCACAGAGTGTGTGTATTTGTCAGGCAAAAGCAAGAGTGACTGTTGTGTGCATGCTGCCTGTTCCTGTGTGCATGTGTGTATGTGTGTGTACGTTCACTTGCCAAGCCTGTGTGATTGAGATGGAGAGAGTGTTGCAGGCTTGTGCGTCTGCATTCATAATCATCCACACCCCAATGTAGTTTGACAGACAGCTCATTTGTCCAACCAGGGCACAGATTTCAGGAATTAGGGCGGAACTGCGGGTCGGCTGATAAAGCAGATGGATTAACCAACAGGGCCCGGTGATTTCTCTCATTCCCATGTTAAAAGCTGTTTGTTTGATGAAGAACAGCTGAAGGGGATAGACAGGGGTAGAGGGGGGGGGGTGAGTGGGCCTGTTGAGATAAAAGTGCGGAGCAATCTGTGGAACAAGAGGAAATCATAAGCGATGAGGGGGAAGAGCAGGAAATCCAATCTGTGAGCAGGAAAAGGAGATGAGGAAGCAAAATGAAATGAAAGGAGGATGAATTAATCACAGTCCACCCCTCGTGTCTCTCTGAGGTAGCCTGTGTGAATGGAGATGTTGTTGTTGGCCTCAGGACACTGAAATCAATTTGTCTTTTGGGAATAAACAGAACCATTAATGTACATTTTTTTTAGTACAGATTGTACATTAAGATGTAATCAGCATTCTGTCCTCAGGAGCAGCTGTCGTCCTGCTGCAGGTCTGGAGGAAGTGAGATGAAAGCCAAAAGACTCATTTCAACTATGTGAGCTACTACATCAGTACGCAATGCAGCCCCCTTTTTTCTTAAATAAGTCTTTTTAAACAATCATCCATCTATTTGATCAATCACAGGTGACAGCCCTGCAAGCGTCCACTCCTTCTTCCCATTTGCAAACACACAAACTTGGAAAAAGTCAAAGTTAAGCTCCCACAACATGTCTCCAAAGCAGGTGGAGGACAATGGAGACAAAGGCAAAACAAAAGACAAGTTTAGTTACAGTTTGGTAAGTTCCTGTAGAGACAAAGAGCTGAACAGTACGGACTGAGTGGACAATAATGGTTGGGATGTCCCGTAGGCACAGCAGGAAGAAACCAGTGCTATTTGCATTAGCTCGTTCAGCTGATTCAATTTCTGTCTATAGATCCAACATGTAGACTACATGAATCTGTGTATATATACATAGTAAACATAGTTTAATCATTCAGAACATATTAACAGCGGGAGACTTGTGTGTTTTACATTGAAAATGATACTTTTGAAGCCAAAGGGAGAGAAGCATGTATTTGGTGGTTTTCACTAAGCTTCAGTGCATACATTAAAAAAATGAAGCACCTTAGTATTGGCCTTAGCTCTACCTTACTGTAGGGTTGTGTCCTAAGACGGAGATAAGGGAAGTTTTGTTTTGTGTAACTCCATACATGGTCTGAATCCACACTACATGCATGTAAGGAGCGCCATATATATTCCCAGGTCTAAATTAAAGAGCAGAATACAATTTGTATACTGAATACTGTCAAAACCCTCCAGTAGTTAAGTTATATAATTAGTAGTTTTTACTGCAAGTCTACCTTTAACTATAAAACGCAGACGTTCTTCTATTGGCTGCTCAAATGTCGCAAATGTTTTGTCCATCCATCCATCCATCCATCCATCACTGGAGTCAACCTCAGCTGACATTGGGTGAGAGGCAGGGTACATCCAAGTTATAATTCAAACTCACCCTCTGTGAGGCAGGGGTGCGAACCACTGCACCAGCATGTCATCTATATTTTGCACAGTAGCTTTTAATTCGACCTATTCAATGCTAAAAACCAGACTCTAGTAACTGATAACTGCAACTGGAACTGATTTCAGACTCTAGGTTTATTGCTTGTAAATGGAATTGATGGCATCAGATTATATTTACTCTTGATCCGAGGCTCCTGTTACAAACGAGAGAGCTGTGAGGTGATGTGAAGTGATGGGAGGGGATGCTGCGATTGGCCCGGGGAGACGATGTTTCATGTGCTGATTCTGTGCGATGGGACAAAAGGGGCTCCTTTTTTTTTTTTAACCTTGCGTCAATGGAGCATATTGGAGCACACTGTAAGCCTCAGCTGGCCTTAGCACTGCTTGTCACTCATTGTGATGAGCTGTCTGAACTAAAGGAGGATGTAGCCCCAAGCTAAAGGCAACCGCCGTCTGTAAAGCCTCGGTATGCTGTGAAGAAACAGACGGTCACTCTGACATGAACGTATCGAGCATTTTGTATTTGCTTACCTCACGGGTACTATGTTCCTACACTGTTGCTGCTGTAACCTCCCTGCTATGTGGCTGTTGGCTTCAAATAGATGCTACTTGTGCTCACTAAATGCAAATGGTTAATGCCCTAAAGCCCCAAAAAGCAGGCAAAAATCGAGGATTAAGGCCAAACTGTCACACACAAACTGAAGCTGTAATCTGCTTATTCAGTTTTTCAGCTGTGATAACGCTGTATTTAAAGTGTTAAGCATCCAAAATGGGGGAATACAGCATTTCCTTTGTGCGTGCACCTGCCAAAAGTCCTGGCGGAATTGTTTTGGATTGTGAGTTTAAAGGGTCAACAAAAAACCCTGCTCCGTTTGGGATTCTCTTAATAGCCTTAGCGGAATCTGGCTTTGTGGTAAATGGGCCTGAACTATCATCAGCTCAGTAGGAGCGTCTGTAAACCAGCCAGGCCACAGTGAGGACAGGCTAAATAGGCCACGGACCGAGAGCTGGTGGATCCCCCATGGGAGAAGAGCCGGGGCGCGTTGGCATGAGTCTGGGTCGCGTGCTGGCTGAGTCTGAGAATAATTTGGTCCAGGGAGGAAAATGCAGAACTCTCGTAACCAGCAGTTTGTAAGACTAAAGTGGGAAGGAAAGTCTTTGTGTGTGTTTAATGGGATTTGCATAGTTTGCGCCTGATAGACATGTTGACCATCTTGGTGACTGTCCTGTTCAGGGACACTCTCCGTCACCAATCTGCCTTTCTGAGCTGTAGTAAGCTGAGCTAAGCCAGTTTGAAAGTTGTTGCCGGTCTGCTGTATGCCTAGAGCATCGATTGATGTGTGTGTGTGTGTGTGTGTGTGTGTTGTGTGTGTGTGCGTGTGTTTGCCATAATGCCCAGAGGAGGTTGTTGGGCTGTAGATAGGCCACATACAATGTTCCCATTTGAGATAGAGGGAGACAGGGAGGAGGAGACGAGGGGAAATAGACAGAACTGGAGAGAGGAAGTGAGCATTTTTGGGTCATGTGGGTTGCCCTATATATTCGCCGACATCTCAAAGGCACAGTGCGTACACACACACACACAAACACAAAATAAATACATACACACTACTCTCATACTTTGGCACCCAATCACACACCAGCAATCCATTTTGCTGAGCAGCATCAAAAGGCTCTGTTTGCTTGAGCAGCTTTTCAATATTACCTCTAATCAATAAATCATGCTCTTTCATTCCTGCAGTTTCCACAATTATTCTGCAGGAGCACGCAGGAAGGAGATCCCGACGCAGCAACACACTGATGTGCAGCTTTTAATCATTTAACCCTGCAACACTTTCTGATGCTTTCTAACACTGTCTGTCCACCTGTCAAACTAGTATTCAAGCGTTCAAGCGTTTATACAGAACTGCTTAACTGTGCTGAATCAGTATTCTGCACACACACACACACAGTATGATGTCAGCATCCTGAGGAGATCATATGAACCCCAGAAGGTAATCTGTTAAAAAATTTGTTTAAAGGGACTCAGTTGAGTTTGGAATCATGAAATTCATTTACCACAGCAGAGTTTCCCCTAGGAGTTTTTTAGCAGCGTGGATGGAAATTTATATAATCAACAGTGATCATTATATTTTGAACATATGTGTGTGTGTGTGGGCGGGGGGGGGGGGGGGGGGGGGGTTGTGCCTGTCTCTGTCGCTTTTCACATGAACAAAAAACGATCAAATGTATTTAGTCATTTATCGCCTGAATTTATCGTATTTGAATAAAGAGAATAAGCACATGGACAAAATGGTTGGTACCCTTCCGTTAAAGAAAGAAAAACCCACAATGGTCACTGAAAT
Organism: Pleuronectes platessa; assembly: GCF_947347685.1. Taxonomy (NCBI): domain Eukaryota; kingdom Metazoa; phylum Chordata; class Actinopteri; order Pleuronectiformes; family Pleuronectidae; genus Pleuronectes; species Pleuronectes platessa. The sequence continues at coordinate 6,216,682 of NC_070633.1, forward strand.
AACTTGAACCTGACAAAAGTAATAATAAATAACAATTTATTGAAAATTCCTTTTGAATTATGGTTCAACGGAATAATTAAAAAAAACAACTAATGAAGATGGCCTAATGATGGTACCGTTAACTTAATATTTTGTTGCACAACCTTTTGAGCCAATCACTGCAATCAAGTGATTTCTGTAACTCTCAATGAGACTTCTGCACCTGTCAACAGGTATTGTGTCCCACTCCTCGGGAGCAAACTGCTCCAGCTGTCTCAGGTTTGAAGGGTATCTTCTCCAGACTGCATGTTTCAGCTCCTTCCACAGATGTTCAATAGGATTTAGATCAGGGCTCATAGAAGGCCACTTCAGAATAGTCCAATGTTTTGCTATTAAACCTTCTTGGGTGTTTTTAGCTGTGTGTTTAATCCTGTTGGAGGACCTATGACCTGCGACTGAGACCAAGCTTTCTGACACTGGGCAACACATTTCGCTCCAGAATGCCTTGATAGTCTTGAGATTTCATTGTACCCTGCACAGATTCAAGGCAGCCTGTGCCAGATGCAGCAAAGCAGCCCCAGAACTTAACCAAGCCTCCTCCATGCTTCACAGTAGGTACAGTGTTCTTTTCTTTGGATGTTTCATCTTTGCGTCTGTGAACATAGAGCTGATTTGACTTGCCAAAAAGCTCCGGTTTTGTCTCATCTGTCCAAAGGACATTCTCCCAGAAGCTTTGTGGCTTGTCAATATGCACTTTGGCAAATTCCAGTCTCGCTTTTTTATGATTCGCAGTGGTGTCCTCCTCGGTCGTCCTCCATGAAGTCCACTTTGGCTCAAACAGTGACGGATGGTGCGATCTTACACTGATGGACTTTGACCTTGGAATTCACCCCTTATCTCTTTGGAAGTTGTTCTGGGCAGCTGTTTTGTCTCAAGACAGAAAATAGGCAAAAGGCCACTATTTTATCACATATGGGATAATGAACGTATAGATTCTTGATTTTCCATTTCAACATTTGAAGCATCTACAGTAGTTACAGTATTATTTGAGTCAGTCTCACCTGTCAGTCATGTTTGATCGATGATCATGATAAGTTAAAACCAAACTTCTCATTTAGATTTTTGGAGACAAGGTGGATAACTTAAATCTTTATTTAAATGTAACTATGTGAGAAGTTTAGAGAGGAAAATACACACTGATTTGTGTACGATGACAAAAGCCCAAAAGGTTGAATCTTCAACAATGTGTTTTATTATAAAGCTTTCCCACTGTGTCAAATCTCCGATATTCAAAATAACTTATCCCAACAGGTCAAATTAATTTAATGAAGTAGAAAGTATGACACATCTCTCTTAAATGTGGTTGAGTTTAAGCAGCAATAGCATAAGATGGAAATACTCAAATGAAGTACTCTTACCTCTAACTACAGTACTTAAGTAGATGTTCCGAGTTACTTACCACTGCAGCATTTACAGCTCTTCTCAGTCATGCAGAATCAAGGCCAGAGACTCTTTTTATTTTTGACTCTACTCAGAAGCTGCTGCAGCTCACTTCACTCTTTTTCTCCTGTGCTTTTGTTCTGGTTTATGTTAATCAGAGGAGCCAGCTGCTGTGCTGCTTGGCTGGAATGAAAACCAGCAGAATGAAAGGGCCTCAATGGGACGTGTTTGAAAAGCACTGATGTGCAGCATTCAGGAAGCTGACACCAGGATGCTGAGATGCTTTTGAGTGAGAAGAGAGGGACCAGTAGTTGGTGTGGAAGAAGACAACAGGAGAATAATTGGAATGCACTACTATTCTCCTACTGTTGATGGTTCTGGGTAGTTCAGTCCCTCTGGTGAATTGGACAGTTGCAAGTAGAGGTCAGCCATCTGTGGGAGTGCACGGAGTATAAGGTGTTCTATGGTCCAGGTGTGATCATGGTGGGACATGAGGCAGCCTGAGTCCTCTCTTGTTATGACAGAAGCAAAATGTTTCTGTCCGTCGGTGCCAATCCCGTAAACGCAATTTCTCAAATATGCCTTGTTAGAACTTTCTCAAATTTGATTAAAATATTCACTTGTACTCAAGGATTTTGGTGGTCAAAGGTCAAGGTCACGGTGACCTCATAAAGCAAGAATACTTTCATTCAACTGAAAAAAAGGTGAACTGTCAATTCCATGTGGACTGTATTATAGTCTTGTAGTACAACACAGAATATACAGATGTTTGGCCCTAAAATAAAAACATGACACAGAAACATGGCTGAACCCTATTCCCTCTTTGACCACAGATTTATAGTTACACCTTGATCCACTTCTAACCTTAACAAATACATCTTTTTGAATCTAAGTCACTAAAGGGAGGTGGGATGGAGCTATTGCTGCAGGAACAACTGGACTTACCTTCAAAGCACCGTTTTATAAAGTTGAACAAATGTCAAATCTTCAGTGTTGTCTTGTCTGAGACAAACTAGGAAAAGGGAGGCAGGCGTGCACACTATCTCATAACGGCTGTCTTTGTTATTAAAGTGAGCGCTTCATATTAAATTAAATCATGACTGTGGTTTAGTGAAACACATTAATGCTGGTTTTGATATCACATTTATTACGAATGTAAAAACAAAAATCAACATTTATGTTTGAGCCTGGCTCATAACCACTGTGTTTCAAATTGTCTTGGACCTTGCAGAGCCAGTGCTTAACATCCCTACATCATGACATTAATATCAATTTGAAAAGGTTAACAGCCAAGTTCTTGGCCGTCAGGAAAGACGTTAGATTACCTCTTCTTGTGTCTTGATTGTGGGGTTCTCTGGAATTAGCCCATCGCAAGGTGTTTCTTCGAGGATGTGAAGGGTCGTGCTGACAAACAATTCTAATACATGCTGACAAAGTTGTCTGGTCCACTCAGGCTGGGTCATCTGCATCGGTCAGATACAATTAATGGACAGTTTCTGAACCCTGGAATTGTTTCAAAGGTGTCACTGTAAGATTCGAATGGATTAAATCTCTATCATCTTTTAATGATTTGCATATCATACATGCTGCAAATACATTTCTACTGTTTTTCTTATTTTTCCGAAAATAACTTTTGCTGTCAAGTTAAGATTTTTCATTTGTTCGCCCACTGACTGGCAACCAGGTTTGACCTCAGTAGGGTGAATGAGATGATGTGAATATGATAAGAGAAAAACACTGCAACACACACACAAACACACACACACAGACACACACACACGCAAAAACAAAAGACATATAGTACCTGCATGTACACTTGCCTGTTCACTTTGAATACAAATATTTAATGATGAAGTCTCTTTGTTTGTGCAGTGCTGGGTGGTTTGGGATTAGTATTGTATTAATGTTTTGTATGGTTTGACTACCATTTTTCTTCTATTTTTAATACTTGTAAGACGGGACTTTGACTGGCACCCCGGATGGAAGTGTCAAACCTGCAACAACTTTAAAAAATGGAACCACCTTTAAAAAAAAGTTAATGTTTTGATGTTTGAAAAAAGAAATACAATTATATAGCAAAACATGGTTTCATGCATTACAGGGGACCTTCAGAATGTCTCCTGCCGCTTAATGTGTAAACCCACAGACACACACATACACACACACACACACACACCCACACACCCCATGCTGAGGACAAGCAGTGCACATCCCCTGCCGCATGTTGTGCACAAACAACTCATGTCACTTTTCCGGTCACAGGCCTTCTCCATTGCCAAACATTTGAATGGATGTTGATCCATAAATATTTAATTGCCCTCACCCCGCCACCCAGGAGGAAACTTCAGATCCTCAATATGTGACTAACAAGACGGAGGGAAGCAGAGGAGTAGACTCAGCGTGGCAGGAATAGACACATGATGTGCGTGTGGATGCATCAGGGCACATCGTGACAGTGATGTCCCATTGACGTCCACAGCACGGAAAGGAGAGGCCGCTGAGGGAAAGCGAGAGAGAGAGAGGCGGAAGGGAGGGTGAGAGGGGAACCGAGGGTGAGGGGGAGAAGGAGGAGAGAGGGTGAGGTACCGCAGGGTGACACGTTTAGGATAATATGACATCCTCTTTAAAAGGAGGCTTGAGTGAGTGAGCGGAAGGGCTGGGAGGAGTGCAAGATGTTGAGTGTGACGGATGGATGAGGAGGAAGAGACGCTGGATTTTGATTTGCTGCTGCATGTGACTCATTCTGTTTCTGGTTTTATTTGTGTATATGCGATGCTGGGGAGTTACAGAGAAACGGGGGAAATGAGAGGATTCATGATTGAATGACTTGACTGACTGTGATTTGTCCCTGGTCTGATTACCACTCAACTTGGCGACTGAGTGACCCACTGCGTTCCTCGCCTTAGCTGTGGAGTGGCCTGGCCAGGGGGCATTGACATTTTGCAATGAATTCACCATTAAGCGGTATAAATACAGCTGTATAGACTCATACTGTGTGCATATGTATTTGCTCAGGCAGACAAAACTGAATGAATGCAAATGAAGATCATCCATGATCTTCGCCTTAGCTTAACCTTGGCTGGGTTGCATTGGACTGACACGAGTTTTGGCACGAGAGCAACGTGAGAAAACACAATCCGCGAATATTCAGGAAAATAAGAGTGGACAATTGGCTGAAGGGAAAATGCTGGAGGAGCCAGCGCTGTTGTCTGGGGGTCCACAAGACCATCCGTTTCCAGATCCGTGCAAAAATAATAAACAGATGTGTACAGTCGATTCAGACGGAATCAATTAACCTCACACATGTCTTTTGCCTGCAGAAGGAAAACCAAAGAATCCAGCGAATCACACGTCTGTGTCCTCAATTCAAAGGTTTTCTGATGTGAAAATCCCTTCGACAATCTTCAGCTAAACCCCTGGACCACAGACACTAGAGGAGTTCACAGAGTGGACCAAATGAAGCTGCTCACAGACTTAATGTCATTTAGCAAGAGCTGATGTGACCAGCTGCCCGCATCATCATTTTTTGGGGGATAGGGCAAATATGTGTTTGTTTACTAATCCTGGTGTCAGAATAAAGTTGGTAGCAAATCTGCACTCATTTGACTTCTGCAGACACACACACACACACACACACACACACACACACACACACACACACACACACACACACACACACACACACACACACACACACACACACACACACACACACACACACACACAAGACAAACACTGTAAAGACTGGCTGTGGTTAAGCACAGAAGTACATGTGGTCATCTTTATGGTGGCAGATCCTGATCCATCAATGCCAAGATCTGCCCAATAAAGAAACTGTCAACTGTTGTAAATAGGTTGTCGCTGCAGGTCTAGCACCAATCCTGTCATGTATTAAAAGAAAGACTGGAGATTAAAAGGAGTAATACCCTATCAGGTCAAACACAGGAGCAGATGTGAGCAGAGGAAGAACTGGGTAAATATGGGGATGAGGCAAAAAAGGGATAAGGAATGAAGGATGGAGAGGGAGGAATGCAGTGTGGAAGAGTAGCAATGGGAAGGAAATGAAGTGAGACAGAGATTAACTGTATTCTAACCTCTAGCAAAAGCATCAGTGCCCTGCTGTCTGTCTGATTTAAAGCGTCTGCGTTCGCTGTGGTAACAAGGAGGCCGCACTGACAGGAAAGACTTAAAGGAGGAGTAATTAATCTGTGACCTTTATTGACCTATGTCAGAGAAAGGTGAGGATTACAGAAATGTTAATAGAAAAAAAAATATGTTCCAATCAGGACAAACAAAACATCACAGAGAGACAGACAGCGCCAAGAGAAACAGAAAAGTACCACAAAAAGGTGCAATCAAAGTAACTGAATTTTTATTTTAAATGCAACTACAGAAATTACTAAAACGCTTAATCACTGCAAAGAAACACAAAACACCTTTATCGAAACAAAACCAGTATAAAGACACAAAACAACTATACTGGAACAAAACCAGTACAAAGACACACAAAACAACTATACTGAAACAAAACCAGTACGAAGACACACAAAACAACTACACTGAAACAAAACCATTGCACAGACACACAAAATAACTATACTGAAACAAAAGCAGTACACAGAAGCACAAAACAACTATGCTAAAACACAACTACAAGAGACACAGCACCTCTATTTTAAGACCCAAATCTGTTATGTCCAGCCCTGTTTATTAAGTTAAGTTGGCTGGATATTTATAACTTATTCTTCTGTTATGTGTTGTTATTGTTTACTCACCTCTCCTCTCGTTTCAGACTCCTCACTCCCTCCCTCGTGTGTGTGTTCCACCTGGGTGATTGTTAGCTCCTCCCTGATTGTTTGCACCTGGTCCTCATCACCCGGTGTATTTAGTCTGTGTGTTCCTGTGTTGCGTTGCCAGTTCGTCTTTGTTTGTCCATGTTCTTAGCGTTCCCGCATTTACTCCTGATAGCCTTCCTGTTACCGATCACTGCCTGCTTAGGGAGTTACGTCTCTGCCTTTTCCCTGCCGGATACTCTGCACTGTGATCGACTGCCTTCCCGTGTACCGACCTTGGACCGAAACGATTACGAACTCTGCCGCTGCCTGTCTCCTGTTGGATTATTGTACCCGTGTTTGGACTGCCTTGACGTGTACCAACATTCAACAGTAAAGTTGGTTAACTGCACCTTCTTGTGTCTCCGAGTCGTGCTATTGGATCCACACACCTGTCAGCACTCCTTACACAAATCATGACAAACACTCACAAAACAATTATATTGAGACACAATATCATGACAGAAACATGCCAAATCTACACTGAGACAACAAGTCGAAAAAAGACTAAAAACTAGAGACACATAAAATGACCAAAAATAGACACAAATTACTTCAAGCATACGAAGCGGCCACAAAGATTGAAATAAATTAAAATAAATGTTAAACGACACCAGAGACGTAAAACTACTGGAAAGAAAGGCCGACCAGATGAAGATATGCAAAATGACCAATGTGTTGCAGAACAACAAAGTATGAAAACTACCTAAACAAAAAATATGGAGCAACATGCCTTAACAGAGACCTTAATGGCTGTGTGATGAACTGCTGCAGATGGTATCTGCTAACATGTTGGCCTGTTACTGATCCAAACAGAGAATCATATTTAAAAGGAGAAAACATGATGATGTTATTTCTCCCTGAGAGTTTTCATATTGTCAAGAATCTTTACTGCACATCCATTCATCGAAGATTGATGGCGTGAGGACCGCGTTCTCAAAAGGGCCTGAAACTAAGTTATCCATTTTGAAAGCTTCTCTGGGGCTGTGATTAAAATGATTGCTGCTTCTGCAGTGAGGAGCTGCTCAGCTCGCCTCGGTTGTGAATTCATGTTGAGAGCTGGAATATGAAGTGTCAGAGGTGCAGAGAGAAGAAACCGATAAATAAAGGATCTGCACTGACAGAGGAGACAGACGCCGGGAAGAGACTAGAGGAGAATTAGAAAATTAGTTTGAAGTGCAAGTAAGCAAGTGCTGTTGTCAGATCAGTGCAGTCCAAACATCTTCACTGGAGCAGCTCGCTCCTGCTCTCTCCTGTTCGACATCCTGTCAGCTCCCTTTCTTCACTCCCTCTTAATTCCCAGATAGATCATATGACAGCCGCTTCCTCTCATATCACACAGAATCAACAGAGATATCGTTTTTATCCAACAATCTTCTGAGCATCTTTCTGTTTGTACACAATAAGCCAACCAGCGTCTGTGCTCATCTGATGTGTGACTCAGTGCATTTGTGAAATGTTGAGCTATCCTTCTCCACAGCAGGCTAAATAGATTCAATCTAGTTTCTTTCGTACTTTCTATCTGCTACTTAGTGATGTAGTAACTATACTATGTTAGTGGATGGAACATCAAACTAAAAGACCAAACTAAAACATGAAAGAACATGTTTTTTACTAATGTATTATCCCGCCTATAGTATATTCATATTTATCTTGCTCATAGTTCTATATCATACAATACCTGTTAATACTGTACTATTCCATTTATATTTCTTACTGCTCATAGTTCTTATATCATACAATACCTGTTAATACTGTACTATTCCATAAATATTTCTTACTGTACATATCTATTTATTTACATTCCACTTTAAATACGCACAATACTTTGCACTTTACTGCCTTTTTGTTGCACTTCTGGTTAGATGCTAAACTGCATTTCGTTGTATAAGTACTTGTACTTTGCAATGACAATAAAGTTTAATCTAATCTAAAAAAATCTAAATAACTTTACCTAATATGACAGGAACCATCTTTGGGATAGTTCGTCCTAATTGACAGCCGAGACTGACTCATGATTGGTGGAGCACGGGTTTCAGTGGGAACTATGTCTTCGGCCCAAGAAGGCAGCATCGGTATCCAGAATATTTTGGCTTCATTTCTGGATAGTGGAAGGAAGTGGAGATATGCTGTCCGTCTATAAACACATTCTACGAGCCAACAACATGGCGGCACTAGTCAATCGCAAAAGCTCTTCCAGTCACAACCAAGGAAGAATCAGGATTGCGTCCACGACCCAGAGGGTGGTTCTATGTTATTCTATGCATTACACAAAAAGGAACGGGGCTAAATTGCTCATGAGCTATGACAGTTTGCAGCTGGTCAACAGCACAAATGTGTGCACGTCAAAACTCACAGCTAATTGTATGTATACGCTTGACAGATCTGCTGATCCAGTAATAACTGAATCTGTTTCCCCTTGTGTCAGCGCTCACATCGTTGAATGGCAAAAGATCTCTATTGCCACGTTCCAGGGTCTTGCCTGCCTTGAAAGGCCTTGAAAGGTGAGGCTGTGGAATCAGAGGTCTCCACATACTTTATGTGTCCGCAAACCTTCGCCCACACAGCACATTATCACAGGCCGAATCCCTTGACCCAGCACATTCACGTCAGCATGAGTTTTTAAAGGTGTGGGGGGGGGACAAAACAAGTATATACACGTGTTTTACTTTACACCATTACAACAATAACTCCAACTTGCAGTTTCCTTCTGATTTAGAATACTGTATTTCTTGCACTCATTAAGCAATTGTGCACAATCCATAAAGTAAATCAGTGTCCACCTCTGCCGCTGCTCTTTGTATTGATTGCATTTATCATTCAGCTAACAACTTCGTTGCCTGAAAGAGTTTGCTCGCAGAAATGAAAACCTGCTGCAGAGTAAGATACACTGTGGCTCTAGTTTTGTATTGTGTCATATACATGTGGCTTTTGTGTGACAGCAGCGATTAGCCGCCCTCTGTCTGTCTGCTACTGTGTAAGCCCGTGTTGTTTTCCTCCCTCGCCGCCTTATCGGGTTTTGGAACAGGTCTCTTGGGACGGAGATTAAGAGGGACAGAAATAAAAAGGTGGCACGAAATGAAAATCCATGTGGAGGACTCCTAGAAAATGCTTTCATAGAATGTACTGTTCCTTTGAACTCACTGAAGATAGGGTTTTATTGCCTGTTTTAGTTTGTTATCTTATTTTCGGTGTTCTTGGGCGCACGCCAGATGTGCATGGAGTTTGCTGAGAGTTTGGGTATAATTATGTGATATAGTGCAATGCGTGCTCGGCAGACACAGTCCCCGTGTGTGGGAGCGAACAGCCCACAGGTGTGACACAAACCGCTGACACATCATTTGTGCAGAGAACTGTCATTTCTTCCTGTGGAAATGTAGCTCTGTGTGCCCACGTGCAGAGGACCGCGGTGGCAGGGAAACTCAGCAGCCACATCAATATACCTATATTCATACACACATATTCTCATCCTTCAAATCAGTGACTGGTTTTGCTGTCTGGCAACGTGGGATTATTATGGATTACTGACCATAGCTGTAATTATGAGGTATTTGGGTGTTTGTGTTTGTATGTTCTGTCTGTGATTGACTGCTGACCTGTCGGGGGGGGTACCCAGCCTATCACCTAATGTCCGTGGGATTGGCACAAATGATAAACTCTCCAGATAATGGATGGATGGATGGTTTTAATTTCGTAGCCAATAAACCAACCACAGAATCATAAACAAAGTGGGTGTCTGGCTACCACAGAAAAAACAACTATTGATGCAATTCACACATGATTAATGCTGCAAATGACTGAGTGAATATATGGCTCATTTTGCAGTGATTGTGGGAGGTATAACAGAGTTCCATTACTGCGTTGTGGTGTGCAAATCGTGTATCTTATGTATTTGCATGATGCTTTGAAGGCGGCACCAGAGTAACTGCTCATTCGGTATACCCTGGTTGAAATGCTTTCCTGTAACATTACCTATAAAAAATAATTAATTTAGCTTTATTTCAGTTTACTCCCTGAGAGCTGCCTGGCCAAAATGTGCTAGAATTGGTAATCCTGACCGAGCTAGCAAGTGCAGGCACTTAGAACAAAAAGAAAATCATTGGACAAACTTAGAAAAAATACTTTGAGTGATCAGACACAAATTATAACTTTTTTCATTCATTTTTTTATTTTTGTATATGACCACGCACTGCCTGACAACTGCTAGAAGCCGACTTTTCCATGACTTTTTGGCTAAATTCTCCCGTTTCTCTTTGAGCTGTGTGCGTCTCTCCGGCTGAAGACTACTGCAGTGCACGGTGAGAGCAGGGGCAGGGAGCGAGCAGGCAGGCAGGTCGATAGGTGACAGATGGATATTCCAACCAATGATTTCATTAGATCCAAAGGAAATGACAGTTTTCCTTATTTTTTCGAAGACTTTAGAAAGAGGATTTCAACTAATAGCTTAAAAAGTGTTTCACAGTAAATTACCAAGGCCTAACTGTAGCTAAGTAATTGTATATGCTTAAACATTACTAGAAATTAATCCTCAGATGTGGCAGTTTAGACTACAAATAAAGTTTTTCTTTCAATTACTTTTTAACATGAGTTGACTTGAGAGGCATTTACATATTAGCTTTGTTACTGTTTTAGCAAGAGGGGAATTTAATTTCACACTGAAAATACTTGTACAGACTTTGTAGGGACTTCAAATAAGCCACAGAAAGTCTCTGACACCAACCAACCCGCTCCCCGACACTGGTTTACAGCTTTTAGTCTTGATTTCAACACTGCCCTTCACTCGGTGCACAGACACCATTAAAGTTTACCATATTTTAATATTAAATCCTTTGCCGTGCTGCCCTGTTTTGTTCTGTTGACAAGTTGGACTTGAGTGCCTCTCAAAGATTATTGCAAAGCCATGCTGTTTCAAATTGCATTGCCAAGTGCTCTGAGATTATTAACAAAGCTGTGCTGCTTTTTGCAGTTGAGCGTGGAGCGGCAGTAACACTTGGCTCAGCGCCACAGTGTATGAATATATTAATGATGATGCATGGAAAGCTCTGATTTTTCCCATTTTCTCACTTGAATGGAAAGTTTACATAGCCTCCAATGTGCTGACTAAGTTCTGTAATCCTCAGGCTCATTACAAACCCCCTTAAATTTTAAAGGGTAGGGGACGAAAAATCAATTGGCAAAACAAGAGCTTGGTTTTACAGCGTGCTGAAAAGCTCACATCTGGGAAAAGCCCTGGTGTCATGTGAAAAGCAGCGTTATTGAAAACAAAATGCATGCATCCTGTCCCCCTCAGTGAGTGACTGACTGATTAGGTGACCTGTCACTGAGTTAAGTCCAAGAAATCCTGCTGCTATGAGTGACACGTTGACGGCTCAGTAAATGAAATCCAGCATTTTATTGCCAGCAAGTCACTCAGGCAAAGCTTGGACTCTCTGTGGGATTTGCATAGAGAATATGGAATATCACACACACACACACACGAACACACGCAGTTTATTTGACTCGAATGGACAAGCAGACAACACAACACCCCCCCCCCCCCCCCAAACACACACATCGTATGTCGTCAGTATTGTTTCTCCTTGCTCTAGTAAGCAACGACCTTAGCGACAAGCTGCCTTATCTCCTAGCTGAGCACATCTGTGTGTTGATTTGAGTGTTTATGTGTATCTGAGGGTGAGTTACACATTGGCTGACAAATCCATCATTTGTTTTGTCTGTGCATCAGATCTCAATTAATGTGTTTCCATTCTCGGTCCAATGCGTCTTTAAGTTACGTATAAGCATATATGTGTGTATTGAACATAAAACTGTATTTGGGTTCTTAACATTGGTCTATTCTGACCAATATGTGCCTTAATAATCGCACAACAAATATTGGATTACATGTACAGAGGCCTGTTATTGTGGCAGCAGCTCAACAGCTCTGCTGCTCAGGACTTACAGCAATTATTGCAGTTATGGTTAATTAGCTTGCAAACACTGAGGATTCAATTTCTAATCAATATGAGGAGAGAAAAGTGTGTACAGGCTACTGACCCACGGGTGGCATTAAAAGATAACACTTAAGGAAACGAGGAGCTGATGTCAAAGCTGTTGTGAGTAGCATTTAAGCATCTATTATTCAATACCACCCTTATTTTACTAGGGTGACAATTTCTTTTAAATTGTCATTTAAAAGACTAACAGCATCGACAGTCGTGGTGGGAATTTTACATTGTTTGCCATTGCGATGGATTTGGCAAGATATCATAGTGTTTTGATACAGGAAAAAAATAAAATGAATTTGATCTTTGCAGCTTAAATGGAGCATTTGGTCTTTCTGGCATAGACAGGTGTTGTTTTTTGTATGGCTGATTTCAAATCGTATTTCAGCCTGGCTCTCGGACGGCAGGCAGGAAACAGGTGTTCTTTTTCTGAATCCTGATGAGCGCTAACAGGAACAGTGGCGTGAGATCTATGGTAGGGGAGAGCGGGTAATGTGGGACATTTTTTACATTTGCTCCCCTCTAGGCGAGCTAAAATGAGATATCAGTAAAATTTACACATTTCCCATTAATTCAGGATGTTTTCTAGCAATGGAAATGATCAGAATGTCTTCAGGACAAAGGGCAGTGAAAATATGATTGTTTTAAAAAAAGTGGTCTTGTGTCTCACTTTACCCCAGCTACGGGGTAAAGTGGTCCACTTACTTTTTCCACTTTAAAACTACCATAACAACACATGTGGTAATAGTTAAAATCCTGACAACCACACATTCCAAAACTAATATCGGACTAGTAAGAGAATCATGAGGATTGGTCAATTAAGCACATTTATGATTATTATGATTCATGTGATCTCTTGCACACCCTAGCTTACCTGCACAATGTCGCAACAAATTAGCTTTGTTCATTTGACATTTTAACTTTAGTATAATTTCTCAATTGCTTATTAACTGGAGTTATTTGTCCAGTTAACCCCAGCATTATTAATATAAGTATTCAGGCATTAATCTACTTGAAATGTTGACATGCTGGTTTCAGTAGTTTCAGTAACCTGCTTTTCCTTTAGCTACCATGGTTATTCTGGTGGCAGCCATTTCTCTCTGTCCCTTGCCTGCTCTATCAAGCTGGTGGTAACCTACAACTGTTAAGTACACATGCCCAAATACCTGTGTGGTTAAAACAGATCAACAGCTCAATCCACAACGCAATACAGCTGTATCACAATACAGCAGCTGCAGCTTATTTCACTAGCATGTTTTAAGGCTGGAATCCAGGTAAATTGCCTTTGTCACTTTTAGATTTTCCCTTAAAGGAGCCCTGAGGTCTCTTTTTAAACCACAAAAAAAGTTATGTGAGCAGAGAATAAGATTGATGCATTTAGTAAATATCAAGGACCTTAAAGAGTTACACCAGACTCAATAGCAGTGGTTTCATGACCTCGCTGGGTGGGTGGAAGTTTATTTTATATTATGTCAAAAATATACATTTGTTACACTATAACCTTTACATTGGAAATACATTGACCTTTGTATATAATTGCCCTAAGTATCAACATTTAGCTGAAAAAATGAGCTTAAAAAAGTAAATGTAGGTTACTGGGCAAACATTTTATGCTATATAAAGAATATTTTGAGATGGGATGGCAGAGCAGCTGTGTCTACAGGAAATACCAATACATTGTGTGTATACTATATCTAAGAATTGCTGACATGTCGAAAGGAAAATCCATGGGATCCGTTCTCATTGAAGCAGCAAAGGAGCAGATAATGGAAAATGAACCTGCACCTCCTGAGCATACTGCAGTTGCTGGGATATTCTCCTAATACTTTGCAATGCGTCTCACAGAGCTCTGCCTCCCTCCTCCATCATTCGTCCCCATCCTCCGACCAGCCACTTTAGGTGTTTCCTAATAGGTCAACTCACCCATTCCTCCATCCACACCTAATCTGTACCTTCACCTTGTATATGTATCTTACCCCCTCATCCTCTGTATTCCCTCTATCCATTGCCAATAGAGAAACATAATTGCAGTATGGAATGGAGTTCCCTCTTCTTGATTTCCCTATGGACTGAAAAACTGTAGATATGTGTGCCAGTATACTCACAGTTTGAGATTCAGTGGAGAAGAAGCAAGTGCATCATGAATAGAAAATGCACATTTCCAAAGACAGTGGTTTTATTTTATATCATCTTGCTGAGTATAGAGTTCTCTGTCCTCTCTGTCCTTTGTGCTATAAATAACAGTAACTTTCTTCCTCAGTAGCATAAACACGTATGGACAAAAATGTTCTATTTATAATTATTTGACATTTGCAGACAACATTTTAGTCTCAGGTTTTTTCAAGTTAAAATGACATGTACTTACAGGCTTTGTCTAGTCAATCAATAACTACAATACATCAAAACCTCAGTTCATGACTTAAGCAGGGCAGGAACAAGTTACTGATTCAAGCTTAGTGCTGCAGCTATAAAGTTAGTGTGAGTTCTCAAAACCTTTTATTGAACCTGTCCCCCCAAAAAGTTGTTGTTTTTATTAACAGTATTAATAAAGTAATGAATTATGTTTTTAACAGTGGTTTTATGTATATTAAAATATCATAATTTATTTTAATTTTTTTTGTGACCTTCAAGGGCAGTGGATTAAGGTTTTGTATTGCTCTGGACATATCTAGGCTGTTTTTCCCTGTCCCCAGTCTTTGTGCTAAGCTAAGCTAACTTGCTTCGCTTGGTAGATATTAAGTGTACTGTCATCAAGAGAGGTATCAGTCTAGTCAACATTTTCCATAATCTTTTCAATTTTAAAACCTTCCCGCATTTCAATGGCTCTATGCTTTTTTTGAGGAGAAATGGTTTGTGTTTAACGCTGTATACTCTAAGAAAAAAGTAACCCCTTATTTCTAGGCTGTCACAGGATGTGTTGCACATGTACAAGTATCAGGCCGTAAAAGGGCAGTTATGAAAGATGTGTAATAGAGCACCATGAAAAAAATCGACAATATGCTGCAAGAAAATGTGGAAATTAGAACCTAATACAACTAGACTTTCAAGCTGGTTTGGTAGAGGGAGTTTAAGTAACACTGACATTTATATTAAGTGGCTGACGATCTCTGGAAAGATGAAGTCTGGTGCAGTTATTAAAGTAAGAGCTTTAAATAAGTGTATTTTTCATCGGAGTACAGCGAAACAGTGGTTGTGTTGACAATTGAAATTATTATGTCCAATTAACAGCTGTCTCATTGGGTTGGACAAGGTCTCGTGATCAGTACATAACTGTTAATTTTGAAATTGAATGGAGGCATGTTATTCTCATAATCAGGTTTGTATTTTTAACCTGAAAGTTTTTACTTTCTGTTCAGAGAATGCATAACAGTCTCATACTGTCAATTGCTGCAGCTCCTCTTCTCAGCCTATGTCTGAAACACTTGGTTTTAGCTTTTGTCTCTTTAAGGCCCCCCTCCCTTGAAGCCATGTATGCTCTGATTGGCCTGCTGGCCTGCTCTGTTGTGATTGGTCAACTCTATCCGGCAGAAAATATCAGCCTATAACATGATTAAGAAATCATAAAAATTTAAAAGCATGATAGGTCTCCTTTAAGTGAGTTTGGTGTATAAATCCAGTGGCTGCATAACAGTTTGAGTTCAGAGATCCTTCCCTTGAGGGATGAGAAAATCGTTTGAGGGCTTTGAGACATTCAGGCTAAGAGCGGGTCCATGTTTTACATCAACATGTCATCGGATAATCAAATATCCTTAGTCTTAGGATCCATAATCTTCATTTTTAGAGCTTGCTTATTTTGGGAAACATAAACCAGACAGCATTAACGTTTCAGTAGATACATTAAGTAAGTGCTACTGTGGTTTATATCTGTCCAGGTGCCGGATTGTAAAAAAGTGGAAAAGCGAAAGCATAAGTAGATTTGATAAAAAAAAAATTGTCAGACAGGATGACTCTACTTTTTGGAGAAGCTTACTGTGGGCAGTGCTAACGGAATGTTTCCCATTGCTGTATTGGTGTATGTATTATGTAGTAGCAGGAGACACAGTTCCATTTTCCAAAAGTACTTAACTAGCTCTCAGGCCCCAATCTGAGCCATTTGATACATGAAATGAAGAATTATCCTCTCAGGGTACTCCAATGAGAACAGAAGTATTTGGATGTAAAATGGGCTGGTTGCCTGTCAGAACATTCGGTTCTCTGCAATACATCAAATCCTTCTGATGTAATAGTCAAAGCAAAATGATTCCATTACTTTATTACTGAAATGGGTGGAAGTGCCTTTCAGGTCATTATAGTTTACGGCAGCCTCAGTTGCCTTAATGGAAGATTGCAGATGTTAAGACTGATCATACTTGACCTTCCGTCCAGAACCTCGGTGCTCGGCTACTTTATGAAACCCAGAGAATGTGTTTAGAGGTGAAAGTCTCTCAAGGGAAATCATTTCTCTTGGCACTTAGCCTTGCTAAACTTAGGAAAGTTGAAGTTAACTTTGGTCTAACATGAAAGTTAACTACGATGTTAAGGTTAGGATCAAAGATGCACTGATAAGACAAGTATTAGCTCAGGTATACTAGAATATGAAGGCCACGCACTCTTCTCTCTAGTAGCTTCTGAAGACACCAGAGTGGGCTGCATTAATCAAAGGGCAGAGTGCCATCTCATCTCCAGTCATTTGAGATCAACAGGGTGTACAGGAGTCAGGGGAGAGAACTATCTGAACGACTGTTAAATTCCCCTCTGAGGAGTGGAGCCCGTGTCCCTTGCAAGAGACAATCATTTCACCAGTGTCATCGCTGAGCTGCCACAGCCACAGTTCTGGAGGAAAACAATCTGTTTCCTATTTTGAGCAATGGTCGTTAAACAGCTCCATGGCTGATACTTAACAGGATTCAAATACATGAGCAATATTGTCTCTGTGCTTTTGTACACTGATGGGCTCAAATGACATCTACAAATTGTTATTGTGTAACAAGTGACTACATCCCACAAGCAGAATTATTACAGTTGGACTGGTAAACAGTGTAAATGACTTGAATTACTCACACAGTAACTGGCTGCAATGACTAGCTTAGAAGTTTCATAGTGACTATGCATCCTGTGTGGCAGATTTAAAATGCCCAAATGGTGTACTATTGAAGTAAGTAGTTTAAAGGAACAGCGCAGCATTAACTGTATTTACCATGATAATAATTCAAATGTGACTAATTTATAATATTGATGTTACCCAGTTTTATAGCAGCACGCAGAACCAATAAATGTGGATTATTTATTTGGATTTTTTAATGAATTGTCCAACACATAAAGATGTTCCCACTTTCTCCCTTAATCCAGAATTAAAGACAAAACATCTCTATTGAGATATGAACACTGCCATGCTGCTCATTTGGAGCCAAAGTCTCAGCGGTCAATCATGAGGTTTCACTGTTTTACCATCAAATAGATAATTAAAACCAAATTTACCGGAAAAATGTCAGTGTGACGAGAACTGCCTAAAATGACAGAATACATATTTGAGCAAAAATCATTTGACCTGTACTTTGATGGAGTTTGTTCCATGCCCCATCTATTAATATGGGGGAAGCAGATATGACAGGAAGCACTTTGGCCTCACTTTTTTTGGGAGCTATATGGTCCAACATCAACATCCTGTCTAATATTGTATGTATATAGAACAGTCTAGGGTGTGCTCAAATCCACTGTTGCTGGTTTAATGGTGCAGCAGGCTCAATAGGTTTTACTTTGTCTCTGAATTAATCAAGGATGTATCCTGGGCCTAACATGCACATACACACACAAAAAACAATCACAGCACATCTCCCATTTTTTTCAACCGCTCTGTGTAGGAAACGGTGCACTTATCGCATGAGAGCGGACCATCTGCGTGTGAAATAAGCTACATTGTGCACAAGCTCATGCATGCACATATTACTATCTTCATAATGCACCCTTAAAATAATGTTGAAATACTGCACCATTGACTCCAAACCAGGTCTTTGTTGGTCAATTAGATAGCACTGTGCCTGGCCACACCTCATTTTAATGGGTGATCAGATGGGCACAAGTGCATTTGCCATTTCAAATATGTGGTCCACTGGAGAGGAAAATGAAAATAGTGTCGATATGACACTAGCAAAGACACTCGCGTCTCGCTTGGCGCTGCTGTGACGCGGCTGTATGATGGGGCTCTTTATTTTGGCAGACTGCTATCTGCAATGATGTGCACCGAAGCAGCCATCCTTTATCTTTGAGCTGAGACAAAGTGGGGAACAGCAAAAAGAAAAACCTGCAGTGGAATGTTTACCGAACGTCGGGAACGGAGAGAGAACATTGTTGTTATTCACTCCACCCACACAGTCGACATACCGACTGTGTTTTCCTTCACCGCATCTTGCATGCAGTGATTTAGATTTATTGCAGCTCTACTGAGATGTTATTGGACCAGATGCTTAATTAATTTCCACAACTTCAGCCAGAGTCGGTGAAACTGCCTGGAAAAACTCACACTATCGACAATTGTGGGGCACAGGTCTGCAATACAAGGAGCTGCACCTTGTTAGATTGTAGGTAATGTTACAATTGAACTTTATCTTGGACTGAGCCCGGAATATTTTCAGTTTTCATTGAACACCTCTGACTGCAGGAAACATAACTGCCCAGGACTTTTGTGACATAGCATTGCTTTCTGCCGAGCCCTGTACTGAGCATATTGAAGCATGTGGTCTAATGGATTTCATCTGAACTGGCCTTGGTAATATGCAATGATTCCTAGGCTTTCAGTATCTCAAAAGACCTTGTGAAAGTCCACAGCCTTGTGCGTTTCTGTACAATTCTCTGTACATGGCTTGAAATGTCAGCTGTCCTTTACAGTGGCAGCTGGTCTATTCTCCCTTCCCATGAATTCACTAAACCCAAAGGAAATCTTACACCATGGTTTCTGTTGAATACATTCTGCCATCAGAGGTTTTTACACAACCCTTTCCACCAGCAGTACGATGAAGAGATTGCATTGTAATTTTGAACACTTTCCAAAACTGGTCTGACCGGTTCCAAGAGTCATTACGGGGAAAGTCATATAATACAAATGTTTTCCAACAATGAGCCCCCCGGTACATTGGATCTATCCACTCTACAGCTTGGTTTCCTGACTATGAGTCATACCCACATGTATATTTACTCTAGCATTACTGAAGTCCCCAGGCAGTATCAGTGGACATGAGAAAAATATTCTGTCAACAGCCTGTGTGCTGGGGTATGTATCAGTCATTCACACCTCTTTAACTGCAAATCTATCTTTCTGACAGTGTTGGTGGTAATGTGTTATGTCTGTTTTCCCCATAATAACTGCTGTGGCAAATATATCAGAGAGAACAGACGCATTCAATAGAAATATTTTTTTCTCAGGGTTAATGCATCTTAGTGTACTGTACTACTTTAGTTACTGGATGAAATAGACCTGTCATATCTGGTCTCAACTGCCTGTTCTTACCTCCATTTATTTACGTTTTACCGACATTCTGTGTGGCTCCAGGGATGGTAATGTGAGTACACACAGTTTGCCACTTAAACCCAAATTTCTTCAAGACTCATCAGATTGCCATGACATTTCGTACCGACATTTTGCTCCGAGCACCGATAACCTTATGAATAGCCTCTAAGAGCTGCTTGCATGGCTGCAGAGGCTTGTGCAGATGATGCTACTAATTCACAGTTAACTAAAATGTCAACGTTTTGGTGGAGAACACTGGACATGCGACACATGCATCACTTGTGCAGATAGTATTATGCCAAATGTGATTTGTAGAGATAATAGTTACTGGGTAATTGTACTTGACTTTGTGTGACACAGGCTAGGAGGGTTAAACAGTGTTTTAAAAAGATGAGGCAATACAGCTAAGTATCTAACAATGCTTTTTTATTGGTGGATTTACCAGGTAATGAGAGAACTCAGAGGAAACAAATCTGCTTGTGTGCGAAGTGACACCAAGGGAGCAGCAGCATATTACTATTTTAATGATACTCCATTACAATAACAATAAAACACATATATTTGCTCATTTTTTGTCGGTCAAAAAATTTGCCAGACGACAACTCATTCGGATGGAGACATGCGAATATTTATGTTCGTGACACGTTTAACAAAAAAGCATTGAAACTGTGCTGAAATAGCAACGTTGCTGTGAACCGTGGGCGAAAGCAGAAAAACAATGGTGAGACCTCGGATCTCTTGAAGAGCCGCAGAGCTTCTGCCACTGAACAGCAGCTGGTGTGGCTGCTCTGATCTGTTAACATATGTGCGGAAATGCCTGGACATTATACGTTAAGTTCCGTCGTCCTGCATGCTATCCCACCCCTCACTGAAAGCTCAGAGACGTCTGTGTTGTTTGAACATGTCTGACCAGAGAGTCTCCTCTTGCTGGATGGGAAAATGACTGATCCGAAACTAGCAAAGACAGTGTTATCCTGCTTGGTGCCATTTTGTGCTAGTCATAAAATAGGGACTTATGCGTAAATGAAGAGGTCCTAAATCGTTTCTAAATGACTAGCTATATAAAATGCCTCTCACTTAGTGCAAATAAAATGAACAACACAAAGTAATGTAGTGCTTTAAGAAAAACAACCAACTCTATTGGTCTCAGTTGTTCTGTCCTGAGCAGAAAGAACCGAGAGAGGAGAATCTGCACTTGATAACAATATGATGCTTTGGTTAGACACAGCTCGACTACAAAAATAGAAAGTGGATATAGACCGGTGGGCACTGAGAAGCCTGGATATGGTAAATCCTAATGACCAACAGCAGACACATTCAGGAGAAATATTGCCGTCCTGAATACAGTCTCCTTTCAGGATAAGTACACACAGGTGCTCTTCACACCCTCTATGGACATTGTGGTGTTTATTTAGGACAACAGGGATTCATATCACGAGATACCAATTCATGTAAATCTGACTTTTTGAGCATCACATTAGTAAAGGATAAAAATAGATAATGTCATTATACTCACTCCCGTTAGAGTGTAAACAACATCAGCAACCGCACTTTATCAAGCTCCACTGGGGAAACATCCAGACTGGTGACGCATCACAAAATGCCAGAAGCTTTTTGCCATTTTCCCTCATTAAATCTGCACTGCAGAGTCATGTCATGTCACCTCCAGCCCTCCACCCACCCACTCACACACAGACACACCGACTCTAGTACACTCACACAGGCAAAGCACTGCTCGCATTCACAGGGATTCACACACACACACACACACGCACACACACACACACACACAGAACACCTGTGGGTGGTCAGTTAGCATGTTTAGTTGTTTGTGGCTGTTAAAACCTGCCCTGCCTGAAGGCCTACGAAGAGAAAGAAGTCACTGAAGAAGACTTTCACCGTGTGTGTGTGTGTTTCTGGGGTTCTGTATTAACACTCCATGTTGAAGACAATACATATAAGTAACAGACAGAAATTATGATTTTTTTGCGGGGGGGTTGAGGGGTTCTTAGAAGTTTACTGCCAGAGCAATACAACTTATAACACTATATGCAATATCTTGTGTTTGGTTGGAAATCCTCACCAGAAGGGCAAAGGTAAAAAAAAGAAGACATAATAACCGTTTCTCTGTGATGCTCAGAGAAACCTTTCAGTTTTGAGTGATATGTGAAAGTCCACTGCCAATCTTGATGAAAGATGCGTCTCTAGAAGCTCCATGACATGACGATTAAATGTGCAGAGTGGCCTTTGTACATCTGTATTAAAGATCTGACATGAAGCAATAATTCATCACAGAAAACCGTCTCCTGCACACTGTCAACACTAGACACCTTCACATTGACACCAATATTCCCATAATAAATTGATTAAGACAAGAGTCTGAACACGGACTTTAAATCTTACTGCTGACCATAAGGTATTTTTACTCGATTGCTCAGGAAAATAACAAAGTGTGCTGTTCCTCCCTGAGAGGCGGTGGACTAGTGGCAGGAACTTGGACTATGGGCAGAAATGGTCTCTGGTTCTTCTCTGGTTCGACTCCACGGAGAAACAACAAAAAGACGAACCTGGATTGATCTGTCCAAAAATCCACTAGGATTCTCCGTATCCTATCTAGTGCCCCTGAGCAAGGCACATTACTCCCCCGACATCTGCTCCCCGGGCGCCGTACATGGCTGCTCACTGCTCTGTGGGTCCTGCACCAGATGGGTTCAAAGCAGGGGTTACATTTCCCTCCCTGCATGAGTGAGCCTGTGCATGTCTGTGCATGTGTTTGGGACAAATAAAATAAATGTATCTTAATCTTAATCATATGTAGAGTTACTGAGGTTGGACCATTAGAGCATCAATGAGAATTGTAGACACCGGTGATGGTGGAGTCGAGCCAGCATGTTGATCACGTGTCGCTGGAGATCGTGGAGGTAAGAAATGGTGAAATTCCAGCAAAATTGTTTCAACAGTGCTGACTTTCTCCATTTTGGGTAAACATGTGTATTCCCCCTGTGGCTGTCTTCCTGTGGTTTGACTGTCCACTTTGATGTCAAATTGGACTTTTCATCTACATGTCGCATGATCTTTAGCAAAATGGTATTTCTGAGAACCCTGATATAACAACATGTCTTGTTCAAACATTACAAGAGTTTGCTGTGAGCCTATGGGAGAAATACATAAGCAAAACGGCGTGGGAAGGAAGAGGTGAACTCGCTGATCATTGATCCTGGTGCCCCAGACATACATGTCCGATGTAAAGGATGTATTCCTGTGAGGCCCTTACAGCAAAATCCAGCATATGTGTGTGAGTAAGTATATTCTGTATCGGTTTGGAGTTTATGTATTTTGATACAAGAGAGAAAAACATCTCACTGTGGGGTTTGTGTAGATACACAGCTCTCCATTATTTATTGTAATACTTCAATAGACCCATCGCTCTTCAGATTTTCTCTCTGCAAAACTGGGTCAATTATTTCCCTACATTTGTATCTGCAGGTTCTCACCAATCATTGGCCTTTTTCAGATTTGTCAGATTTGTTTGTTTGATTGATCACCCAGACACATTTGTTTTTCTCCTCCTATTTTTAAAAGAATTAAGATTGTATGGCTATTTGACAAATGTGTGATAAAAAAGTAATAACTCTTACTGCTTCTCCCTTAACGTGGAAGAATTGAATTACCGAGTGTCTGCCAGGATAAATTGATTGCACAATAGGAAAGAGGATAAAGTACTTTTTTCTCTATTTAAAATTTGTTTCCAACAGTTGATGGTTAAATCCAACTAAAATAATTCAATACATATTTGTTTGATTACATTTTTTAATCAAAACCAACTGTTTGCACAGGTTATAGGACAAAACGAAGAAAAGCTGTGATTTTAGCATCTCCAATTTACTGCTGACAGAGGGATAAACTCTTGCTTTGAAACTGGACATAAACTTTTTCGGATTAATTTGTTTTGATTCAGTATTTCGATGGTAGAGGAAGACAATATGATTTAAAATATTTTAGTTGACATTCGTAATAATGCTTTTAGGGAGATACAGGGTTCGTTTGCTGAGGAATAACGTCAGCTACTGTTCAAACACGTCGATCAAATTTCAAACACTAAATTCCACAAGTACAATTAAAAATCATCTTCAATCCGACTGCCTTAAGGCCGGCGCATGCTTCTGCATTTTCACGGGCCCGCAAGTGCAAGAGCCCTTCCGGGCCCCTTACGTGCTTATGTATCTCTTCTTACGTGCTTACGTGCGTCGCCCAAGTTTTGTAACTATACGGCGAACTCCGTAAGCCTCACGCAGCCCGCAAGGCTGTGATTGGTCTGCTAACTACATCCTTTCTGGAGACGCATTTCCGGTTTCATGCCATATAATATCAGCAGAAACAGAGAAGATTTAGAAGAACGAATATGGACCAAATAGAAGAGCATTTGGCAGAAGAGATCCGAAAGTATGACCACTTGTATAACACGTCACTGACTGGCGGATTTGTCCCTGAGGAGCCGCAGTGGCGATGTAAATAAACAGTCGACGACGACTGCCACTCACAAAGAAGGTGTCTCTAAAGCCGTCTTCAACAAAAATCGTTACTCCACCTAGTGTTCTGGCGGGGAACTGCTTTCTAACACACGCAATGGTTTGAGAAGCATGAATGACAACGAGTCCTTTGACACAGCTGCGTGAAAAGCCGCAGACGCAGTTGCAGAAGCCTGCGCCGGCCTTTACACCATGATTTGGTTGAGTTAACAAGTAAAAGGAACATTGATCCATTGGTTCTCTGAGGCTGGCGGCTGCTGCAGGAGACTGAACTCTCAAATTCACACCTTCAGTTTAGAGTCTCCACTCAACATTATCCTCAATCTGCTGGTCTTTGGACTAATGAAGGAAGCCTGAGAGAAAAAACCCACAGGGGAGAAAAATGCAAACTCCAGCCAGAAAGACCCCGACCGAACCAGGATTTGAACCTTCTTGCTGTGAGGCGAAGGTGCGAACCACTGCAACACCATGAGCAACATTTATGTTGATAGATATTAGATTACTCATTGCCTTCAGCTTGAGCTCTGCTAAGGCTATGTAGAGGAATATGGAGATTATGATCATCTTTCTTTGGTGCTGCTCTAAAGTGCACCACACTGTAATGTAGATCCATCACATTCTCTGGCACAAGTCTTTTGATTAAGGTATGAATCCAGTATTTCTCCATGCTTTTGTGAGCATTCACAATTAGTTTTGTCACACTGCGGGCCAAATGTTGCAGCGAGCATTTTATCACTGAGTCACAGAGGACACTCTTTGCAGCTTCTTTGTTAACTCTTTTTAAATAACTTGACTGCAAAGCTGTTAACAGACGTTGTGTTGGGGGCTAACTAAATTGGTCTCATCTGTCACCTGCAGACAATATGGCACTGACAGATGGACCAACCATATATTACCAGTCTGCACACTGGCTGGCAGCTCACAGACATGTCTACTGGCAATGGGAAAGGACTTGAACCTTATAAGTGGATTTAACTGCATTCAAAATTAAAGCATATACGTCATTTTATTTAAAATGTTGCAAACAGTGCCCATCACTGCCAGATCTGGCAATTGCATCCACATAGTGGGATGCAAAAGACTTAGTTAAAGGATTCACATATTTCAGTAAGAAATAATGATACATGATATGTTTAGGGAAGTCTATAAAGTAGAATTTCTCGTAATTAACTTAAAATCCTGAAAACATGATTGGCTGTGGGACACACCCTGGCACTCAATCAAACCTGGCTTGGTCTTTGTCAAGTGATGGTGTATGGAGACAATGAATGAAACGTTCTATGATCCTGGGTTATATTTATAACGGACGTTCTTTCATCTTAGAGAGGAGATAAACCTAAAGCCAGGAAGGCTAAGCTTTTTACTACTACTACTAAAGTAAAAGTAAATAAAACAAAGAATACACTGCAAATATACAACGCTTCTGAGTGTTTTTGGTTTTGATTAGGGGTGCACCGATTTATCGGCCGTACATCGGTAGCGGCCGATTTTCGCCTCGTTTACTATTATCGGCGTATCTGTAATAAACTTGACTTTCACCGATATCATTCTCCGATGTTCATTCGTATGTTTTCTGCAAGCCAAACGAAACGGGTCCACAACAACTGATGGACCGCTCCGCAGCAACCCGGTAGAGCGCTCCGCAGCGGCAGGGAGGGCGCTCCGCAGCAACCCGGTAGAGCGCTCCGCAGCAACCCGGTAGAGCGCTCCGCAGCAGCAGGGAGGGCGCTCCGCAGCAACCCGGTAGAGCGCTCCGCAGCAACCCGGTAGAGCGCTCCGCAGCGGCAGGGAGGGCGCTCCGCAGCAACCCGGTAGAGCGCTCCGCAGCAACCCGGTAGAGCGCTCCGCAGCGGCAGGGAGGGCGCTCCGCAGCAACCCGGTAGAGCGCTCCGCAGCAACCCGGTAGAGCGCTCCGCAGCAACCCGGTAGAGCGCTCCGCAGCAGCAGGGAGGGCGCTCCGCAGCAACCCGGTAGAGCGCTCCGCAGCGGCAGGGAGGGCGCTCCGCAGCAACCCGGTAGAGCGCTCCACAGCAACCCGGTAGAGCGCTCCGCAGCAACCCGGTAGAGCGCTCCGCAGCAACCCAGTAGAGCGCCCCGCAGCAACCCGGTAGAGCGCCCCGCAGCGGCAGGGAGGGCGATCCTCAGCAACCCGGTAGAGCGCTCCGCAGCAACCCGGTAGAGCGCATAAAGTAAAGTAGGTTAAGTAACCTCTTGATTCTTTATTCTTAAAGGACGAGGGTGTCAGAGCAGCTGTAAAGTTTCTTTGCAGAAGCCACCATTCCTAGAAATGCAGCTGCAGTTAGATATTTGCAGGACCATCACCAGCGTTTCCCAGCACTGGCGCGAATCGCCCGCAAATACCTGTGTTGCCCATAGACAAGCGTGGACAGTGAGCGGCTCTTCAGCAGTGTAGCTCACGTTTTGGATGAGAAGAGAAATAGTCTGGCCCCTGACAAGGCAGAGATGCTCATCTTTGTAAAGAAAAACATGCATCTTACTAGGAAGTAGAGGCCCACAATAAGGGAAGGCTTTTCTTTTGTGTCTATTTGGTTTTGTTCAAGACTGAGGCACATGTTCAGGTGAAAATGTGAAAGATAGCCCTATTTGACTTGAATTTTTCATACTTATTTAATTTGATGTTGCTTTTCTAGTATCTTTTACATTATTTAATTTAATTTGTTTAAACAAAATGTTTTCATTGGGCTGTAATTTAATTTAACAAATATATTTGTTTTGGTCTACTCTGTTACTCTTAGTACAGAAAGTACATGATTTGTCATTGAGTAGGTAGTTAATCGAGCTATTTAGCTTGATTTCTTCCGTTACAAAAGGTTATATAAAATAAAGTTTTGTTAAACTAAAGATTGTTTCATAAATCTGATTGAATTTGTGCTCATTAAAAGATAAGAGTGAAAAAAGGGCTGAAATACTTTAAAATAGTGTTTTTAAATATTGATTTCATTTTTTTCCTGGCACAAAAGGGTGAATGAATAACAACAGAAACAATATAAACATTGGTCCTGTTTTCAGCCCCTGTGATATCCTGCACCAAACCCTCATATGTCCAATTACCCCCCCCCCCCCCCCCCCCCCCCCCGCCTCCTCTGTGTACATAAGTCTCTGTGCTTCCCTTTGTCTTTGTCAGTTCGTCAACTTCATTGCCGCCTCACGTCACCCACCTTTCTCCTTCATCCTGAGTTCTCTATGATTCCCTGGTGGTTTTTATGCTTGTTTCAGTTTAGCCCATTAGAGTCCATTATCTAGTTTCCCACTGTTTTTTCTGGTTGAGAGTTGTGTCAGCCCTGCTTCTGGTTTTCCTGTTAATTTTTTCGTTTGTGGATTTTTTTTCTGAACCAACACTATGTTGGTTCTGCATTTTGGGGTCCTCCTGCTTTTTAAACAACCTGTCACTGGTTTAAAGGTTTAAAACAATCAAAAGCTGCATACCTAACTCTTACAGGTTCACAACTGATGACGTGACTATAACATCAGCTAGCGATCCCTGATATTGCTTGGGGAACCTTCAAACGTAAAAGGTATATTCAGTAAAATACCTCTATTCTACATTTGAACCCGGTTTGTTCTTAGAAAAAAAATTCATTCCCGATTCCCCCATTTTCTTTTCCCTTGAAAACGTGACATTGTTCAGAAATGGATTCACGTTCCCTATCCTGGGATTAACAATACTAGGTTCAGTGTCCCCATGGATGTTTTTTATTTCTGTTTTAAAAAAAATAATTTAAAGGCTACTGCAATATAATAAGAACGTGGAAGGATGGGTAGTTAGTCCTTTAACAGCTGCAGACCTCAGGACGGATCTCACACAATCTAAAACAACCAAATTAGAGCAAAGACAACTATCTTGATTCTTGAATATATTAACAATTGGACATCCACCATAAGAGCTCAAAGCTAACTTCAATGTTATCTGGCTTTAAACAGACAGTACACAGTGCCAAAATATGTGTCTGAGAGATTCTATGTACAGACTCATTGACGACAGCGTGGCCACAGATACAGGCCACACAGACGACCTGGCTGCCGGTAGGGGACAGGCTGTGCTGGCTCTGTACACAAAAGGTAGGTCGCGACTGAACAGCATTTCCTACTGCAATGCAGCACATGTGAGGAAATCCGAAACAAATGAGAGACTAAATCCTACATTTTGATTAACAGCGTGACCAGTCCAAGATGCATCATCTGCTTGGGGAACAGTGTCAGTGCCATAGAAGCAGCAAAAATGTCCCTCATTATCTACTCACCACTTTACTAATGGAGGCGTGTGTGAATCGAGTCGAATTTGAAGGTCGGGGCTTAGGGACACTTGGATGACACCACAGGAGCAGTATGGAGGCATGTCGTGTTTTCTTCTGTTTGTTACGTTTGGAGAAACAGTCGCCATTTACTTCCATTGGATTTGGCTGCAACACTGTTGACCTCTGAAACTCCAGAAGTCTTTTGCGGACTCAAAAACTTCACCCGGCCCTCTCTCGGCATAGTGGTGAGTAGATAATGAGTGAATTATTATTGGTCTGTGAACTATCCCTTTAATGTAAATTTCTTTCTTTTCTCTCCTGCTCATATTGTTGTCTTGTATTATATTTATAACCTCTTCATAGATCAGAATCAAACTACTATGAGTTATGATTTTCTTGTTTTGTTTTTTATTTCTTATGCGTATTTTATGATGTAACCTTCATGCCAATAAAGCACATAGAATTGAATGAGAAAGAGAGAGGGGTGACGAAACAGGAAGTGACTACAGGAAATGCAAAAACAACTCAATCACGTAATGCCTGTGTCCTGCAAAGTCCATTTTTAATCAACCGAAACATTTCCTCCTCTGACACCTCTGGACTGGTGACACTTTACAAAACATCCCTATAGCTTGAATTCTTTTCTGTACAACTGAGGTTCAGCATTGGCTTTTCATTTTCAGTCCAAAGGAAACAAAAACTAAGGATTTTCCGTACACCAGGGACAAAGTAATGCAGCAATGGGTATTTGAACTATATTTCAGCAAAGCTTTTTTATCTTTTGCTCTATGACTTTCTTTCCACAGGGGTTGAGGTAAACAGAGATGCAGGAAGGAATGGATTGAAGAGGGGATTTGTGGAAGGTGGAGTATTTTGTCTGTTGCTTTCCACCAGCTATTTGCGTCTTAAATGAGCTGCGGCAAACAGCTTCATTAAAAACTGACATTTAGATGGTAAAAGGTGACTGACTTTGACAATAACAGTTTGACTCACACTTTAGAATGCAGCTGAACCTGATGCTGCAGGGGACGAGGCCAATGTGTTAAAAACAACACTTCAGAGCTGGAATCATAATTTCAAACTGCAACGCCAAGTGTTTCTATGCTACTGAATGAGAAACAAGAGGTTTGCTTTGTGTGCATTACTAAATTTTGCACTGTGCATTAGACTTTCCTCACAGGCGTTGATGAATGGTACAGGGACTCTGTACTGAGTGAGTGTATTGTGCAGACCTCATCCGTTATTCCATTTGCCATTGAAATTCCTCAGCGAAGGTTTTTTCTGAATATAAAAGTCTTTCAAGGTTGTCACTCAAAATCTATAAAAATACGGCCGACTGAAGAAGGGATCATCAATAGGGTTCAAGCTCATTATTTTCATTTTCTCAAACAGGAAACACAACAAATAGAAAAAAAAACTCAACACAAAGCCAAACATGCTTCGTGACAACAACCTTGTGGTTTAAAAGTTCATTTAAAAGAGAGTGTATTATATATTTCGCATCACTTATTTTCTGCAGTGGCAGTTTTAGATATGGGCGGCATGGACTTGCACCAAAAATCTAAAGTTACATTCCCAGGACTGTTTTTTGTATCGCTCATAGGCATGTCACATCAATCATAGAATGTCGCCATGTGGGTCAGTTGTGGGTTTCCTGGTCTAGTTTGTGACTTGGTAGACCTCTGCCTGTGGAAATCTCACACGTCCTGTTTAGTCCTTCAGAGATCCCAATTGGACAGCTGTTAAGTACGTGTGTTCACACCTGCCATTAAAATGTGGGAAACTAATACATTTATACAGAAGCTGATTCAAGAGTAAAATCTGTCTATTATAGGATTTGTGCAATTTACTTGAATTTACTGTGTTTATTATTTGTAGTATGTTATACGTTGCCTCGTTAGAGTTTCTTCTTATTCTTTTTTAATCTTAATAAACTAGAAATTGTTTCTATTCTTTGTACCTTTACAGTTGTGATAATTATGAATGTATCATTGATATAATTTGTTTAGAATGTTATGTGGTTTGGTATTATGGACTCATCCATGTGGGCCAGAAGCTCAGCTGTCAGGCTGCTCTGAACATCTGGTTCCCAGGTTGTGTTTCTTAATGTGGTCATCCACTACCAGCACAGCTCATTCTCACAAAACAGTCTACTTAAATATTAAAGACCCTCCACACGTTCCAGTATAAAAATAAAAAACGGTGCAGATTTGCTACACGATTGTTTGAAGCCACAGAATAAAATGTTCCATTATTTTGTGGGATGTGAAAGAAGTGTAGTTGCTTCGACAGATTAATAGTATTTAAATGTTATTGCTAGGAGATCAACTGAATGTGAGCTGCTCGATGGAGCTATGAATCTCACACACTGCAGGTTATATAGCCTGATGTGCACATCTGATCTTGCAGTTGGCACAGAGAGGCAGGGGCAGATCCATATCACAACTTTGACATTATCTGTCCTGTCATACTTTTTCCCCCATGGTATCTGACTGTATGCATGTTCTGGTTGTAAATAAGTGACAACAGTAAGTAATGGTGGATCATTGCAGTGGCACCAGCTACAGCACGGACTTCTTTTGATTTTAAGGTGGATTCAAGTCTCATGTCGGTTTGTTAGAAACTACATTGATGTGAGCTGGTTAGAGGCTGAGAGCTGGACAGTATCTGGGCTTCTGCGTTAAATCTATAGGAATCCAGTCATATTGCATCAGTTATCCGTGTACTGTGTTTGTGAGTTGGAGGGTGTACACCTCCGCTCCACAGCGTCCTGCCTTCAGGACATTTCTCCTGCTACATGCTTTCTTTCGCTCTCTCAGACTGACCTCTCAGACTCAAGGCTGTTTCTAACAGCTCGGAAGAAGAACAGAACTTTGTTAATAGATGATCACATTGCCCTTTAATAAGAAATATGACCTGGCAGGAAAACAAGATGCAAAGTAAAGACATCGACTAAAAGACTGATTTGGCAACAGTAAAGAGGAAATTGAGAATTTGTGTACTCTTGGATTTCCTGTGTGTGAAGATGAGAAAATATGTTGTTTGCTATAATATATTAACTCTGCACAACAATCCTCTTGCTTTTCGCCAAATATTTCAACCAAAAATCTTCAAGAATTTAAAATAATTATCCTTAATAAGGTAAAGTCTCACCTACTGGTAGCACCATTTGAAAAGTGTGAATCCATCTGTTATTTGTTGAGGTATTTCACCGACTGATTAACCAACGTTGCTAAAAGTCCAAAACCCAAGAAAAATTTGAATTACAGAGAAGTTTCTAATTTTCTTTGTTTTAGATTTGGATTAAAACCTTTAGTTTGTTTTTATTCTTTGCAGGTGCTCATCATAGCGTGTGTTTTTTCTTCTATTCCCCTTCATATCCAGCAGAGTGTTGAGCTCACCCTCAACCGGTAACAATGAGAGCAGCTCAGAGAGGTGAACAAAACGCTGGCAAAATGAAAAGATATTCATTGCTGGAGGAGATGTGCATTCATCATCACAATGCATCTGTTTGCCTGGAGTCTCGACGCACCACAATGCAATCACAATTTTTCATAAGCTTTGTGTGCTGCTGATGAAAAGAGGCCGCGGTTCTGTGGATTATTCTCTCTGGTGTATGTGCAGCAGCATCAAAACATGTTTATCATATGAACCATTACAGTTTTTTAAACCCCTAAACAAAAATAAAAGGGGAAAAGAAACAAACATCTGACTTTATTGTTATTACAAGAAACACTGTTATGCCTCTGCACTGGAGTATGCTTATATTTTCTGTCTAACTACTTAAGGTAGCCAGTAAAACACTTTTTTCATTTTCAAATAAAGTGCTCGATGTTACCATCTCTAAACACACAACCTATTGCTCTGACTAACTGCTAATATTTTTTTACGTGTAGATTAATGATTTTCGCTGAAACTGACACCAGAATCAAATCTTGTTGCCATAGCACCAGGCCTTTTTTATTCCTGACGGTGACCTTATATCACTTTGTCTTGTTATTACTCTTTTTAAACACAGACTGCTGTGCCTTCACACACTTACCCCAGCAGAAAGCTTCTCAGGAAGTGCTTATACCAGTGCTAAACAGACGCCTCTATTGTAGGTAGAAATCTGTACGTAAAATCTCTGTGCAGATTCTTGCAGTTTGGCCTTCGGTTAATAGATGATACTTCCTATAAAAGCACCTATTTTTTTGTGTCTGGATTAGGGACAAATCCTTGGAGCATTCATAATATTGTGCTACGCGTCCTCTATCTCCTCTATCATCCTGGACGCTACTGAATCCTTTTTTTCTTATTTTATCTCTACATCACATATTAGACTCTCAAACCTAACTCCTGGGTTGTATTTTGGTTTTTCACAAATGTTAGGTAGATGGCCTCGAAATAAAGGGCCCAAATCGGTTCTCCTCCTTTCCTACAATCCTGCCCTCTCCTCTCCCTCTCCCAGCAACAATGAGTTATTGTCTCCACCAACAAACTAGCCAAACATCCTTGGACTGCAGAGGCTTCAGAATGATCTTCATCACTGAAGATGAAGATCGTTGCGCAGCAAGATGTCAGGGAAGGAAAATCTTCAGGGTTTTATGGAGTCACATCTGGAAGCCTCTGGTTTTTGCTTCAACTCTTTCACCATTATTTCTGAGCTGAAGAGGTGTGAGGTCAGTGGTTTGTGCCACAGGCTGAAATGACAACAGCCCAGTGGCTCAAGCAATTGATAATAGAACAATGAGCATGTGCGACTGAGCAACACAAGCAAAAACCACCTTGACCCTTTGGGAAAACCAGAGTGCTGAGAGTCAGGGTGAGCTCACACTGTCCTGGGACATCATTGAGTTTATTGTCCCCCCTTACCTTAATGTATCACCCTATCATTGCTGTGAATAATCCAAAAATGTTTAATACTTTAGCTTGTAGCTTTAGTACATGCCAGCTGTAGTCAGTTTTAACAGCGGTTCACCAAATGTGAGGAAAAACCACTGCAGCATGAGAGTAAATGATGTTACTGCTAAGAACAACTTTAATAATAATAATAATAATAATAATAGGTAAAAGCTCATCCAGATTATTTCAGGAGATTATGCAGATTGCGGTGCATGTCTGGCAGCATTTCATGCTAACTCCTTGCTACTTATGCCTAAGCCTGCAAGACAACATTTTTTATATAATATGATACAGACATGGCACATCATAAAATTGTATGGCTAATCAAGGTAACTCAACATTTCATTATTCAATGTACTTGTAAATTTGACGCAAGTTGAGGATTTCCTCGTAGACCCCCAGGTGACAGTTGCATGCTGTAAGGACAAAATGGCAAGCAAAATATTTTTTAGACTGATACTAGGGTGGATCTGACATCTCTCCTTACATATCAGAACATAAACGAGCCTGTAAAAGCAGTGGTCACCAACATTTTCAGGCCAAGCTTAAATCCAAATATAGACTGAGATCTGCCACCCTGAAATCTTCCAAAGAACCCACTTAGGAGGGTCATCTTTATTATTTTTGCAATTTCTGTTAAAGGCTCAATGTACAATGATAAACATACACAAACATACAGAACGTGTTGCAACCATTGTCAAGAAGAGTGGGAACTGAATATTATAGACATTCCAGTGTGCATAGTGTCGATAGCATTGACAGGTGACTATTTGCAGCTAGCCGCAGACAAAAGGGCTTGTCATGCCGATCATATGATCTGTGATGATGTGCATTTAATATTACAAATGTGTGCAGCTATATGTAGAAACTGCCATTGGGATGAAGAACTGAATTCAAAATGCTCTCTCTCCTCCTAAGTGTTAGGAAGTAGCAGTAGCCAGTAAACAAATTGCGCTGTGATTTATCGTCTCAAATTGGTATAATTTTTCTTTCTAATCACTTTGGTCAACATGTGTGACGATGAGTTAAGGGTTGAGGCACACTGAGGCAGGAAAACACCGGATTCTGCAGTGTCACTGGAGTGTGTCATTATATTGGAGCTTTTTTCATTTGAAACAGCCCAGAGGAGTCTTTTTATTTCTCCAACTATTGGGAAATAAGATGAGAACATTATTAAATGATGGGGCGAAATCTTTAATAAATATTATCTGGACCTCATGCTGTTAATCTTCAAACAAGTATCTGCTGAAGGATTTGAGTTGAAAACTAAATTTCAAGCACAATAAGAGAATCAAAGAGAAGTTTGGAGGCAATTTGACAGTTATTGATCAATCTGTAAAAAGACTGAATAAATATAGAGACTAGCTTTAAACTACAAAGGTGAAGAAATACAACTGAGATGCTACAGATAACCAAAGAAGAAACAACGATATATAACCGGCAAATACAGGAACACATTTTAATGCCTTTAGACCAAAGTTGGACCTGTTCAAGTGTTTTAATCAGCTTAGACTGAGGCAGACTGTATTTCATTTCCAAAACATAGACACTATATCAACAGCTTCCACCACTACTTTCTAACCTGAAATACCTTTTTCACCACTATTACATCCAACACAACCATTAATACTTTCAAATAGTTGAACAGGAGATTGTGGTGATGAATAAACAACCTATTTGTTTATTCTTTCGAGAATTCGATCAGCTCTTGTTATGGCGTGCCTCCCTGTTGTATTAGTGCCTGTGGTCACCAGTCTTCTTTCAGTTGTTCCTGCTCTGTTCCCTGGCGTTTCCTGTTAAGCCTTTGTTTTGCTGCCCAAGTTTAGTGCTTTAGAATCCTGAGTTTGTTCTTGTCTACCTACGTGCTGCCCAAGACCTAGGCCTATGCGTGCGAAACCTGCCTTGTCAGACATCTGAAAGTTTGATCCAGTAAAAAGACAATAATTTGTGTGCAGGAAGTAGACCAATATCAATAGGAAGTTATCTTTTAATTATTTCAACAGCTCAAGTATGAGCCGATAGTTCATTGCAACGAGACATGAGGGTTTGTTTAGAAGATGGTCAACTAAGGTGTTTTACCAAAGCTGAACGTTTATTTTTGTATTGCTAGCATATTGCAGGCTAATCCATGGTCGCCCAGACTGCTTTGCATTTGGTTTCTCGGTCAGTTTGTTGACTTCCTTATCAAGCCTTGTGTCCAAACTTTACCAGCGTACAATGGAGATTACATTTGAGATTTCTTGTCCTACTCATCTCATGAAGCTCTCATGGGGACGCTGGACACCAATAGCCTTTCCATGAATATACTTCTTGATATATGAGGTCCTGCCTCATTCATGTCCCAGAAGTACCTTACCAATAGGGAGTAACTGGGGCTTTTAGCACTTTTGACTTATATGTTTTCCCTAGTTTACCAACCCATCCAGTGATTTCGAACAACGCAATAATTTAAGGCTCTGACATCAACGGCAGGCCTCGGAAGGACAAGCTCAAAAATAGTAGTTGATACTAAACCTGCTTGACAAGTGTCTTTCATTAGCTCCTCCCTGTTCACATCAGAGTTTTTTTCTCAAGCTTGGCAAAGCTCTTCCAGAATTAGAGAAGACATTATACAACTGCTCACACAGCCTAATGCCATAGCGGCTGCCATAGCTGCCATATTTACAGTCTGACACTAATCTGAAAATAAACACAGAGGGCTACTTCCTCCACTGTACTAGCATCGTGTTTTCAGATGTCTGGCATGGTGCTGTTTTTGTCAAAACACCAGTTACAGCATGTTACTGTGTATCTAACTGTTGCACATGGATGTACACAGCCCACATTTTATTTTCAGTAACACTCCCTGTGGATCAGAGTTCATGATGTTCTGTCAAACGGGTGAATTATAGTTAATTTGTTGCATAATCAAACCCACACATTCATCATATGTGCTGCTCTCCATGGCAACCCCATTAATAAATGAGTCCCTCACTCTAGTCTGCTTGACTCTTGGATCTCTCTCTCTCTCTCTCTCTCTCTCTCTCTCTCTCTCTCTCTCTCTCTCTCTCTCTCTCTCTCTCTCTCTCGTCATTTTCACAGCCCTCCCAATCTTCAAATTCTACCTCTCGCTTTGTCCTTTCTTGTGCAGCTTCTGTTCTCTCCCCGCCGTCTGCCTCTGGGTGTTGAGTCTCCTCCTCATTCCCACTTCCTTCCTCTCTCCCTCTATGTCTGTCTCTTTTTGTCACTTTCTGTGTCCTTTCAAGGACGGACACACTGGGAGTTGGCAGCAGTGTCTAATAAAGATATAGTAACACAATGTTACTGATGCTCCGAAGACATTATTATATAACAATATTTAAGATGTCATCAAAAAAGAGAATGTAAGCAAACTGATCGGTGCTAGCATGATCGAGACCTGTGAGATCTGTTTGTCTTCCTTTAATGGGCTACTGGTTCACCTTAGGACAGTCTGCCTTGGTTTATTTATTTTTCCAGTCTGCATTGATATATCCAGCAAGAAATATGCAGTCTTGTTATTTGAATCAATGAAAGCTCAATTTAGCTTTCAAGTCACATACAAGCTTTTTTAATCTTTCGCATTTAAAAGGTTTATAACCATTTTACTTTCACTGATCAAAATGTTTTTGTTTCTGCCACACTATTGTGAAGTCAAAAACCTGCTGCAGAATTTGTTTAAATCATTTAATGAGATTTGATAGTAATTTTCAAAGGATAACTTTTGGGGATTGAAGTTGGGAAATATTGCATTACTCTAGTATTATTTGAATTCCACCTATATACATATTAAATATATACTATATAGCCTGTATTTGATTATAATATACATAGAATTGGCTCAAAAAGGTTGTGGGAAAGCTCTTTTGCTGTGAAAATGAGGAACATATATTGTGTGTGCGTTATCTTTGAGGGAAGGATATATTCAAATCAAAAAGGCAGATCATTATTCCAGTGGGAGGAATCATTAATGTGGCATTTGAAACTGAACAAAAAGTGTTTCATTGTTTCATATGATGTTATACAACCTCTGGCAGGCACAGACACATCAGCTTTCTGACATCAGACACTTATTACCTTAGTCCAAGCACAAAAATAACCAAGTTGTTTATTTGTATTCTTTGTTGTTAAACATAAACTCAGAAACATACCTCATTATCAGCAGCCCTCGTGGACACATCCTGTGGTGGTTAAAGTAAAAACAAAATGCAAATTTGTCACAATATGATTACAACTGTCATATCCCCACATGATAGCATACAGTGCATTAAAACGAACATTAATGAATAGCAGCAAATATACACTCTTCATCAGAGACAGACTGGGACAATAACAAGGCTGGGAATTTGATTCCATTCCAGGGCACTCTTTTCACGCAAAGCACCAGTGCTCTGATATTGTAGGCTATTCCTGTTTTTATATGTAACAGCCACCAGACGAGTTACAATTTGGCCACCGTGTTCATTGGGGAGGAAGGTTATCCAAATTACAAAATACAAACATTTGGGACTGACCAATTAGTACTCTCTGAATTCTTGAATACAGAATTATCAATATATGCTATGGCTATGGTTGACCCTCAAAAACGCAGCAGGAATACAGGAATCATAGGATCCACAAATTTACAAGGCTTGACACAAAACGATTAGCCTGCAGATTTTTCAAAAGAGAATGACCTTCTCTAGCTCAAATGTTCATGTTATTAACTTTAGGTTAATAACTTTAAATGATTAACCTTAAGCATCAAGCCAATATGGCACATGCAATTTGTTTGTGTGTTCATCATCTTGGCAAAAATATAATCCTGGAGTCACCTGCAGGAAGATCAGAAGTGTTTCTACTGCATAAAAGATCCATGTCTAGAATTTATCAATAAATACAGGATCTACGAAATGGAACAGTGGACGATTTAAAACTTTTATTACCTGTTGATTGAAAAAAAAAAATCAGTAGCTACAACCATATGGTTCTAATTACTGATTCAGATCCTTAACCTTGTTTCAAATGAAGTGTCTGTTCACATTAGGAAATTCAAGCCACAAATACATTTCACACTACACTGCAGGATCTCTCACACTTCATGGACTGAACTGGTGTGTTCATATCAGAACTGTTATATTTTCAATAGCTGCCCCTTTCATCTCTAATCAGTCACTTGTCCTCCTTCCACGTGTCCAGAATCAAATGTCTGTTTCCTGTTGTACACGGATGCACACAGTCACAGCTAACGGCAGCATTTAGCAATTCATCACGTTTACAAGGACCTTCACGGGCTGAGCTAATGTCAAGACCAGAGGATCGGCTAAACCAATTCAATACCCCTAGTACATGTATCACTGGGCAACGGAGAGCTTCCCCTGGCCTCACAGCTAGCGTTAAATAAAGTGCAGACGTCAGTTCTCACTGTCTATACGCCAACACCATAAATACAGTTTTTTTCTATTACAAGAAAGAATATGTCTGGAAATGCAATACCAAGGTTGTGTATTTCAATTATGCAGGCCACAGAAAGGTTTAAAGCATAGTGCCTTAATATTCTTTAGATCGTTATTAATTAAACAATGACAATTTAAACCAATTAGACGTGTTTAAAGGGAAAGAAGCAGTTTATGCAGGTAATTGGTACTATTGATTCTTCCTGATGCCCAATGTGATCTCAAATGTGGCAGCTTAGTTTACAACAGGTCCAACACAATCATATGGCAGAAATGGATTTGCGTGGTAAGGCTTTTATCAACAAGAAAGAACAGATGTAGAAATGAGAAGGGGAAAGAAGAGGGGAGGGGTGGTCAGTCCTTAGAAGACAGAGAGGAAAAGCAAATTATGAGAGATTCAAAAAGGTTGAGCAGCATTGTAAAGATGACAGGCTCATTCAAACGGTCCAGCTTTACTTACACCACTGGATCCTCTCAAATCCTTTATTTACCGTCTGAGGGATAGGGAGTGGGAAGTATTAAATTCTTAGCTGAACACAAATCTTCACAGTTATAATCAGTGGCTTATTCTGCAGCCAGGCTAACTGGTTACTGAGTGTGGTAGTCGGTGGCTAGTTGTGAACGACTGGATGGTTTTCTTGATGGATAGTATGTTAGTGGTTTGCTCACTCTAGCTTCACAGTTCAAGGACGAGCCTTGCGAGCAGCCACTAAGCCGTAGCACAGCCTGTTTTGGACTCTATAGTTCACATGAATTTTCCAGCGTGATTAGGGCTTCACAAAGTTCAACCTCAACTCTTGTTCAGTGTGAGACTGTTTTGGATTTGTTCTGCTCCAGTAAATCTTGCATGTAAGTCCAAACCTGCTTTGACTTTAATTCGGTTTACTATACAGTATTTACCACTCTCAGACAGAATCCAGCAAAAGAGATTTACGACTTGCTCGGGCTGTCATATAAAAGTCAAAATGTATGAAAGGTATCTGTGGCAACCCAACTGAATCCCAATGCCAATAAGGCTTTAACGCACATGGCAGTGGAGGTAATGAGATTTACAGTGAGTGGTGGGGTGTAGGCTTCTTCTTCTTCTTTAACAAAAAAGATGGATAGGTCTTAGAAGAAGCAGGAGAGGGAGCGTAGAAGAAATGATGAGAGAGGAAGTGACAGAAAGAGGGAGAAAAGGAGAGAGACACAGAGTCACTATTCCCCCTAATGGAGCAGGCCTCTGCAATGCTTTTCCCCCTGACTACACTAATGAGCAATTTGAAGCAGTTTAAGAGCCACTTTGGAGGGCTCTCCATCCCTCTCTCTCTTCTCCTTTTCTCCTCCATCCATCCACACTATCTCACTCTTCCTTAGTCCTCTTTCCCCCTGTCTTATCTCTGTCTTCCTTCTCTCATCTGCTTCAGTCATCCTCTACTTTTCTGTCGAGAGCTGTATCTACTTCAGACTGTGTGTGTATGTGCGTGTCCTCCAGCAGGCTGCCTATTCGTCTGTGTTAAATATACAAAGTAAAGCATAGAGAAGAATACGGAGCGAGAGAGAGAGAGAGAGAGAGAGCGGGGCAGGCCACAGTGAGAGAGGCATGCTCGGGAGATCTTACACAGAAACATACGCACTAGCAAGAGGCAGCTTGGTGTTTACTAAAGCAAATATTTCTTGGAGGCAGCGCTTGTTTGGATGCACAAATGATCTAATTGGTTGCGTTAGACCTCAAGGGGTGGAACTATCCAGCTCAGCAGCAATTAGGCAATCAAATCAAATTAAACGTGAACTCGCTCTGATCAAAATATAAAAATAACTTAACGTGACTAATATTTCCTTGAAAGTGAATACATTTAGAAAGCAACTCTTGGTGGCTGCAGGGCTACAAAGTGGCTTTTGCATCAACAGCAGGGAGAAGCTGGCCCTATTAAATGCGAGCTTGCATTAGAGGAGGAGGAGAGAATCTCTGGCCCGAGACAGAGACAGCAAAACGGCCCACACGACATTTAACTTTCAATTTAAAAATAACCTATAAAAAAAGCAACTCAAATATACCAGTTAATTCTCAATATAGAGATTATATATTCTGCATTTACAGGAATAATTAGAAGACCAAAATGTCTTCAGCAGCTCGGTCTCTCCTGGCTGTGTGTCTGTTGTGTCATGATCATACGACACTCACCGCCGTTACGTGTGTCGCTGACCAGTGTCATGGCAACAGTATATAATGGATGTGAATGTCAGAGTGATATAAAAGGCAACTCTCAGGATTCTGAAAGAGAGTGTTATGCAGCTACATTTTGTATAAAATAAGCAGATATCCAAGAAGCCTCATTCAGAACGAGAGGGACTAGAGGAGCTCCGTTGCTGCTGGGGAGCTGCTAGAATCCAACAAAAGGCCAATCGTCCCTTTAGTTGTCAGATTGAGTTTGATACGAGGGAGAAATTAATGTCTCTGCAATCCATGCGAGGCATTTTACCAAAGGAAAACATTTATTTGAAATGTTTTGTCAAACTTATCATCATTACCATCTGACATCAGACGCTGGACCAAAATATGTGTTTGGTGTGATATGTACGGGCTCTAGAATTCAGTATGGCCTTCAAAGGATGTCATTAAAAATAGAAATCCCTTGATTAATAATACATCTTCCTGTATTCTTCCCGAGCATTTTCGTTCTTCATTTTAAGTGTAACGCACGTTTCACGGGTCTAATTCTGTAAATACACAACAATCATGTGTCATAATCGCCACCCTGCTGCTGAGTTTCTATTTTTTAACCAGACGAAACACTGACAACACTCCATACGAGTCTCCCACTGAATATTAAATGACTCTGAATAAAAATTGGCCACTATGTCCATAAACTAGTTTCAAGTTCAACAGCCACAGGGTATTAAGTGAGAGTTAGGGCCTAGGGTGAAGTTCCAGTGTACACATGATTCACACTGTTTGCTCTGCTAACGTGACAAACTGAGCTAATGATATTTAGTACACTCGGTTCATCTCAGTTAAGTCTTGTTAATATTCCATAAGAGCAGACAAACAACGCTAATGACATTGGCACTGTTCTTACCTGACCCCTGGAGTCTGCTCTAGAGCGTTTGAACACTGGTTTCCACAAGTTGCCGAGGAGGCGAGGATGGAAAGGAAAATAATGATCAGTGGGGGGAGTAATAAGGTGACAGAGGGTGCCTGGGCTACAGAGACTGAAGTCACCAGCAACCAGATCCAAGCTAAGACCACAAGAACAGTAGGGAAAACTCAAACCGAACTGTGTATCGAGGGAAGAAAGTTAAAAAGGTAATTTTACTAAAGATAAGTCTGTGTGTTTAAGAAAGAAACAAATAAACCTCTTTTATATCCTGGGTCTGTTTGTTGGAAGAAAAACATCTCAGGGACAGGAAAGAGCCCAGATCTACTTTAATTTGCCTTTAGCATGAAATAAGAATTCCCCAAGCAGGTTTATTTGTATATTGGTTTTATCACCTGTTTGGGATAAAATAACCATTACACCAATCAGCCATAATATTAAATGCTCATAGTATAGGTTATTATTAGACTCATACTTATAATAGTTGTACAAGCTGCAATGTTTTGAATAAACATTATTTGTCTCATACTGTTCACTGCTGCAGTCCTCACTTTACCCTTCTGAAATGCTGTGTTTCAGCCCAGTCTGCCCTGATTGGTCGACTGCTTTGAGCGTGGAGCATGTTTTATGTTAACCCTTGTGTAGACACAAAAAAGCCAGGAATTTAAACAAGGCATGACAAAAGTAGATTTTTCTAGAGTCTTTTTGAACACAGAATAATACACCAAAGACAAGGGAAAACTTCAAAAAGCTTTTAAATTGGTTACTGCATTTAACATTGTGGCTTGGTGTGTGTCCTGATAATACAACAGCTGTAAAACATCACAGCAACCAACTTTATTATTTGAAAACATAACATGTATCTAATACCAATGGAAAAAGTATTTTTTACAGTTTTAATACCAAGCATCTTAATAGGACACGGTTAGAAATGGTTTGACTTTAAAGGAACAGTGGGGGGGGGGATGCTGGACATGAACAGAGAATGAGCCATACAAGATCCGAGCTGTAAGCCAACATCATCAAGGCAGGCGGACAAACTGGGAAGCATAACAGGCTGACAAGCGGAAGATCCCATAAGACAAAACTGAGCTTCCACATTAGGTCGACTCACCACAACCCCTAAATCCTAATAACATTCATGGGAAGCTTCAGAAAACCCCCTGCGCCTCTGCCATGACGTCAATATAAAATATCTAAGATGGGAAGCTCCCAGCTAGCGACCCTGCAGCAGAACCCGAGGGCACTGACGTTGGAGTGACAGGCAGCAGGGCCCTGCAGGTGCCTGCACTCCCACGTGTTTTCATCCCCTCATCTTTGAAAGCCCTCCTCCATTCCTCTTTCTGTCTCTCACTTCTCAAGTATTTGTCCTTTGCCTCATGTTTTAATAGGATTTATTGTGAGACTTCATTTCTGGTTTTCAATAGAGACTAAAAACATGTTATGTTCCATTCCTCACCCAACAGCTTTTTAGCCTTGAGTGATTTGAAAAGTCTTTGGAACAACAGTCAGACCATCCTACGTCACTGATATGTTTGATATAATATTTTATGGTTGCTGTTTCTCTAAAGATATACATTTCTTTTCATTTTGGACAGTTACAGACGTCCCTCCTCTGTCAACCATCAAACCAACTGTAACATGAATGGGGGATGGGAGTTCCTCTTCTTCCACTTCTTTTTCTGTCATATTTCTGTCAGAGTAAAAGTACTTCGTTACAGTACTTAAGTAGTTTTTTTGAGGATCTATACTTTCCTTGAGTATTTATATTCATCAGGACTTCTACTTTTACTCCACTACATTTAAAAGAAAAAAAGATTTACTTTTACTCCGTTACATTGACATTGAACACCTCGTTACTCGTTACAAATTAAAATCTGAATATAATTGTCAATCTCTCATCATGATATTGGATTATCTGTACTGTGCATGTTTGCGCAAGAACGGACGGTGCCTCGCGAGGATTACCTGAGGGCGGGACGGGAGATAAGCCGTCAACCGGACTACCGGGGGGGTGGGGGGTAGTCCAGCGCAAGACCCTAATCGTCCGGAGGAAACCTTGTTACGAGTTGTACTTCCTCTAGT
Organism: Pleuronectes platessa; assembly: GCF_947347685.1. Taxonomy (NCBI): domain Eukaryota; kingdom Metazoa; phylum Chordata; class Actinopteri; order Pleuronectiformes; family Pleuronectidae; genus Pleuronectes; species Pleuronectes platessa. The sequence goes on from NC_070633.1 coordinate 6,260,663, forward strand.
GTCCAGTTTGATCGTCTTCTTGGCATTCCGCCATGGCCATGACCGACTCTGGAGGGGCCATTCTGAGGACCTCACTAAACCATCCAATGGGGAGTAGCGATGTGTGTACAAAGGGCAGGGATGTGATCAATGCGAGCACATTCCCTATCCATTTATTCCCTTTAGAATTATCCAGGTGCTCATGCAGGAGCTCGTTTCAGTTCAGTCTTTATTATTCGGTCTGAAATTTGGCCTGTTCTTCTCTGTACTAGCACTCTGCAGTTTGTTAACGAAAGAGAAACTATCTTATTTTGTTTGCCTAGAACTTGTTTCCTTTTGCTGAGCTATCATAAGGGGCATTGTGTATCATTCATGCTGCTGATTAGAAAGTGAAAGGTCCAAGTTTAGTGATATTTACAGTTAAAAAAATTTTAGTGGTTATACTGTGGTCTATTATTGATCTTAGGAAGACTTAAGAGGCCCTTGTTTATTCTGTTGTGTTGGTTCTTTATTGTCCCTAGAAGATCAGATGCACTAGTCCAAAACTATTTGAACCTCAGAATCTGGGGTTTGAATGTTTACAAATATACCTTATATGTATATTTTTGTTATAATTTTTCAGTTAGTTGAAATAAATCTTGATGAGAATAATTTTGGGTTGCTTGTGTCTGTATAGGGCTACCATAAAAAACATTTAGCATGTTTAAGTTTGGTACTTGTACTTTTACTTTTGATACTTAAGTACATTTCAACACCAGATACTTTTGATACTTAAGTACATTTAATATGAGCTACTTTAAGACTTTTACTCAAGTCATTTTCTTACGGGTGACTTTTACTATTACCGAAGTCACTTTCAGGTAAGATATCTGTACTTTTACTCAAGTATGGTTTTCAAATACTTTATACACCACTGGTCATTTGTCATTCTTTGCTATATTTGTACTTTGTCACTGGCTTACTCTCCTTCCTGTCTCTCACGTGCACGTATTCATTCATTATGTGATGCAGGCTTGCTGTCAAGTTATGACACGTTTTTCCTTGACATCATCCCACCCATCTGTCTGCTCCACCCCCCTATTTTACCTTCTCCCCAGCATTTGCTCGCACTTTCTTTGATTTCTTCATTGACTATTCTGTATCCCTCCATTTGTCCTTTGCTCACTTTCTCACTCTGCTCCGCCCTTACAGTTATTTTTTATTTGTCTTCCCCTAGCTCGTTCCTTTTCCAGTGCAATAATAAGAAAGAGTTGTCGGGGGATCCCAAGGCCCCTGTCTTTTCTCTCCATCCTCTCCTTCCCCTTCTCCTGTTCCTCTCTCATTCATCTTTCGCTGTCCTTCTCTCTTTAACCACCATAATGACATTTCAAAACTTGATTAAAACATATAACAATACGGTATGAATACTGTATATATACTTTATATACCTTATATATGGGCCATTCTACCGAATTGGTGCAAAGTCAGGTTGGAAATATTTTGAAATTTTGTATGTTTTATTCCCAAATCTTTTTCCGTATAAATATTGTACCATATCTAAAGTACACATATCTAGTAAAAGAACCGTCAATTTTTATGTTGTATTTTCAGACTGTGTTGGAATGTTTTTCCTCTCCAAAAAATTGTCACTACCGAAACATAGTAAAAAACTATAGTAAAAAAGTATTATTATTAACCTGTTAAGATTATGTTTCCTTCCTTTCTCTGAAGAGTATTTTTAAAAATATTTCTTAAATGTTTTCACAATTAAATCAATAAAAATTGAAAGGTTCAATTTATACAATTCATCAAAATCTAAATGCAATATTTCTTTGTAAAATGCATAATACTGATCATATTGATTCCAGAGTTGATGATTGATGAAATTGAACATACATTAAACCAATCAGTGTCATAACATTTTAGTTGATAACTCAATATACTTAATTTTTTACAAAACATCCAGTGTTTCGGTAGTGACTGCACTGTTTTTGGAGTGACCACAGTATTTTGTTTGCATGGTTGTATCATATTTCCTCAACCTTATTGCTTAATCTTAACTCATAACATGCTTTAGGTTGGGAATATTAAAAACACAAATGTTTTGTGGTCAATAGAATAATTTTATTCTTGAAAACGTTGTACTGTATGTTTAAGGGGGTTTAGTGTCAGACACCGTCAAAAATCCATTCACAAATTTAACTTTTCACATACTGCGGTGAACACTCTAGAGGGAAATCTGGACATGCCTCTGTGTGACGTTTTCTGGGGGTGGGATAAGGTGACGTCCTTGTCCACTGTGTACCAGATCTTGTCCTCTAGTCGCGGCCAATTAAGGCGCTTTCGCCCAATGTTGTGCGGGACTTTGACCTCAAGGTCAAAATTTTGGTCAGAGAATTGGAAACATTTTATAATGGATATGTCCTGTGAGCAGTTTGCAGCATTAAAGTATTTGTGCAGAACTAGCATCTCATGAGTTGGCAAATTGCAGCAGTGAGATCGGCTTCAGACTGTTGAATAATGTGCAGTTAAACTTGGCCATATGTTTCGGTAGTGACTGTTTCAGTAGTGACTGTTTCGGTAGTGACAATTATAGCTAACTTTGAGCATAACTAAAGAATGCTAGCAAGCACATGGCTAGTATACACATCTTTGAAGAGGTGTACACACATAAAAACATAATACTTTGCATAAAACCCCCAAAAAGTTTACTTAATTGAAGAGAATATGTGTTCGGTAGTGACGATTCTTATGGTTACACACAGATTTTCAGACTTTGGATCACATTTATATCAAAAGTATGAGATTTAGCTATTTACCATTCAGCCATGAGGGACAGGGATGCAGTGTCACTGACTGGTCAAAAATGCAGGGGTGTGGCTTAAAACCAGGCTCAGCCAATGGACTAAAACTCTTGTGTTTCGGTAGTGACATGAAAACTGGGGACATGATTTTTTGAGTATAGTTTTTTAATTAAAAAATTAAACCCACAATAAATCAAATTTTTCCAAGTTCTGTATAAACTTCATCATCATAAAGATCTTTGAAATAAGATCATTGAAAAAAATCTAAAAAATTTAAAAAGTGTTATTTTCAGAGATGGAAATTTAGATGTCAGGGTTAGGGACAGCTACTTCCCAATAGAAAGTACCCTATAAATTATGATTTTGTATATATTTAGCTTATCCCTATCTCATTTAATGTCTTGGGTTTAAATAGAACATAACATATTCTTAGTAAATATCTATGTCTGAATACTTAGTTGTTTTGTAAATAGTTTTTCTTGTTGGGGGACAATACTTTGCACCAATTCGGTAGAATGGCCCATATACATCAAAAATCCGGTAACGCTTGGCAAATATGGTAACAGAAATTAGGTTGAGTGAAGTTAAATCCATGGTACAAAGCAGTTTTCACAAGTCAAGGATGCTCCCTTTCTCTGCATCTGTGTGTCCGATGATGGGGGCGGGATTAATTTACTGAAATTCAGTCCTTAGCTGTCACCGACTGGTTCAGAGTTTAGAGTGGAAAGTAAAGAGTTAATACATTTACACTTAAAGATTTGATTTAGAGACACTCCGTTGTAACACCAATTATTTTCCAACTGAGGGTTAAATATAAGAGTGTAATGGAACAGCAGCTGTTCCTTTTGCTCAAATTTGACCAACATGGAAAATGTAACTCTTATGAATTTGCTGATAGTATATATATATATATATATATATTCATGTAGCCAGTTCCCATGGCAACTGCACTGTTAAAACACAGGTAATGGAAACATGGCGACCAGTCGCTTACCAAGAGGTTGACTCAACTGTAAAAAGTCAGATGCGAAAGGTTAAATCTATACAGGACTGTTAGGGCAATCATCAATATACTGACTGCATTAAAACTTAACCAAGGTGTTAAGAATTTTCTATTGGTTTTAATTGACATGTCAAATAAGTGTTTTTGGAACTGCCAACAAAGTCCATAAAGGATAAATGTATCTGTTTTAAAAAGACATTGCTGTCCATACTAATTCCTGCCCCTCACTAGAGGTCGGTTTGGCGTTTGATTCAGGCCTGCCGACAATTGCAGGGGCGTTGTCGATTATCTGGACTAATGATCCTTTAGCATGAGGGGTTTAGAGACATAATCTTTAATGTCAAGGACTGGATCAAAGTCTCCCCGGTTTCTTGGTAAAGCTTTCAGGTGAGCAGTAAGCAAAAATATCAACTAAGAGTACCTCAGTGCCGAATAATGGTACCTACCTTATATCTCGTGCCAGGTGGACAGTAGTGTAGAATGTATTTCTAATTATTTTTCCACTTATAACAATAGTAATAATAATTATAACAAAATATTGAGTTTAATCACTAATAGCAATCCCTTCCACATCACACATAAATCTAGTCATCTGATCTATTGTTAATATGACAATATTGATATTGAAAGAAACACATGAAAAGGGCCTGCATATTGTAGACCATGTTTGATGGTGTTGACATGTTTTAATGATCTGAGTGCTACTGAGTGACTACATTTTTCAAACATTGTACAACCGTTCCTTCGGGCGATATCCCACTGAGGGGGTATTTTCATAAAGCACACTCCTGCACCAATATAAATAATTTGCAGGCCTCATAGGCTTCCTTTGTGAACTTGTTCCTTTGTAATTTCCACTGTTTTGTCCTTTTAGGGGAAATGTACGCAGAAAGCACAGCAGGGACACCCTTGCCTTTGTTGTCAAGCGCTACTCTCACCACTTATTAAAAGGATTTCTGCAGGATGACGATTACAGTGAAAGAACTGAATGTCTTCAAGTGTTGAATGTCTGAATATCAGTTACCCCTTACAGAGAATTTAACAGTGACCCAGAACAGGAACTCTCTGTGACGAACAGTTTAGTGAAGATTCTGAGAAATGCATTGTGCTGTTTCATGAAAAGCCTCTGTTGTAGAATGTTAATATTCTAGAAATCATAAACTTTGAAAGACACAATGTTTCTCAAAGGTAAAATTCTCACAGGATACATAACGAGAAGACTTAAAGCCAATAGCAATAGCATTGGGTCTGTGGGGCTATGCTCAGGCACGGTGGTGTTTTGGTCACGATAATACTTTAAAAAGTAGGCCAAAATAATGGAGTCTTAATTTAACCAAAATGTGGCATCGTCTTCAATCGATGGTGCCTATGTATCTGGTAGATGTTTATGAATTTCACAGAAGTATTTGGCGGATGAAAAGTCAGGGTATCACGATTACATCCTCTGGGTTCTTTCAATTTCCAGACCAAATTTCATGGCAGTTGCTCTGAGAACTATCAAGATATATCAGTCTTGGCCAAAATGGCATGTTAGCCAACTCACCAATCAACAATAGCTGTAATTCAAAAATGTTAATACAACAACAAATTAAGCACTTTTTTGGGTTAAAAAATGTCCCAGCCTGGCACCCCCTTGTGGTAGTCTAAAGAGGGTGACCTGAAGAAACAGTGAATGGGTTCAAACCATATATGGACAGCATCTCATTAAAGAAAATCTATAAAAAACAAAGAGCTGCAGTTTGCTAGATATTATATTCAAGTCACCTCCAGTTATGAAACCAAGCTGACTGTGAGGTTGCACTTGTTCATATTCTTTGTTTTGTTCACTACTTTAGTTTTACATGTTAGCATGCTAACATTTGAGAATTTGCAGTTTAAGTTAAAAGTAAAACAAAGGAAATGGAGTGAATGTCATCAGATTTGCAGCTATTGAATTCATGTACTGGAAAATCTGGACCTGGTGGTGGTACCAGGGGATGGCAACAATCGAGAATGTTAGTTCTTGTTATCTCGGCTGATCTGATGATTGGAAATAAATTTCAGTCCGGACCAAAATGGCGGGTCAATCAGCCAGTATCGCCACTCCAAAAACTAAGCTGGGAAGGTTTAACTGAAATACCCACACAAGGGCTAAACAAAAATATTCATACTGGAAAAGATAAATCCTTCACACTGCTTTTGTGTATTAATCACCAGAAGCAGTTCTGGGTTTTTCTGGTCTGACCTTAACTATTCCCTCTAATATACAACTGCCATTTCACAATTCCAATCATTCCCAACTCTAAGTCTGGACACTGTATATAGGCACCAGGAATTAATGGTATGTAACGACCACCTTAAATATACTTCTAGTTATCCTTGGTGGATCCCTCAGTGCACACTTCAGTCTAATAACATCATAAACTCTGGAGATCATACCTGGGGTTTACATGCAGAGGGTTAGGAGCAGCTCAGAGATTGGTCAATATGGCTATAACATGCTTTGCCATTTCTTCTCTGGAGAGACTGTGGTGCCTGTTGCTTTGACTGTGATTGATGATGAAGAAACAAGAAGGATGGGCCCGGACATTAACCGCCATGGCATAGCATTAGGACATTAAAAGAAATGTTTTGTTGTTTACAACAGAGAACTTTAGAATGTATCTGTTGATTTCTGTTTTATCTCTTTTTCTTTGTCTCATTTGTTCCATCTGTCTCTTGGAACTTAATCTTCTGTTGCATCCACAAATACATAAAAGTGAGAAACGGCCCGTTGTGGCCGACAAGTTTGGGTGATAATGAGATTGTGGTACACACTGCACGCACTAGACTCCCTTGTTGATAATTTATCTTCCCCATGCGGTCCGTCTTCAGGCATGCAGCAACACAACTCCCCGATGGATGGACCCCCCTACTGTCACTGTGTAAATCCTAAAATATTTACAGGCCAAGTTGTCCAGTGAAGTATGAGGCATATGCGTGGCAAGCGCCACAAGGTCAGCATCTCACAGAGACACATTATAGTTATCACCCAAAACTCTCAAAGGAAAAGTGATTATCACACAGGGGACGAGTGCTCATGTATAAAGACGCCCTCGGCGGGGAGTTCAGCAAACCCGAGATTCTTCTGGGTCTCAGTCGCACACAAAATACCCTATAGAGGTTCAATGCTAATTTTATGCAAATCAAGTTTAGTTTATGGTAGTGTGCATGAGAGAGAGAGTGAGCGAGCGAGCGAGAGAGAGAGAAAGAGACCTTCTCCCACATGGTAATAAACAGTTGCAGGTGAATATATTATTATTATTCGTATTATACCGGCGTTATGATCATCATGTATTTTCCACAGCAACACAAATATATTGACATTATCCTACATCAAAGCCTTCTAGGCAGTCAAACTAAACCGACTTTGAAGTGTTTGAACTCACCATATAATCTCTCTAGCTTTATTTACAGTAAGAAGGCTTTATATCTCTGCTGGTGTTGCCTCAACTAAGAGTTTAAGAGGATGCTGGCAGAGGACACTAACATATCAATTTATATAAATTTACAATCATTATGGCTCATTAACCTGAGATTTATCATCAACCTCATTAGAGACATGATGCAATTAATGATACTAAGCAGCAGCAAGCCTGGCATGGCAAATAAACCATCATTTACCAGAAATGACTTGTAAATGTATTTGTTAAGACATTTAGCCCCAATCAGATTTTTTCATGCATTCAGTGAATAATATTCAAAATTATTTGCTTTGATACGCTGCTGCTGATTTATGTTAAGTCTGCACTATAGGTCTAAACCGACATATTTACTGTTTCGATTAATAACTGATAAAAGTTTCTTTCTATCTTTCTTTTCTTCTCTTTTTCTTATAACTGACTGAACTCTCAAAACTTGAATCTTTTATATTAGCGTTTTTTGTGTATCAGTGACTTGAACACATCATTACTCACTCTGTCACACGTGCACGCACACACATACAGTATTTCACTATTTGACACAGTCATGAATATGCAGGGCCCGGATCATGCCCCCAAACTGACAGGAAGACAAATGATGCAATGTGCTGAAATACACACTCACTCAACACTTCAATTAGCTAAAAAAAAACCACAGTTTTGCCTACGTGTGAGTGTTTGTGTGTAAATGTAGAGGGGAGAGAGGGGCTGTGTGTGTGTGTGTGAGAGAGAGAGAGAGAGAGAGAGAGAGAGAGAGAGAGAGAGAGAGAGAGAGAGAGAGGAGAGAGAGAGAGAGAGAGAGAGAGAGAAGAGAGAGAGAGAGAGAGAGAGAGAGAGAGAGAGAGAGAGAGAGAGAGAGAGAGAGAGAGAGAGAGAGAGAGAGAGAGAGAGAGAGAGAGAGAGAGAGAGAGGAGAGAGAGAGAGAGAGAGAGAGAGGAGAACATGCAAGTTTCCCAAGCTACAAATATGAATTACCCTTATTTGACTCCATTCTAGAAATGTGGTATGCATAGTATGCACCCTACATGTGGTACGGTGAACATGCTCGCAGGTGTTTTTCTCTGAAGGGCCATCCACTCTAGTCTCCATTCAGCAGGCAGCCATTTACCTCCTCCTGAGCTGCAGTGAGTGCTGCTCAGTGTTTCCATCGCCAGCAAACAGTCATTTGTTTGGAGCAAGGACACCAGCATTGTTCAGGCACTCTGAGGGTGTCCCTGAATCAAATGGCTCACAGGAACAGTAAATATACATAAAATCAATGTCCAATCGGAGATTTACGAAACCGTGAACATGCAACCGTGAATATATTTTCCGCGGGTGACTACCACGCACACGCAACACACGCACAACCACACGCATGCACGCAAGCAGGGTGAGAGCCCATTTCAGTGAACCATCTTGTAAATGGTTTACATGTTCCCTTTAATAAAATGTAGTAAATGTGTTTACCAGTCCGAGTGGGGCTTTACACAAGACCCTGTCAAGTTTAATTGTAAAGTTGTGATATGTCACAGCAAAAAGAGCGACAGTACCCACTTGACACTGCTGTGTGATTACCCTTTTAAACAGATATAGACCTTTATCTTACTTTAGTGTGTTTAAACTCATGATGCCTGCAATTACTATTAAAATACCAGATCAACTATCTTATATTGATGAGTATTTGGCCTTTTCTGATCCTTCCCGTAGTCAGAAGGCAATTTGGTTGTTTTTACCAGAGCCGGCCTGCTGAAGATGGACATCGTTATGGATGTTTTAAGGGCCACTGACACAGGCTTTCTCGTGATGCTACTGACGGTCAGGTTGTTTTTATGAGAGAGTGTTGCAAACTGTTCTCTCCTCCTGTTCTTTTCATTGCCATGCAATCGCGACTTCTAAAAATAAACCGAGAATCCTGGGATTCAGTTAGCGACATTAGCGACAGGATGTGCACCTGGTCACACAAATTCTCGATGATGACGTGCTGCCGTCTCTCTCATAGGAGATGGGGACGTGGCTGAGAGAGGATCACAGGATTGGCAGGTTATTCATGAGGTTAGTTTTCTTTGTCATTTTGGACTAAAGTGTTTGGCCTTCCTTCCTATCCCCCCACAAATCGCCTGCTACGTCCTAAACTCCTTTACAGTCGCACACACAGCAGACACCACAGATTCAAATCTGTTCTTTTTCATACTGCTTCCTTGTAGGAGTCTTGGAACGTGGTTGGTGAGGATGATATGGTGTCTTTGTATTTCAGTGTGCGCAACAAATTGGTCGGTACATGGATGGATCAAGCTGCATTTACATCCTGTGATGTTTTTGTAACTCAGACCCCAGCGCATCCTTTGTGTGCTCGGGGATGAATAAAGAATAACACTAGCATGACTCCTCTCCAGCTGTTAGACACATCCTTTATTACCCTCCAGTTGCTTCCCATTACTCCAGACAGTTCCAGTCAATGTCTTCAGACGTCTTTTGTCTCCTTGTCAAGCTCTCTTGCTGTTCTAAACTTCAGTTCCTGTCTCCTCACAAAAGGCTGTCCTGCATTTTCAAATCGTCAGCCTGACCTCCTGTGAACAGTAATAACCACCTTCACACCTCTGAGTAGCAATCACATCAATATCAAGGTCTAATTTTTTAACATGACCTTTTCTTAAAGCATATAATTATCACTTGGCAGTTACAGCATTAAAAAAACAACCGAATATGGATTTGTCACGTCCGACAGAGACTGTACAGAGTTGGTACTTTGTCAATAAACAGTATATTTAACGCACTCAACCAACTGTAAACATATAAATATCTCGAGGTGTGAGTTGATGTGAGTAATGCAAATCACAGACAGATTTGTTTTAGCTCAATCACCGTGTTCTTGCATATTCAGTTAATTCTGCAGGGAGTTTATTTGTCTGAATCATTAAGCACATTTCTGACTCCCACCAGAGACGTGACTTGCATATCATTAACTTTATGTAAATAAAAAGGTTTTCATTCATATTATGGCCTTGTATTCAGAACTAGGGTTGCAAATTTCCGGGAATATTCAAAGTTGGAAACTTTCCATGGGAATTAACGGGAATAAACTGGAAATTGTACTAACTGTATTTACCTCGTCATATACAGACATAAATATAAACATTTTGTTTTGTCATTGGTGGATTTGAGCCCTGAGGAAACTTTGGGCACTTGACTATATGCTTCTGCATCTTTGTGTCTTAACATAGGTCTTTGCACAGTATTAGCAAATGCACACATCCTTTCCTTCTACATTGGCTGGGGTGAAATGTCTCAACACATGAGATAGTGCACGTGGCATTGTTCTGTAGAATAAGATGAGAAAAAAGCTTGTAAAAAAACACTAAAGCAATGCCAGAGATATAAATAGTTAGCCAAACAATTGTAATCGTCTTTAAAAATATTTTAAATTCATGGATAAATAAATAGAAATAGGCTAGATGAACAGATGAATAATCCTCAATCAGCATGCTAATATATTTCCCCCACTTATATCATCGAAATTTACCTGACTAGTCCTGCACACTACAGCAGGCCTCAATAGCTCTGCTGTAGTGTGCAGGATGCTGGCAATTATCTGTGCATGTGATGGAGAAATGCACAGAGCAGGGTTGAAATTCAAAATTCAACAGATGTATGGATCATGCCCCACCCCTCCAGTAAACTTAATGGAAATCGGTTCAGTAATTTTTGCATAATGCTGAAGAAAACCACCTCCTTGGTGCAGCTAACTAAGAGACCGCATCGGACCAGACACAATACAGAGATTTACATAAATTGAAAACGAGGGGATGCTGTGTGATACCGGCTCATTAATCCTGAACACTCTCTACTGATGAGACAGTGTGAAGAAGTAGATACGTCCTGCAACTTCCCAGGTGCACAGAGAGCCACTGCTGGGGAAGTGGATCAGGCTGCAGTACAGTTGTTAGGCTGTTGCCATGGATATATGGTCGTGCAATATCCATTCATCTTATTTTGGGAGGAGGCACAATCAAGTAAGCCAATCAACAAAACATGAAAAGCTGCTTGAAACTCTTAAGTATGCTAAATGGGGAAGAATCTAATTTCTAATTTGTGCTTCTCGGACGTTTTCCGTGATTGGCGTTGATTAGTCGACAAGACGTCCACACAAAGCCCCACTCCTCTGTCTGAAAGCAACTGGAGCGTTTTCTGTGGCTTTGATGGTTTTTTTCAGACTTGGCCGAGACTCGAACACAAACTGTTAGTAATAGTGATGATGGTTGTTTGAGCTGAACACAGACGGCCCTTTATCATTTTCAATGCCACATTTCAAATGCCACTGTAACTGATGACCTAACATACAGCTCTGTACAGTTGCATCAGAACACGGATAGCTCTATACAACCTATATATACAATATACAGGCACGTGCACAGACATTTTGGGGGGCAGGCGCTCAAACCCCCCAAAAAGGGCACCCATCGCCAACATTTTTCATGAAATTAAAAATAATAATAATAAATAAATAAAAAACACAGTAGGATATTTTCAACTTATATATTTATTTTTGTTAACAAACTAACTCAAGTTATCAATTTGGATAAATAAATGAATAACAGGCAGAAACAGACAAAACAAGGCCATATTGAATAACCAAATAATGTTAGGGTTAGGGTTAGTGATGTGATGGGCTCCTCTGGACCAGGTAGGGTTACTGATTGTCCCTCATCTGTTTTACAAGTTGATGGCCTGTACCAAGATAACAGAGAGCTGCTACCCTGAGCTGCTTGCTGCAGTTTCCTGACCTTCTGCTTTTGGAGTCTCTCTTTTCTTGGCATTATGCTGCAAATTTTGTAAATGAGATAAATCAATGTTGTGCATAATTATCAAGAGTGACTTACATATCTCTATAAAGCTGACAACACAGTACACACAATTTTAAATTTTTTTTCTTCTGACAGAGTTGAAGCATTAGCAGCATTACACTAATAATATATCACAATATACCTCACCAGACTGTCATGTAGCTCAACTTAACACCTACCTGTGAGTAACGCGGAGCATGTCGGGGCGAAACTCTCACAAGAACTCAAATAAATCCCACGTCAGATATCAAAACACATTTTGGGGGAATTGATGACAGAGAGAGTAATTATTATTCTTAAATATTGATGAATGAAGAAAAAAATTGGGTTCCAGCAGAAGGGGACTTTTCTCATCCAGGGCAAAAGGCCCAGTGCTTGAGCACCACTAGGGGTCTATCTGTGCACGTGACTGACAATATATATTCTATATAAACGTCACTGTAAAGCACGTCACCTCTTTGAGTCAAAGTGAGACAGTAAGATCATCTCCGTGCCACAGATGGTTGCTCTCTCAGAGACGTGCTGTGGCAGCTGTAAGTCTTGATTTATTCACCGCTCACCGGCTCGTTACACGTGATGGACAAGGATGAGAGAACGGAACTCGCGCAATTATCTCCGACTCTCTCGTTCTTACTCGTCTGATGCCCGCTCATTCCTAAACTGTGTAATTGAATGCATCACATCGCCCTCACAGCACTCGAGCTTCTCCTCTCCATCTCCTCATCGACATGCGACTCCCGTGCAACCTCCACTTAACAAAAGGAAACTCAACATCTGCAGTTAAACTTTGTCCATTGGGAGATAATGTTCTAATATCAATTAAAGAGCAAGAGGGGGGGTATACAGTATTCCCCTGTAACGAACGCTCTTGAAATTGCCTTCCCAGGTGTATTGCTTTCTGTGTCAATCTATTCGATCTAATGAATCCAGTGCCATAAAATCCCCGTACTACTTTCTCTAATCTTTAATTTGACGACTGACTTTTGTGGCGACCGCTGTTGTACAATCACATTCCAATTTTCCCCCCAAAGCAAAATTTGCCCAGTCTCATGACACGCAGGCACCAATGATTAACTGTGAGCAATTACTACTTGAATAGAGGGGGCCTTCCTTGTCTTTTCTCCTCACCCCATAGAAGAGCCTCGCTATTAATACGGCAGCGCGGTGTCGTCTTTGTGTGACCTGTCACTTTCAGAGGATTTCTCTATTCTAGGAGCAGGCGCTAACTAAGCACCGGCATGAGTTAGAACACGTTTATTTGCAGGAAAATGCACAGAATCACTCATGAGGACTCCAGAGGGATACAGGCCCTACACATTGCAGCACAGATTACCAATGGGGCCAATACATTTCCTGGAATGACACTATTATAAAGGCATTGTTAAAATAATCCTATATTAATCCTGCAATGGAGAAATTCGCAACAAAAAGGACAGTAAAAAATAGGCATCAGTGAATGTAATAAATAACATGCAATATCAACACAAAGAATTATAAAACATTTTAAATAGAAATATATATATATACAGTGTAACAGATTGCACAAAAGCCTGCAGAGACAGGAATGGCTGATAGGAATGCTCTAAAAAAATTCAAGCAAAAGGAGATTCATAAAAAGTGAGAATTTAGAGATCCAGCTGCATGTGCTGTGTGGAGAAACAACAAATACAGAGTCTCAATTTGGATTGGTACATTTTCAACATAATAAAACGAGTATGAAATATGCTCTGGAAAAAAGATAAAAATGGTAAGCTACATAAGATGGAATTGTATTAAACCTGCACTGACTTTTAATTTTCAAACTAAAAGACAGAATTTTGGACTTTGCATTTATATATCCCACTCCTATTTCGCCTACAATGTCAAAAACATTAAGCACTGGTCTGTGTTAAACGGCCCCAACAAACACTGTGGTAAAATGCTGGTGTTTCCTCTGACGTTGGAGATACGAAAATTGGGTTCTGTTGAATTTAGAATTTTGCCCTGGGACCATCAAAATAAGAGCACCTGATCCAAGGCACATTTAAGCTTCACATGTTTTAGGTTGATATGGAATTAAAAGAACATGCATTCTAAAATGCTCCCCACTGTTTCGAGCACCCACTGGCAACAGATGTGAGTGAGAAACAGGCCAAGACCAAGGACTTTTGCATTTTATATCAACATTGACCAATCACACACACACAGGAAGTTCACATATTGCAGAATGTGAGTATTTGTAGGTAGTACTTTGTTCTTATTTAAGGGACTGGTGCAGTGCCTGTTAGAAACCAGCTCTTGTCCTGTTTCAATCTAATATATCTGCTACATCTGAACAATTTTTGGTCCTCAGCGAGTTCTCCTCAAACAGTTCTACAATAAACCATCACTATTCAGTGCTTCAATGCTGGAAGTTGTATGCAGTGCTTTTTATAAGCAGGTGCAGAGGAAGTTGGAAAACGTTTTGTTCATCCTACCTGATTTATCTGCAAAGAAGATTTTATAGTCAATGTTTTATCATAAATGACACTGAAATCACTCTATTACTGTGCACGTGCGGTTTGAATGATTTACTAAACTGCTTTTTTAGAGGCGATGTTAAGAAATCGACTCAATCTTCAGACCCAGGTGCCGACTTTTCAAACGCTCTATAATTCAGCTCGATATAAAGCAACAGAACGAAGGTTGTGCTTTTTTACTCTGTTGACAACCTGCTAAAGATCGTTTCCATGAATGTTGCCATCATGAGATCAGCTGAAAAATGAAATAATCAAAAGATCAGTTGAAAATTGTGTTAGGGTAAAGGAAAGTGGATTTCTGTCTGGTTACTCTTTTTTATATATATATATATATATACATATATATATGTATGTGTATATATATATATATATATATATATATACATATACATTATATATTATGCCTTAACACACCCTTTTGTATACACACTGCAGCACAGCAACTCGTGTTGACTTCACATTCAGTTTGAACAGCAGCCCTATTTTATCATGTTTTGGCTGCATATTCATATTACTACTAATATGAAATGACATATTCTTTATGAGGATAAAGTGCACGCTGCCAACTTTAATTTGTGCTACTTTCCACATGATTGAAGAGAGCATTTCAATTCTTACAGCTGTCTTTGTATCATTTCACTGTTTCACTCTCATTATTTTTTAGGAGCCTCGTCTCATTAATGTCCCATTGGTCGTCTCTTTTATTTACCAGGTAAGTAGAATAAAGTCCCGCTGCACCGTCGTATTAAAGTCAATCATTGGAGAGGCAAATGATGAGGCGCAGTTCAAATGCTGTGCACTAAATAAAAAGTTGCAGCTTGGTTTTTAATGGTGTTCAGTCGTTCATAGAATGAATACTCATTTAGAGGATTAACGTTAAGGGGAATGGTTTCACATGAAAGCATCACAGCAGTTGTTTCGACTTTTTAAATACATTAAATCACAGTGAAAGGAAAGAAATGTTGCCGGAGTGCTAATTCCTGAATCTTGTTTGGTAACATATGAAACGATGTAAAGCTCTCTTTGTGCTCTTCATTTTCAGGGTCACTGAACGATGAGATAAGTCTTGAATGTACATTTGTCAATAGCAATAGTCCCTCTGTGTGTGTGTGTGTGTGGGTGTGTGTGTCGGGGGGGGGGGGGTGCATATGGAGGCAGGTGAATAATAATTGATGAGGAACAAAAGAGTATTACAATTTATTATAGGTATTAAACTGTGTTGCACGGATAAGGAGGTAGTTACAACGGTACCATGTTTAAAATCTGCTCCTGCACTGTGCTTATACACTGAATCCCCCTCCACCACACACAGGAGGTAGAAACGTCTAATGTGCAAAGTAGTACATTTATTTACAGCTATTTGTTTTGAGTTAACTTGTATCTTGCCTTAAATCACATTACTTGAAATGGAAAACTCACTTTATATACAGGTTATTGGTATTCTTAGGCAGTAACTGTTAAATAGTGTGTCATCGTGTACTTTTCCTCATCAGTGGCTAACATCTCCTCATGCACAGTGAAATCAAAGAACATGCTGCAGCATGTTAATCTGTCATTAATCTGTTAGATTTGATCTGGTTGATCTCAGACTCACTTTATCAGAGCTGTACTAAATGACTTAATGCTGAATGCAAAACTACCACTTCTAATGCTTCTGCTTCACATTGGTTGAGCTGCTCAAACAGATATTGCAGTGTTTGTTTGTGATGAGGGGAGATATAATGATACATGCCATTTGTATGAACTAAACCAAAATGAACTAAAATCCTAAAAATGGAGAGTATCAACCACTCAAAATGCTTTACAGTATAGGTCACATTCATACAGGGCTTCCACATGCAGCACTATTTTCACATGCACTATTCATACGCAGCTGGCACAACCGTGAGGAGCAATAGGTTTAGTATGTTGCCAAAGGACACTTGGAGACTGGATCAGCCACCAACCTTCTGCTCAGTGGAAGACGCTCTCTACTGAGCCACAGCTGCCCACTCCTAAATCCTCAAAGCCAATGTGTTTCATCTTTTTTAACCACATTTGGATTAACTGGTGCTGAGACAATTTCAAACCTGCCTGTTTGGAATGGTTTGGTTGCAGCTTAATTTCTGAAACTGTAAGAGTGACTTGCAGTACTTGATGTGCACTAAGTAAAGCCTGACAGCTGGACTCAGTCAACAGAACCCTGAACTGGAGAATCAGTTGTTGCTGCCTTTGTTGTGAAAGTTAGTCATGATGAGGAGTCCCAGCCACCGCTGCTACACAGAGCTGGGCGCCTGTTTTTTAATTTTTTTTTATAAAATTCAAAGCATCACATGTCCAAGCGGCACCAAATTCGTTGCTGCTCTTCCGTAGGCTCTTACCAATACACATATCAAGTATAAAGATGATAAGATGAACAGCTCTTGAGATATGTGAGTCACACGCAGACAGAAGTTCCTGGAATCAGTAAATAGATGTAGAGCCTTACTACATGACTCCTCATACTTGATGCTGCTCTGCCTTACCAGACTTGGGGATACCACTGTAAAGTGGACACGTGGGACTCTCTCTCAGTCGGACTGACTTTAAAATCTGCTGAAAGATGTGATTTGTGAAAACAAAAGCACTTTATTCTTGCAACAATGCAACTCACGCCAAGATATAATCTTTTCAAAGAAACACAATATTAGATTTTAGCCTCATAAATATGTCATTAGGTCATTAATATTTGATCACAGAGCAGAGTTTTACCATATTTTCTGGTGCCGAGGCCTCAGCTGGTTTGACTCAGAGTCTCGGGTGGTGATTTCATAATGTTGACCTATCGACAGTGTCTCGCAGTCTGGGAAATGAGCTAAAAGGAGAAATAGCATGACGGCCTGATGAAAAGTCAAAGAAAAAAAACTCCTCTCTCCCTGGATGTAAGTCTCTTTCTCTCTCACTCCAGTTGTAAATTATTCCATCTCTTTTTCTTTATGTGTCTCTCTGGGTTCCTCCGTCTCCCGTGGGTCTCTTAATAAATACCCTCTCTCCAAACTTAACCTCTTCAACCTCTCCCTTTGTGTCTCGCTTCTCCTCTATTGCCTCTCCTTATGTCTCTCTTCCCCCTCGTCCTCTCTCTCGCTCCAGCTTTTTAAAGTGCCGCTCTCCCTCGGGGCCTGTCCATGTCATTACTCCAGTCCTGGATTCAAAATGTCATTAAAGTCATTGCTTTAGTCAGAATTCATTTCAATTAGGCCCAGTCACCCTGGGACTCATCTTCTTCTTCCTCCTCTTCCTCCTCCTCCTCTCTTTCTTCCTTCCTCTACTTTCAGCTGAGAATGTGAAGAGGGTGACATTGATGCAGACAGATTGTCACAACATTCAAATAACTAAAAGTAATTTTGCATCGTTGCATGCCAAGCTCCTGTGTATTTCAAAGAAGCTTGTAATATTAGCAATCATTTTATTCTATCTACTAAAACCTCTACTAATTCAAGAAATCTCTGTCTGTATGTGACTCACATATCTCAAGAACGTTCATCTTATCAGCTTCACACTTTCACAAGGAAGTGAACAATTTGGTGTGATTTGGACACGAGAAATGGATAAACAGGGGGCCGGTGCTCTGCAGCAGCGGCGGCTGGGACTCAACTCAAGTTTATTACAATGTCAGTGACGAAGGCCTCATTCGCGGCGACAGTTCCAACAACCGACTATCCTGCTCGCGGCAGCGGTGGCTTCACATTTCAGAAGGAAAGCTGAAACCAGCAGAACCACTGGCCAAGCAAACAGACCAGTGTAGAATGGGCACTGCACTCTTACACAGATATGAACTGTCTTTAGTCTACACTCCATATCCAATAATGATCATGTAGAATGAAATTTTAATACAATTGTAGAAATTATATTAGAAAGGAAAATTTGAAGTATCAAATTAAGACGGTTGAGATCCCTAACCCTAAAATTCCACTTTTGTAATGCTTCTACACGTTAATTTGGGTATCTGGCATGTCCCAAAAACTCTGGAAAAAAACAACTCCCGCGATTTGATGTGGTTCCTCAATGTCAGAATCGTTACGCTAGATGGCGTTGAATGGGATAACGACCTGAAAATACGTCATAGTCTCGCTACATGGCCTTGGACCCGGGCTGACACTGCCGATACTGTACATTAGGGTGAAGCTCGGATCCTGCGGAAAGCGTTTAGTGTCCCGGGGTCTCCGCCTCGACGATCGGCATGTTTATGCTGCCACTTAGATGTGTGACGGGTAGCAGCAGCGAGCTAACGCTAGCTTGCAGCAACTTAGATCGAAATCGACACGAGGGCAGCTCACTGGGAGCATTGGAGTCTTCCCTGCGGTGTAGCCGGCTCAAGGTAAGCAGCGAGTTATCTTACTGCAAAAGCGACAGGGGGAGCAGCGGTGACACGGTGTGATCCGGGCTGTCGGCATTGCACCGTGTCACCGACGGTTCCCTCGGCTAGGACACCAGCATAGTTAGCCAGCGCGGGGACACCAGCGCCACCGCAGCAGCTCCACGCAATGGTTTTTGATCCTCTCTGCTCCGTTGTTTACCAGGGTGTCCCCCCTTGTGTGTGAAAGAGGGAGCGGGGCACTCAGAACAGGTCAATCTGAGGAGGGCTGTTTTAGACAGGGTAAAAGGGGGCTGTTTTAAATGATCCTTGCGGTATTTTGACAAAGTATGTTACAGACATTTCATTAAGACTCCAAGGAACCATTTCAACTTGTGGTAAAATGGGCATACGATGAGTCCTTTAAGATCCCTGCAATCTAAGACATTTCCCCTTGAGCCTCCTGCTTGTGTTTTGTTATGTCATGTGTTTCCCCCTGTTTATTTATGTTGTCATGTGCTTGTTGTGTTGATGTTGTCAGGCCATGTGTGTTCTGTTATTGTCCGGAGACTCCGCCCTCTGTTGCTTCCCGCTCCTTTTCTCCCTCACCTGTTCCCGATCATCACCCTGATTGTTTGCCTGATTAGTTCACCTGTGTCTTGTCTTTGTCCCCCCTTCTATATAAGCCCAGTTTTCCTTTTGTCCCCTGTTGGATTTTTATCGTTTGTCTGTGAGAAGCTACGCCTGTATACTACAATTTTTTAGCTCTGTTTACCGGATCCTTGTTTTTTTTCTATTTTTGATATAAATAAGTTTTTTTTACATCTTGGTCTGCGATTGGATCCTTACTGTGAGAAAGCCTGTCCTAAGTAATCAGGACAGAAGGGCCTTTGTAACAGCGTTGACTAAGAACCCAAGTCACCGGCTGAGCTCCTGAGAAACTTTCTGAAGATGGGACATACTTCCAGAATCAATGAAGCTATGTGTTCCCATAGTCATTGTTATACCAGTTAAGGCAAACTGAAATTGAAAGAAGACATTTACAGTTTACACATATAACAAAGAGAAAGGAAAACAGACAGAGTTGTACCAAAATGGATTTCGACACAGCCATTTGAGTGTGTGTCTGTCGCTCCTTGTGTGTAATGTAATCATAGGCCCACACGGATTATGATTCCAATTATATACTCTGCATCTCTCAAGAGGTTTGAAATTATGATGTTGTCAGAAAGCAATGTACATATTATTACCGACATCCAGGCGAGACACCTGCAGCCAGGCAGGACATCTGCAAGATGCAATGTTCGAACACATGATTACTTATATGGATCATTCCCTCAGATTCATCCAGATATTGAACCCCTGCACCTTCTCCTGCACCATTTCATCAGTATTCATAACCGGTGCTGTGGGCGCAAAAGCCGATGTGGCTGAGTTTTCTGTCAACTCACTTGTCAGGCCAAGATATACTGAATAATAAATATGGAGCATTCAAATGTTAATGATAGCTGAAGTGAAACCACAACGCGCGCGATGAAGGTTTCAGGAGCAAAATAGATGTTTGATTATTAGAATATCTGCACTAGGAATAAATCTGTTTCCCGAAGAGGAGATCGTAAACTCGGAGGTTGCTCTGCGCGCCGACACAAATCTGCCATCCATTGCACAAATGGAATCGCAGATGCAGAAGGGATATTTTATTTCCGAGGATAATAAATCAAGTCTACAAGTAATGATCCAGCCAGAGCAAAGTGAAAGACCTCAACATATAGTGTTAGTTATTTTATTATTTTGCATTTATTTTACAAGGTGGGAGAATAGTAAAGATATAGATCGGGTGGGTGCGGGGGATTTTTGATGTTA
This sequence comes from Pleuronectes platessa, assembly GCF_947347685.1. Taxonomy (NCBI): domain Eukaryota; kingdom Metazoa; phylum Chordata; class Actinopteri; order Pleuronectiformes; family Pleuronectidae; genus Pleuronectes; species Pleuronectes platessa. The sequence goes on from NC_070633.1 coordinate 6,281,364, forward strand.
TGCTGTACATTAAGGCTGAAGGAGGCATAATGTGTTCAATCTAACTCCTGAAGTGCAGTTGTATGAGTAAGAGCGTGGAGTGCTCATTAATTATCTGAAGTTCTTTGTTTTCAGAGTGGATATTTCTCCATCAGCACAAAGGGACACATCCACAGTCCACACTGTGCAGAGAAGATGGAGGGTACTCCTCTAAACACTGACATGGCCACAGTGACATTAAGCTGATAGAGCAATTATGGCTCCAAAGTTATTCAGTTCTGTTTTGTAACCATGGCCAAGCTCCCTGTACTGTATGTACTGTATACATTACATTTGCCTGGAAGTGGTGGGCAGGTTTCCCTCCCCTTCTCTATGTCTCAGGCCTCCAAAGAATCAACAATCAATACCAATGTTGGCAGGTGCTTCTGTGATGTCCTAAATCCGGGGCCTCTCAGGGGCCAAAATTTACACAGAGGGGCCATTTGTAAGTCCAGCATCCATGCACAGTTCCTCATTCAGTAAGGTGAACATTTGACTCGTGCTCAGAGCAAAGCCCTGGTTCTATTTATGGACAGGGACACAACCGGGACCAATCAGATTTCAGCAGGAGCCAGTGACCCCCTGGCCCCGCCCCTGGTCGGTGGTCATGTCTAAAACCCGTTTCAGTAAAAACAAAAATCTGTGAATCTCATGGCACAGCTCGTCTATATATTATGAAAAATTCAGAAGTTATTGGGTATTTGTTGAATATTTTGTTTAATATATGCACTTAGGTACCCCTCCCACCAAATTTGGATTTGGGTTATATCTTACTACGGACAGAAAAATAATCTAGGATATCTATTTTTTAATTTAGGTTATTGTATATCTATATACTTTTTTTCTACTACTTATGTTGCTTCTATTGTGATTTTTTTTTTTTTTTGATTTTATTTTTTTTGGGGGGGGGGGGGGGGTTGTGAACAACAGTGTATTTGAGCCACTGTAGGTAGGGTAATACTTCTAGAAATGTATTAAATGTTAAACATTTTAATGTAATAGCCAAACTTTGATATTCAGTGATTAAACAGCCAGACAATTTTAAAATATTTTATGCATCAGCAGCTACAACCCAGTGGAGGGATGCAATGATATCGCTGCTTACATCTACAGTCAATTCCAATGGGCTTTCTCGTACAGCCTGGCACAATACAACAGACCAAAGCTGTCACCTCATTCTAATCACTGCATTATTTTCCCATCAAGCCCCAGTTCATCCTTCAAAGTATTTGATCATATGTTCAGTCTATCAGGGTCTCTGGGATGTGGCCTCTTCCCTCTGTCTTTATCCCCATGTGTCCTGTCCCCCTGTGGCTCTCCCTGTGTATGCATGTGTATTGGGGTCGTGGGCGTGGCGCTCCACTCAACCTCCCGGCTGCCTGATTGCCAATCTGTCTCCACACCTGCCATTCATCCCCTCTTCAGCCTCGCAGTATGTCTGCTCCGGCTCTTCACCCGCTCTGCGCCACACCGTTGTGTCAGTCAGTTTACAGTTGTTGTTCTGATTTGTACTCCTGTAATTTTCTCTGGGTAACCTTGATCTCTCTTTGCTGCAGGCTCACCTCATGTTTGCCTGTAGGTCCTCTTGACTCGGTGCCTGCCACGCTCACCACACAGAGCTCCTCTCCACAACCAGCTCCTCTCCACCGGCCTCCAACTTCCCTCAACCCAGTGCCACCCCCGCCTGCTCCCCATATCACTCTCCTGCCTGCTGGCCAGTCAGACCACTCCATCCCATAAACACTTTCACCTACTAGATCCCTCATCACCTCATAAAGCTTCACTCTCATCTCTTATAGCTGCTTTCTGCATTCAGGTTCATACATAAACAAACATATGAATATCACAATAGTGGGCTGAAAACACAAATATATCCTCGTTGCTAAATCCAACAGCAAATATGGTTGGAGTACATCAGCCACTGAGGTGATGATCTGTCAAGTAAAGCAATATGGTATGTTTAAGTTTTTTAATATATGAATATATCTTTTCAGAATATCCACGTTTTTTTCTAATAAATGTATAAATTCAATGTTAGACACTTTTAGAATTTTGTATGTGGATAAGTGTTTTCTGGGGAAAATCTGTTTAGTTAGGTTATTTCAATACTGTGGTTAGTCCACATTACTCCTAAGGTCTTTTTTGTGTTTTTTCACCATCATCCAATAAAAATCATCACTGATAGGAACCTTACACACTGAGTCCGATGCGTTTGATTCTATTTGTTCCAAATATTGGGATTTGGAGATAATATGAACGCAAGCAGTGAGGATGATTTTGTGGTCCCTCTCACTTCATGGAGAACAGACAAAGAAACCTTTGGGTCCATCTAATCCCGAGAGGCCTTCAGGAATTAGGAGAATTTCCTCTTCCGATCGAGGAGCTGCAAAATAATCACAATGGCTTCCGGGTCTATTTCAGGATGTCAGTGCACTACTACCAGCCCTGAGACTGCATATTAGAAAGAAGCAAACCCATTTCCGTGTGTCCAATTGATCCTAAAGAGCGGCTGCCAGTTTGTCTAAGGTGAGGAAATACACACACTCACACAAACACAAGGCTGATATGTTATTAGCCTTTATTAGTGTAGCAGGGTAGCCTGGATGCCAGACGAACTTAGCCCCGCCCACAACATTTTAGGTCGGGCAGTTCGGTCTGGAGTCGCTCCGTTGAGGAAAAATTATGGGCCAATCAGATTGTCAGGGCGGGCTTTATACGATGATTGACAGATGATCAACGGTAACGTAATCAACCACGTCATCACAGTGCCCTTGGGTTGAATTCGTTTTCAACAAACATGCCTGCCGCTGGCGAGCTGAGATGTGTAGATGCTGCCATTGAGTCTGTTTTAGAAGACATCGACAGCGCATTCATTTTGAAAGAGGAACACAGAACGTGGAGGCGACGCCAGAGCACCGCGCTAATCCCTATCGCCCCGGCGCTTGGCTGTTCACACCGGACACTGAAGCGACGCTGAACCGCCGGGCAGCGCTAATAATATCACCCGTTGATCCAGTAGATCGCTGCACGGCTTTGTGCCAGTCACACCGGAGGCTGAAGCACCGCGCTGCGCCAAGGCTGCCTCGCGGTGCTTCAGCCTCCGGTGTGACCGGCACAAAGTTTTAACATGGGAGTGGATGGGAGCCAGCTGTTATTTAAGGCTTGGCGCTGCGCTGAAGCGTCCGGTGTGAACCCGGCGTTAGTAAATAACTCACAATGCGTTGCTTAGCATACGTCACATACTACGTTGCTCTGATTGGTTGTAGGTCTATCCAATTGAGCGAAGAAGAATTTTACTTCCTGGTCAGTTGAAACACGCCCCATAATCACAGCCCAATGGAGCGGTCTCAGACTCACATTCTGACTAGAATTGTGAGTCTGATAACGTCAGGCTAGTAGCAGGGCACAAAACACAAACTGGGAAGAAACTAAATGTGACACACACAGTGCACCATCATATTTATGTTTTAAAACCTTTGACACATTTTTTGAAGAAAAATACAGACTTGGTGTGCAAAGACATGAAGGTGTGACAGGGGAATGGGTATGAATCAGATGCTTAATGTGAATCATTCAAATCTCAAGTGAAAACATGGTTTAAGGGTTAGGGTTAAGCTCAGGTTATGGTCTTCAGGAAATAAATTCAAGTTAATTTGTGTGTGTGTGTGTGTTTGTGTGAGAGAGTGTGTGAGAACAGTGAGGGAGCTCAGCAGTGTTCTGCTTTGTCTTGATATCAGCAATAATCTCCCATTACTCATTTAGTCATTTCTACTGCCAGACTCCAGCAGGGGAGCAATGACACCCAGCAAGAGATAAAGGGTTAGAGAGAGAGAGGAGGGAAAGAAGGAGGGAGAAAAACAGAGAAGGGGGGAAACAGAGGGATGAGTGGCCAAGAAAGAGATAGGATGGAAAAGACTGACCAGAAGTTGAAAGAGGGGAGGAAAAAGGCCTACACAGCAGAAGGAGGAAGTGAAAGGTCGAGAGAAAGAAGCGAGATGGCAAAGCAGGTTGACAGCGGAGAAAGGCAGAATGGAATAGGGAAGCGGTTTAAATAGCAGAGATGGAAGGAGCAGGAAGTGGTGTGGAAAAATGCAGAGAGAAAGAGAGAAGAGAGAAGAAAAAAAAGGAGTAGTGACATAACGTGGGAAAGAAAAGGAGGGGGGCTCGCTGTTCCACAGTGTGAACTGATAAAGACGCTTGGCTCATTTTTTCCCATCTCCTCTGTTTGTCATCCCCCTTTTTAATCACCCGTCCTTTACACAGCTATAATTGTCTTTATCATCCGTCTGTCATTCTCTCATCACTCCGTCCATGGCTGACTCTTTCTCAGATTGCTGTCCGTGAGATCTGACATCATCCAACATTAATTCTAAGAAATGCACAGAGATGGTTTACATAGTATGGAGTCCCAAAGAGTACAAGATTGAACAGTGAAAAAAAAACAATGAGAAAATTGTTGTAAATGCAATAATTATGTTAAAAATAAGATTTTTTTATTTTTTTAAATAAAAAGATGAGACATTAGAACATAAATGAATGGAAATCATAAAACAAATAAGATAATGTTTATAAAAAAAATGCAAACACATTTTAATGTATGACACATAATGTGACTTATTTCATATTTTTTTGTTTTACTGACACTAACCTCTCTTTCCTCACCTTCCATGCAGAAGAGTTCTCTTTTTTGGAAAACCTTGAAAAAAAATAAAGGAAAAACCACACTGCTGCAATATTACTCTTGGTGTTTGTTTCACTGTGAAAATGCCTCTACAAAATAAATGGGTAATTTTTAAAATGGGTAATTTAGATATAAAAAACAATATTAAGGTAATTTAAATAAACTCTTTGGAGATAATGTGTAAATGCCATGACATATAAGTGCTGGTTTATTGGTGACTATAGTTTATTCATGTTATTATATCATAATTCCTTTTTAAATATAATATTGAACACATGGCTTGTAATGATCAATATTAATTAAAATAAAGGTTGTCAAGGATCTGATTAATTACACGTTTTGTTTTTAATTAAAACGATTTTCTTCATCAATATTTGCCTTGATAAGCGGGCTACACACTGTACCAAGTACTCAATTTACTAAATGCAAACATAAGGTACTTGGTGCTGCAATGTCCTCAGTGTATTTGTCCCTGTGTTGTTCATGCTTCATGCTGTTGTGCTTAAAAGTGTTCAGTTTCTGTCCAGTCTGCAAACTGAGTTTTCCCTCGACCACCTTGTGAGCTGCACTCACTAAAACACTGTGTTCCTTTGTGTGACATTTTCAGAGGTTTTCTGAGTGTGCTGTCTGTGGGCCAGGAGGAAGAGCGGGTCAGTCTATTGATTGGAAGGTCTGTGGTTCAATCCCTGGCTCCTGCACTTCACAGGTCTAAGGATGCTTGGGCAAGATACTGAACCCAAATTGTCCCTGATTACTGTAAAATATACAGTTATCCATCCGTTCATCCAATGTTGTCCAGTTATCAGAGCTTGGGGTGAGTTAGGTGGGCAAGTAGGATATCCCTCTGTCTAACCATGCTTTCCACATCTTCCTAGGGGATCCTGAGGCGTTCCTCGTCCAGATGGGTTTTGTAATCCCTCCAGCGAGACTCCTCCCAGTTGGGCATGCTTATTAAACCTCCAAGGGGGGGGCCCCCTAACGGATTCCCGAACCAACTCAACTGTCCCCTTTTGACAAAAGGGAGCACCAGCTCCCTCTCGATGTCTGAACTTCTCACGTTATCTTTCACTGGATGTGTGAGCAGCTTGTGTTCATAGGAGAATGTCTTGCTTATTATTTCGGCATCTATGTTATATGTTATAGAATCTCCTCTCGAGAGTCGGGGTCTTGCTTATTGTCTCTGCAAACTGGAGAAGCTGTTTAACATGTTGCAAAGATTGAAAACATCCCTTTGCCACCCCTTGATTTGGTTTTTATTGTTATTTTCGTAGGACATGACTTCACACTGTAGAGTCTTGGTATTAAGTTGAGAACATGAGCCTACTATTAATGGAGGAAATCCAGTAGTAGCTGTAGTATGTGGAAGCCCTGCAGCAGATACTCTCCCTGTGCAAACAACAGACACAAGCGAGACACAACTAATCAGCTATATAGTCATTACCTGGCCGCACCCAGGCTGAACTTCAGGTTTTCATAAAATCATATGGACGTCCTCACCTGACCTTAACTGGGTTGTTAGAGGCGGTGGACTAGTGGCAGAAACTTGGACTATGGGCAGAAAAGGTCTCTGGTTCGTCTCTGGTTCGACTCCACCGAGAAACAACAAAAAGACAAACCTGGATTGATCTGTCCAAAAATCCAAGTGGATTCTCCCTACCCTGTCTAGTTCCCCTGAGCAAGGCACCTTACTCCCCCAACATCTGCTCCCCGGGCGCCGTACAAGGCTGCTCACTGCTCTGTGTGTCCTGCACCAGATGGGTTAAAAGCAGAGGTTACATTTCCCTACCTGCATGAGTGTGCATGTCTGTGCATGTGTTTGGGACAAATAAAATAAATGTATCTTAATCTTAATATTAACCAGGTGCCTCATTTATCTAAAGCATGAGCTGGATAAGCTCTAAATCTGAACTGCCTGTAATCACAAGAAAGTCAGAATCAATAAAAAGCAAATAATAAACAATGATGAATATTTTATCTGATTTACATCTGCCTGTGTGTATGTGCACCAGACTTTCTTTCGAAGGAGAAGGAACTTGAAAAGAAAGAGCAGTAGGGCTGAACCACTGTCTGGAAAATGACACTGTGGGGTGGGAAAGGTGATAAGTGCTGTGAACACTGCGTCGCGTCTAATAAGAACTCTGACAGAGGGGAAGATGAAGTGGGTGGATGTCAGGAATATGTCAAAACACTACAGCATTGCAGCACGCACAACGACTTCAGTGGCACCACTCATGTATGGAATGATAGATATAAAAAATTGTGGACACTGTAGCAGACAATGTACGTAACATAAAGGTGGTTAATTCACTTAATGAATCCATGTCATCAACATGATGCCATTAAAACATCTCCAGTTATTTACCATGCTACACTCCACACACTGAGCCTGGGTTGGTGATCTGCCACGTGTGTGGAGTCTCCACCACACTGCACTCTGTGAGAGTTAACGGATGGAGAACAGAGAAGGTCTCTCTGAAGGTGAAGGAACTTCAGTGAGCTGGTTTACTTGTTCTCAAAGAAGCGTTACAGTGTGACCGTGACACTGTTTCAACTTGTACATAAATCTCACCTAAACTGGATGTCAAATATTTGCAGTGACAAAGCAAATAAGTGACAATAAACTTAGCCCATAGTTCATAGAGTTTGTAACATTGTTACAAACAAATTTACAGAGGGAAATATTGCAGAGAAAGTTCTGTTGCAGAGGCAGGAGCCTGGCACACCCAGAGCAGGGCCATTCAACAATACTCAGGTGTCTATGTGTATAAGAATGTTATGATTAACCATATCAAATGTAGTACTTAATCTAAAATAACTAAAGGTGAGCAGTGACCTATAGTGCAGTTGGTAATAGGTCATTAGTACACTTATCAGGTGCTGTCTCAGAACTGTGAAGATCTCTGAAACCAGACTGTAGAATGTTGAAACACAGATTGTTATGACACAAAAATGATAAAACGTAACACATCCATATTTAATTTTTAGGAATTGAGCCATAGCTGCAGTCTCTGGTCAGTCATAACAACAAATTAGGTGGATCCCACCTCAGTCACCCTTTACCCCTCCTAACTTTTCAGTAGCTTCATTTTCAGTTGACACATTATTACATTAATTAATTATGCTATCAAGGCCCGAGTTATGTTTCTCCAGGCCTAATGTAGGGAATCTTGCACATGGGGGAATTGCTTGGATATGTTTGCGTGGCCTTTTTTATTCTACTTGGATGTATTTTCCTCTGTCTCAAACCCGTCTGGGGCCAGGAATGACATCAACCAATCAAGCTGCTGGACAGACATCTATAGCTGAGATTCTAAATCGGTTACAGTGCCACTCTATAGAGTCTCTATTTAGACATTTACATAAACTGCATCTGCAGTCGAATCATAACTCCACCTTTAATCCCATCTGCAAAGATCAACAGCACACCTTCTTGGATTGGAACCAAGGTCCGCAGGCAGAGGGCAGCAGGTCAGGTGTGTCTACTGTTCAGAGCAGCGTTGGAGTTTGTGTCCCTATAGGCTTCCTCTAACTGTCTACGCAGGGTTATTCCTCTCTACATAATGGTTTTACTGTATGCAAGGTCAGAGAAGTTAAATGTGCACACATTCTCTGACAGAATGAGAAACATATAAATCTGCTTTTATGCTTTGACAGCAGAAAATGACCATTCACACCAATTAAAAAAAAGGCTGTTAAAGTGAGGTTTATTGCACGCTTCATCATATTTTCAGTACACGATTGAAGTTTTTCTTAAATTAAATATAACTTTTAGCCTCCTGTTTCATTTTGCATTCAGCTATTTCGCATACATTTTGAAATGTATGCACACAAGCATCTCTGTAGCTGTGGTTAAGGTGCTTCTCAGTGCAGTCTGAGATTCTGTACGCTGCTTTTCACAGCACTTTGTCTTCTTACAGCATCACCTCATTATGACTCCATGAGCGTTAACAGGAGAGCCTGAACCATCCTTTCAGTTCAACTTCCACTGCACCTCATTGTCAAACAGGAATTACTCACTCTTGCTCTTTGGCGATTGTGCTCACGTGACTCCCGGTTTAACGATGTAACAGCTTCCCTCTTACAAGGAGAGTGGAGTTTAATGGGAGGGATTAGGTAAGGGGCAGCGAACGAGTTCAGCACAAAACATTAATCTGGCCACCTGAGAAAAATACGAAGCAGGAGATAAGGGATGCGGTGTGTTCGGATTAATTGAGGTGTTTAATGTATGGGGGAGTGATTATTAGTGGAGGTGTTTATGAGGTTCCGTCCAGTGGTTTATCTGATACTCAGGAAAACCCTGAGCGAATGCAAAGTCCCAATGTTTTACGTTTTTAACAGCCCGAAAAACATTTGAGTAATGCAGTACAGAAGGGAATGTATATCAAACATGCAGATTAGTACATTTAGTGAAGTCATGCCTCCATTTATGCTGAAAATATTCACCTCATGCATCATGCAATGGTAAAAATGTTCAAGTAATTATTCCCTTGTATAGCCGAAAGACCAAAGGTAATGATTGTAGCATGAAGGCGGGGGTGGTTCCAGCACATTTAAATGGTTAGTAGACATGGTGCTTTTATCCAGAGTGCTCCATTGGTAGGTAAGACCTGCATCCCTTTCTTGTTTAGCAGCTGTAGCTATACATATGTTGTGGGCAGTTTGTAGATGCTAGCCATAAGGGCTAGTCACACTCGAATGCCACTAACAAAAAGCAAGTCATTTAACGTACCAGCTTTGCAATGACAGTAGAGTTTAAGATAAGTGATGTTACATCATGCTTGAATGCAGCAATCATAGGAGACAGTTTAAACAACAGATGCACAACTTGCAGGCATTTGGCTTCAATGTTGTTTATTGTGTGTTGGTTAAGACAAAAACCCCAAAAATAAGTGAGTGAATACACAACACAGCAAACTGAACTACTGGTCAGTAACAAGTGGAGTTGTGCTCCTGCAGGAGCACCTGCCACAACTTTGACACAAGCTTATACTAAAACAAACATGCGACCAGCAGCAGATTGAACTTGCTCATATGAATTACAGTGATTTAAATGGCCAAATACAGGAGGAACTTGAGTTACCGCTCTACCCGTGACCACAAAAATCTAATTGGAGAGCTAAATTTGAAAGAATTCTCTTGAGTTGTTCCTGAGATATTAAATGCATAGTGACCTTGACCTTTGACCACCAAATTCTTATCAGGTCATCTATGAGTTACAGTGAATTGTGCCAGATGGAATGAAATTACTGACTGCCTGACAGTTAGTCCTGATAAATATCACATTCACAGGAACCTGAGGTCATTGGGACCTTGACATTACCTCAAGCTGATCTTAAGATATCAAGCAAAAAAAAACATAAACATACTTCAAGAGGCCAACGCGACATTCACCATTACCATTGGTTTCCAAAATCTAAACGGTTCATTCTTGAGTACAAGTGAAAGTTTGTACCAAAGTAATTTCCTCAAGGCTTGAGATATCGCACTCATGAGAATGGGAAGGACATAGGGATGGATGGACAGACAACACCCCCCCCAAAAAAAACTCTGCCAACTGGTTTTTGCCGGTTTAGAGGCATAAACAGGTGCAGAGTTCAGGTTACTTCAGGTGAGGTTTGCAGAGAGTGGGACTCTAGAGGCCACTGAGGGAACTGGAGGCGAGTAAACATTGAAGTTTTACTGCGGTAAAAGCTTTTTATGTATTGGTATTTATTCCAGGAATGACATGCTCTTCTTCTCCTCCTCCCCTCCCGTTGCACCCCCATTACTCTCCATACAATTATTTTGTTCTGGGGACCTCTGTTGCCCCGACACAGTTGATCGGAATCTCATTAATCAGAAGTACGGTGGAATAAAAAGGAGAGAAAATTAGGAGCAAAAAGGCTTCCACATGTCCCTGCACACTCCAACAAGCCCCACACAAAACAGGGTAACCAAAACCACTTGGTGAAAATCCCCACGGAGATAATTAGACCTACGTCCAGATGAATGTCTCTCACTGCACATCCCAAACAGCACTGATTAGCACGATGCTGGTAAACACACACAGAAAGAAACCTATGCAAGTACTCACACTATGTCAAAGGAGGACACACACACACATCACACACACACATCACACAGACACACACATCACACAGAGTATAAAGTAGCATCATGCCATTTCCTTTCTAACAGAGAGGCCATAACACTCTCTGAACCAGTAAATCACTTTTCATCCCCCCTAATGCAGCTCTTCAGCTTTCTCATTTCTTTGTTTCTCTCCTCATCTGTTTTTGTCTCTCTGCCTCTCTGTCACCGTACATCTTTCTCCTCTCTCTCACACGGCTCCCTCGCCTCGATCTCTCAAAGTAAAAACTGCTGCCGGTCCAGTGGCGCGTGTGGAGCCAACATACGGAGGTAGCAGAGCAGATGTAATTTGCCTATGGAGATAAGATTGAAGTGAGAAATAGGTAGAAAACAATATTTGAGTCATATGAAGACAGAAAGTAGAGCCTGACGTTTGTGGATTTTAGTGCTCTGATACCAATATTTGGGAGTTAATTTACTTATAACTAATATTCACGAATATCAGGAAATATACATATAAAAAAAACATCACAAATAAATGTAATTGAAGCCTAATTTTTGCAGTTTAACCATAAACTTTATCTTTTATATAACTACAATTAGTACCAAATATATATTGAATGGATTTTTTTGATGTAAAATGTTAAAATAAATGCACGTCTTTTCTGGGCTGCCTATCCTGCACAATATAAGTTTTACTATTACCTAATATTAGCAAACATAAATGAATATACCTCTGTGTGTGACGGGCTAAAGGACATTTGCCAACTGTTCAGGAAAAGAAAATACAAAATTTAAGATGAGATGATGCTTGGATCTTTTTGAGCTAATCTCTTTTTGAGTACTCTTGCTCTGTATAACAAGACCCAAACCAAATATGGGGCCTTTCATGCCGATGATGGAGGTCGTCCAAGATGTGGATGCATGTCAGTGTTAAAGTGAGAGATGTCATAATGGGGAACAGGACACAGACGCTGTTGTGCTGCATGTCACATTTTTAAATCCACCAGCATGCTCATGAGAGGAAGGAGGAGTTGAGAGGTACAAGCTGCCAATCCTCTGAGGCACAATCCCATGTGTGTGTGGTAAGTAAATTATCTCTATATTTAAATGTCTTGAACACAACACAGAAGCTTGTCCGACTCTTTAAACAATCAGCACATCATCACCTGTAAGAACATTAAACATGGTGTGCTCGCTCACTTCACAGTCTGCCTTCATTGGTCGATCGTTAGTGGGAAATTGCTATTGCTTTTCTTAGTTTCTGTGTGAAGAAAGCGGAAAGGACTGGGACTGAGTCACACAATTAAAGTTTAAAGGCCCTTAAATACAGATCCCACTGCAGTGCTGTTGCGTTGACTCATATTTATCTTGTTCTAACTACACCAAAGAATTCTGCATGTGTATTTTGTTTATGAGGAGTGGTATCGTCTCTAATGAGAAGCTTCAAAGGCCCTTTACCATACAGTAATACGTCAAATTAACAAACAATATAGTTAGAAGTGGTCATAGGAGAAATGTACCTATCGTTTTTTAGGTGATGAAGTGAAAACACGATTTGACACAGAAGCCTGGCTGCGAGAGCCCCATCTCCCCAGTGCAGTCCCGCAGTGGGAGCAGTGGGAGCCTGAGCTGGCGCAGCAGCAGCATCCTTCCCTTGTTTATGCGGCCACTTAAATGTCTGACGGGTAGCAGCAGCGAGCTAACGCTAGCCGGGCTCCACCAACCCGGTTAGCACTACAAAAGTGGGCGGCTGTGGCTGAGGGGTAGAGTGGTCGTCCTCCTCCAACCGGAAGGTCGGCGGTTCGATTCCCAGTCTGATCCATCTGCATGCCGAAGTGTCCTCGGGCCAGTTACTGAACCCTGAATGGCCCCCCATAGAATAACAAAGTGCTGCGATTAGATGCACTGTGTGAATGGGTGAATTTAAAACTGTTCTGTAAAGCGCTTTGAGTGGTCATCAAGACTAGAAAAGCACTATATAAATACAAAACCATTTAACCATTTAAAAGTGGAATTTTCATAATATGTCCCCTTAAAACTGAAAACTATATGAACACACTTCCTGCAGGTGCACCACTGCCTCCTTGTTTTGCCCAATCCTGGAAGATGAGCCTGACAGCAGTAGCAAAGAAAGTCTCCCCCCCCCCCACACCTCACCCCTGCCCGTAAAACAAAAAAGAGAATTAGAATAACTGAAGATGAAAAGTCTTTTGTTTGTGTTTTGTTTTTGAGTGTATGTGCAATGTGGCTGGAAAAGATCTCAGACAATTAAAAAGTGTGACAGTGAATGATGTTTGTTGACTTGGAGCTGTGTGGCTGCAGGTGCAGGCCTCATGCGGTGAAACAGCAGAAGTCATTTCACTCCATGTTCTGGCCTCCTGCTGAATGTTATTCAACATTTTCCCATTAAACCAAGGGGAGCTTGATTCAGGTGATCAGTTTTGTAAGTTAATTTCTACCCGCGATGAACAAACACTGCTTTAAATTATCATTTGATACATTTTTAATAAGTTTGATATTTTAGGAAATAAGCGTATTAACTTTATTCACACTTAGATTCTTAGAAATGATACAATACGCATCTTGCACACACAGCATTTTTCTCCATATAGATAAGTAAGCAACTGTTAAATAATATAATAATTATAAATAATGTAACATGTTAGCAATATCAGCTTGTCATGATTATTCATGGGTTCCTCTTTCTTCTGTTACCAAGTGGCAACAATCATTAGATGAAGCTTTTGTATTTAATGGGCCTAATTAGTCCAGAATGACCATTCTTTAAGTTTGCCAAACTTATAAATTTGTTTGTCTGTGAAGATTCTCAGTTCAGGGTGTCAGGATCCCAACGTCCCACAAGTTGACCAAGGTTTCAAAAACGTGCATGTTTAACTTAGGATTTCTCAACCAGAGGTAAAGACCCACAGAGCTTCGATATCTGAAACATCCCACCAGTCAGTTAGATACCGAAGGAGTCCCAGATCTGGTATGAGGTGAAATGTCAAGTGACCCCAAGCAAATGCAGTTTCCTCTGAACTCAGGTCCAACTCCAGAGGATATAAAGATGGTTGAAGTTTTCATCGGGCCATCTAATGAAGAAAAATGAACTATGACTTTTTACAACTTGTTCAGTCGACTGTCAAGTAAGGCAGCCGGGGAAACTTTTAAAAGTAAGAACATTTTTTAACTAAGAAACTTTTGAGTGGAGATAGTTCAAAGTGTCTCCTTTGAACTCTCCGTATGATGTAAACCCAGAGTTGCCGCATTGACAGTTTTGTGGAGTCTGACTATGAACTCATTAGTTGAAGGATTTCAACATTTAGGTGCTTGATTTAAGATGCCTCAAATTAAGAAGTGTGTGTGTCAGTGTCTGTCTGTGGATCATCTGGTGTGATATCTCTTTATGGACGGTAACTATAATCAGCCCTTTCCTGCTGATAGACGGAATAGAGTAGAATAACAGTCTGAGGAGAAATCGGTGTCCTAAATATAGACGACCCTCTGAAGTCCCATTTCGGCTGCATTTCTTTTCTTTTATTTGAGAGAAAAACATTAAAAGTCTGACTTATCACCGACATTAATGTGCCACTGAGATTAGGGTAGTGAGACGCCCTCAGCTGTTACTGGCAGCGTTCTCCAGCACACACTTTTGAAACGGGAGCGCGAGAGCCACATTTAGAAAGTCGGGCAATTCCAAGTTTTCAATTAAAACTTGAAAGGCAAAAACCATTTGACATTAATAACTGAGACGCACTCCGTCTCTGCTGTGTCAAATCTTGCTTAATTAATTGTATCTACATGGGTTTAAAGGGTCAAAAATGTCCTCCAGTTAGACGGGCGTAATTGTCAATACTTAATTCAAATGGGAAGATGCATATCGTGTATTTGCATGTCAACGGAAACCCTTTGCAGTGCTATCATTTTGACGTTAATGTTTAAAGCTAGAGCTCAAATGAGCTTTCTAAGTGAAGCCCTCTCGGATTAATGCCTTTCAAATCTGTCATGTGTTTTCTGCGCCCACGAGATTGAAGACACAGGCCGGACTCTGTCTAATGGTGAAAGTTTAGACACAGGCTGGTAATCCATTAATAGGACTGGTTTAGCACTCACCCAGATGGAGCAGCTTGACTCAGACTAGAATAATCCATTCAGCTCTCGGCAGTGTTGAATGTTCAACACAGTTAATAGGATCGCTTTGTGGGAACGGATGATCTCATCCGACAACTCCAGGCTGGATGGAAGAGTGACGCCTGCCCACTGGAGGACGAATCAGACGTGTTGAAATCCTCATACACCACAGGGCAATGTGCGGTTTACCCTGTGAAACCTGTTGGTTTAACTCCTCATTGTTTCCAACTCAAATATAATTTACAAATTGTTTCGGATTTGGAGTTTTCTGAAGAAATATGGATTGAGAAGGGTGTTGGTGTCTATCTGTTATTGAGCCTGGACAAACCCTGTGTATTGTAAACATAAGCACGTCCTGTCAAATAAATATCCATAATGCAAATCACTAGACAAACTCCACGGGCTGTAAAGGACCGTGTGAAATGATCAGAAGCCACAGGATAGGCAGCAGATGGAGCTTGTGGGGAGACTGGTTTGTCAGCTGCTGTTTAAGAATTACCTTTGAGCCTCATATAGGATTAATGACAGTTTTTGCACAATGCTCTAGGTGGAAGGAAAGTGGATTAAGCACTAAAATCACCCCCTTTTTTACTAAATTACTGTAGTGTACTCTGCTGTGAGATGTAAATTGAGATTATTTATGAATAGTCAATTGTGGGTCATCACCAATGCATATATTGTTGAATAAGTGTAATTTTTCTCTGCATTTTGAAATTGTTAGCAATATAGTGGACATGCCATGGAAGCTACTTGTTTTGGCATAAATTTCACACTTAGAATTTGAATTATTATTTAACAACACACATAATCTTATAATTTAAAGGGTTGTAAAGTTGGTTGTTTCAAAGTGCCTGGGTGATAGGTGGTTTTAGTACAAACCCTTTATCTGATTGTATTATGCTGTGCCAGATTTTTTACCTCTACTCTTTATTTGTGATTTGAGTGGGTGTTATGTTTCTTATAGTGTGTTTGACTATTTTTCAGTTGTATTGCTGCTCTATTGCCTGGCTCATCTTGAAAAGGATCTTTACTTATCCCTTTCTTCCAACACTGACCTAAGTGCTAGTTCTAGGCCGGTGCTAGCACTGGTCTGTACTTTTTTCAGGGATAGAGCCATCATAGAACCATAACACTGTGTCACTGTAAACCTTACACCCGACGTAAGCCATTTTGAGGTCTAAACCTGCAAATTGTTGAGGCTGCTGGAATTGAGCCTTCTTTTTTTACATAAAGCTAAAAGGTACCCTGTGGTATTTTGGTGAATTAGTCCCATTTGTATAGACTGTCATGGCTCATTAGCTGCCAGCAGCGCCTGTGTAAGCAGGGATATAAAGATGACAATCAAGTGTAATACCTTCGAGATTTGACCAAAATGTAATTATACTTATTTTAAAAAGATTCCTAATCTCTGTCATTGAAAAACACATAAACTAATAAATTATGGACAAAAGCAAGTTAGATTCAAGAAGTGTGTTCCAGCAAGTTAGATTCAAGAAGTGTGTTCCAGTTTCAATTTACACCAGTGAAGACAAATAACATGATTATACTGTATGATATAGTGTAGATTTATTATATCAATACTCTTTCAGGTTCGACTGACAAAGATAGGCAGAAATAGCACAGGGGTTGTACTGTAGCCAGTATTTCACCTCTTCCTGTTTACCTTTACTTTGACTGAACGTCTTTGCCAGCCTCGCACTCGTTGCTGCTTGCGAGCAGGTTCCCAGGTCTTTTCTTTTTTAAAAGAAGAGGCCATTTTTGTAAGACTGCGTGACCATCCCTGACTGCTTACCCCAGGCCACTGTCAAATTTCAATTTTCACAAATCAAACCATCTCTATAGTGAGATTACAAGCTGAACAGTGGCGTCCAACTCTTCATATTTTCTCTCCGCTGCTTTTATCTGTCTGTCACGATCTCTGTCACCTCCTTTCACGTTGTTTTTCACTGTCGTTTCTCTCACTCATATATTCCCTTTCCTTCCACTTTGTCTTTAGCTGCCTTCCCCTCCTCATCCCCCTCCACCTAAAAAAGGAAAATGTCTTCAGTTAATCTTCAGTTACATCTCACCAGTCTTTTCTCCTCTGCTTTTTTGTCATCATCTTCCTCTCTACTCTGCGTTTGCTTGCCGTGGAGTTTGAGCAGACGTTCCATACTCGTCCAGAGGGTAAACGTGTTGGCGGATGCTGAATGAAACATTAAACAGCATCTAGCCCGACATTCTTTTCAGCTCCTCTTGGCTGCGAGGAGACCGCTGGAGTAACGCACTCGATTGCATCACCGCTTGTCCAGGCCGTCACAAAAACACTGCTCGAGTCTCAGCACGATGTTGTGAGACTGGAATTATGCAAACAAGAGAGCAGCCACACAATCTGTGCAGTGAAGCAGTGTTCGGCCTCTAACATATGCTGGAGACTTCTTTCAAACAAATGATTTAATTTCATGGTTCTATCTCCTACAGAGGATGTAGATTTGTTTTTAGTGGCCCTGTATTGATGGGGCCTCAGGTCAAACTTGACCTGCATTGTGGTGAAACTGGTTCTTACTCCCTGAAATCCCCCGCTTCCCCCTCCTCCTCCTCAAACATGTCTCTCACCCGGGGCCTTGGCTACAGTAGGTGATGTAACATCAGTTTCAGTGTCTCCCTGCATTCAGCTCATCAGCCATAGTCTGAACTGTGACCTAAAATAACTTTTGTGGGCTAAGACGAATGGGGAAAAACAAGCAAAAAATAAACATTTTCCGAAATGAAATGAGATCACATAAAATGTGTTTAACGGGAATAACACAATAATTCCTCTTTATGGTTTGATAAGTCAAATAGACTTTACCCATTAAGATTAACTGCTCCATTCCTAACTTGGTCGGGTGAGACCTGTAAATTAAGCTAACCTTTGCTACCGTGAGTTACAGCCATATCATTGTAAAATGCATAACGGGTGGTACCACCATAAGTTTGAAAGACTTGAAGGCCTTATATGTATTTCTGTACAATCATCTTTTAATCTCATCTCTGAGCCATCTCCTCGTAATCTAATCTCTGGCTAATTATTTCTTGCTTCTTGAAGTAATGTTGAGAAATCCCTTGGTGCCGTATAATCAGTACAAATATGATTCATCTTGCTCTCACTGCTCTCATAGTGTTTTCAGCTGTAAAAACCTATTAATATCACATATTTTGCCAGATACCCAACTCAGGAAACCGAAGCCAGAGCTGACACACAATCACGATGATCAGAAACACAACACGCGGCAACATAGACAGACACTCGGGGGTGGATATGCTGGCCCACATGTTAGGAGCTGCTACAGAGAACTGAAGCCAAGCCTCCTGTGGTTTTTCACGTTCTCTGCATCTTTCATGTCCAGATTGAACTGGTGTAAGGATCCCCAGTCCTGACCAGCTTGACGCACCAGGCTCACAACAGGAGCTGGACCAGTGCAGGGCCAAGAAAGAGAAGCAACACACAGGTTCACTGTGGGCTGGATGTGGAGGTAAGCCTGTTCATTTACCGCTCCATCTCCTAATGCTGGTATTTTATATCTTTGTATGGCCAACGGATCTGGAGTGCAAAGCTAAACTGCTCTTTACTGCTTGGGTGTTGTGACACATGGTCATCACATTATGTGAACTTGTATTAGGAAGAGGATTTTTTCCTTTTTAATTGCGGTTTTACCAATGCTGACTTTCTGGTTTAATTATAACATTTGTATAAAATTGCAGAAATGAGTCACATATTTTATTCAGCCAACAGTGGAAATTAGATTTTACTGAAAACAATATAACATTTAAGATTTGAAGATTAAAACAATTTGTTCACGTCAGGTTTCTGGCAGACCCAACACATGTAGTGGGCTTGGTTATTCCCTGCATTACAACAGCTGTCATTGCACCAGTCTGTTGGATTTTAAATGTCACTCGACTTAGTCTTAGTTCTCAGGCAGGTCACCAAGTGGTGTCCTTAAAACAGATAAATATTAGGAAATTAAATGTGACTGCAAATTTCCTTTTACGGTGGTTTCCCTTTAAATAAACCCAGAGAAGAACTTATTTAGAACATCACTTACAGTGCAAATGAACATTATTTACAAAGGTGGTGAAATTGTGAAAATGGTGAAATATGAAGTGTAATGAGTTGATAGTGTTTGTACTGTACCGCACTGTACACCACTCAGGGACGGAGTCTTCACTTCAGAAGCTAGGTTGAGAGGGACGAGTAGGATGTAGGTTTTTTTACTTTTCTTTTATTTCTTTTTTTTGATTGATGAGGTTTTCAGGTCGATTAATCTCCCGACTTGACCATCTAAATAGGGCCAAGGATAGCTGGAGAAGAGAGAGAGAAGTAACTGACACAAAAAGAGATGAGCAAGACAACTGGGGAGGAGGAGGCTCCGAACGACAGGATGGGAGGCAGAAGGGCAGAAATAGACACAAAGAAAAGGAGAGTGGGAGTTACAGAAACAGCTTCCCAGTCAGAGAGCAGTCTAATAGGCCACTGCTACCTTGAGAAGTGTAAAGTAGGTCTGGACATCGCAGGCTATTTGCAGACTGAGTGGTATTACACGTTGTTAATAGGTTCAACCAGGGCCCTGCCCATTAATCAGACGGAGAACAGACAGAGAAGAAGAGACTAGGAAGGAGGAGGAGGAGAATGATGGATGGAGGCGGACGTCAGAGGAGGAAAATGAGGTTTCTCGGAGCAGAGGTGAGCACCGGAGAGCGAGGGCTCCCGCTTTCCCTCACCTCTTAAGCTTTCTGGTTCGCTGTGCTTTCTCATTCTCACATCATCTTGACAAAAAACTTTGACAGCCTCACTGTCTCTGCATGCAAGGAGCACTGAGTCATTTTCAAACAGCAGTGCCTGTTCTCCACCTGCCTGTTTGGAATGGGCTGTTGACCTGTGATCAATCAGATTCGTTTTTTCTGCCAACTTTAAAGTCAATAATATTCATTAAATTAAACTGAATTTGCTTTATTACTGTTCACGTGTGGCTCATATATAAATATGAAGGATTTACCCAACTGTTGTGTTCATTTTGTATATATATATTGCATGTGGACTGTTTCAGAGGTCTGCTAAGTACTGTGGTCAATCATCAGACTCGAAGGCTCGACCACTCTGCCCGGGATAAAGCTTTGCAAAACCAAACATCTATGTTAACTTTGTAGACAAATTGCCAAACAGGAAGTGGTTCTATGAATGATGTTGCCATGACGGAGCGACACCTTTTTAATATGTAAGTCCAACAAGGAGGGGAAGCTTTGCCTCTTAAGGCCTGTGGGGCGCGAGTTACCGAACACTGTTGTAATTTATACCGCTTCCACTGACTGCAAAGCACTGTTTCCATTTTAATTTAAATTCTATTAATATTGAACTTAATGTGTGTCCAAACAGCACTTCACAACCACACTGCACTCCCTTGGGCTCTTAACTAGACACATGTCAAGTGTGATAGGTGTAAGGACAAGAGGTAGGGCTGCTTTATCAGAAAGTACAGAGTGTAAAATGGCACATTGAGATGTTGTGGAGGTTATGTGTCAGGGTGCTACGACACCGGTGCAGTGAGTTTGTTATATGTTAATTCAACAGTTCATCATGAAACAGATGGGCCAGACTGGTTCTCACCTGTTGGAGATACTCAGTATAATCCTTGGGCTGGGGTAGACTCCGCACAAGGTCAACGCCATTCAACAGCACTGCAGAAACGAAGACCAGAACATCTTCTACACACTGTAGATTCTCTTGACAATGACCTGCTCTATTCACATGTTAGCTCTATCAGAACATCCCTCAGACTTTGTGGACCACAGCCGTTAGGGTAAAGTCCTCTTAAGGTGTGATTCAAGTGGACATTGGCTTTCACACATTCAGCTCCTCAGGGTAAAGTTCCGGTTTTGCGTGGCACATTTTATTCCATTTTATACTTTCACATGCTCTCTTGGCTACCTTTTTGTTGCTGCTGTAAACTGATTTTCCCAGTGAGGTATCCATAAAGTTTATCTAATTTTATCTGATTCAAAATTAAATCAGGAAAGACTCAACTAATACATTGCCTTGTAAAAAAAGTTTGGTCCTTATTTGTCTTCGTTTGATCACCAAAATGATCTCAGTTGTTCAGTGAAATCCAATGAATGTAAAATGTATTTAAAGGTTTTACTTGGACGTTTTCCACAAGCTAAAGTGTCTATTTGCAGTTATGGACTTTACAATTAAGTGCATTTACTTAAAGAGCAATGATACCCAAGTGTTTCCTGTTAATTAGACAGTGACAGCCTCACTGCAGCTACCACCACCACCACAGTTTAAATTGTATCCTGTAGAAAGAACTGAATTAATACTGAGATCCTGCTAAAAGCCAGCATATTTAAAAACGTCTGTTTGAGGCGTGGGCCAAAGTGGCGAACAGACGGACTGACCAACATTGCAACACCTAAAGCAATCTGCCAGTTTACCCAGAGTAAAACCAGTCTGTGATGAAAATTATGCCCCACAGGGTCGTTACAGACAGCGAGTCCGCTCTGATCCATTTTGGTATCGGAGAAATTTCAAACCTGCCTCTTGGAAATGATATTCATTGTAAATGAGGGAGTTTTTGGAAATGGCTGTGTATTGTGCACAGGCAGGCTCCAATTGGACATCAGAGGACCTGGGGGAATTCCTAATGGCCTGTTCTGCTGGTCGAGCTGAACGGCCAGGCCAGCACTGCCCAACATGAAATCGGCAATTTAGACCAAAGGCAGCGAGGTTCAGTCACATTCTGGTTGGTCTCTCCTCTCCTCCTCCCTACATGCATCCTGAGATCGTGATTGGCAAGTTGACCTAGTTTGCACTTTTTTACAGTCCCTTCAGTTGCCACCCTATATGCATTTTACAGAATATCAATGCATGGCAAGTAAACGAGAAAATAGGTTTGCACTGGCTTGTAGTAAACAAGCCAACATACAATTTTATCTGATACAGATACAAAAAGACATTAAGTGTCTACAACCTGCACTTCAGTACAAAATAATGTAAAGGCAGAGCAACAAACGCCCCAATGAATCTCTATCCATCCAGTCTCTTATTGGGCTTATTATGCTTTTCAGGTTGTTGGTGGGTTGGAGCCTTTCCCAGCATGCATTGGGGGAGAGGCAGTAACAGGCTGGACAGGTCACCAGACTATCACATGTGACAGATCTGATTCAAACATCTTTACTGGCATCACTGAGGAGAGTGTAGGAGTCGTCATCTGGTCTCATATCAGTGAAATCTGGTGCGTCTTTTATAACGTATCTTGACTCATCCAAAAAATGAATTTAGTGTGATAACATTTGTTGTGTTTATCTAGCATAGCTCTAAAACTCAACCCTAATATATTACTGAATAGTTGCTTTTCATGACTTTATCTTTGAGTGTTTCCAGAAAGTGAATTCTACAAATGTGTGTGTGTGTGTGTGTGTGTGTGTGTGTGTGTGTGTGTGTGTGTGTGTGTGTGTGTGTGTGTGTGTGTGTGTGTGTGTGTGTGTGTGTGTGTGTGTGTGTGTGTGTGTGTGTGTGTGTGTGTGTGTGTGTGTGTGTGTGTGTGTGTGTGTGTGTGTGTGTGTGTGTGTGTGTGTGTGTGTGGAGTGGATTGTGACTCTCAACTTTAATGACTGTCCCAGTCTTGCTCTTTTAACTCTGCTATGCACTCGTCTGACAAGAGTTTGCTTCAAGTCAAAAAAAAAAAATGCACCCCAAAAAAAAAATATACACACTATGTATTCTGTATTTTTTATGTTCGGTAGTTTTCTAGTAAATCTTTCATTCGGGTAGTGTGTTTGTTTGAAACTGGAAAGTCTGAAAAGTTTTCATATGAAAACCAATAATCAGAAGCAGACTATTCACCCTCACGTGAAGAAAAGTCACTGACAAGCAAAACTGTATTATTATTTAATACTATATTTATCATTTCAGCAGGTACATGTTTACACAGAAGATATTGGAGGCTACATGCACTCTAACCATTGCACAAACCCAATGTGGGTTATAATAATAAATAATAAAGTCTGTCTGTCTGTCTGTCTGTCTGTCTGTGTGAGCAAGGTGAGGTTGTGATAATGTATGTCTTTAGAAAGAGGCAAAGCAGTCCCTGTGGTCATTTTACGTTACTGTTGGCTGCCCTGCCCCACCTTGATGAATCGGTTTTGTAGGTATCTATAAGCTTTCAGAAAACGTGCACAAGAACGGACACAATTGTAAAGGCAGAGCACAGACAGAAGGTTCTGGTTGTTCCAATGCACTAATCAAACATTGAGGATTAAGATGATGATGAGGTTTCTTCGGCCTCTTCAGTGATTTTAATAGAAATCAGAAAATTTAGATGAGTCTCATTATACACTTCAAAGTAGAGGACCACACAAGTCCAAAGTTGTAATCTGGACAACATGGACCCCTGCAGCGGTCTGAATTATTTATTCTCTTAATTATTAATTTTTTTTACAGTATTTGAAAGACCCAATGCAACAGAGATCAAAGATGTCTCAGTATCCAGCAGAGTTTTACAGGGAAGTTTTATGTCCAGTCTCATCATTACGTGGGAGCTATTTCCCTTTAGCTCTGTCTTAGTTTGTGAATATTTGAGCTGGTGTCAGTTCTAGTCCGATGAAGGAAAAGTCAATGTTTTCTAAGAATTCTCTTTGTGGCTTTACGCAGCCAAGAAGAGAGAACACAGATTTGTGCAAGTAGAACATATTTTACACAAAAATAATCTTCGCTGCACCGAGGCTGTTTGCCCTCAGCCCACAATGCGCCTCACACATACTGCTCAGACACACGTTTGTGTATTAACAAGATTTCACGTGAATCACCTTGGAGAAAAAGTGATCATACCAGGATTCTGGCAGGTTGAATCCACTTGCGTCTTTGGTCACATGTAAACAGACACTTTTCCACATCAGCATGAATATAATCACTACAACAATAATTATGTATCTCAAAAAGCTGAATTGTTCAAGCCTGCTGAACATGGAAAATATTTAATATGAGAATACATCAATAATACTGAATGAAAGCAATATTTGCAGAGTGACGTGAGCTGACAGGTGAGTTACTGGTGTGTTCTGCTTCAGTTCTCTCCAATTTAAATGCAGAGGCAGTGAAATAGCCACATCCTAATGCTGCTAGTTCATAATCTACTCTGAATGAAAAATCATCTTCCAAACTCAGTTGTTTATTCCTGCAAAGTTCATTCCCCATAGTTCATCCTACGGTTGCAGTTATATACCCGCTCCATAGAAGAATGTAGAAAAAAAGCGTCATTATGATGGAACCTTTCAAAATCTTTGCACCCACGTGTGTAAATATGAGCAGTGGGAGCTGTTTTGATCACATGAAGAGTGTTAAAATGTTTTGGAGATTTTTGGAACGCTGCGGGAGGAGAGTGGACACTGACACAGGCATGTCAAGTGGTCGTGTTCAAAATGCATTAGCTTGGAGGGCCCTTGATAATGAACGAGTTTCAAACAAGCTTTTACACCAGCCAGGGTTGAGTGAGGCATCAGAGTTTCACAGTGCAGCCACAATGAGCAAAATATACGTTGGATTGAAACATTTAATAACATTGGATATTAGAGTTTGGAAAATAGCTTGAAGCCCTGTTCCTGTGTTCAACCCGTCAAAAGTCTTCATACAGGAGTAATTAAATTACTCTAAGTAACTTGTTTACTAAGTTTAATTCAAACTATTTAACTGGATAGCTCTGTTTACTCAGTCTAATAAATCTAGAAATATTCAGACTAAAGGCAAATAGCATGAAAATGGCTTTAATCACCATCTAGGATGACATTACAGTCTCAAATTTTCTTATGGTATTTTACAAAGGCAAGAACTCAGGTGGAGAGCGTTTTAGGGCTGGGTCATGTGATCCAGTGCCAGTCAGCCACCATGACCAGTATAAACTTCACACAATGTTAAAGACAGTGGGGGGGTAAAATCCCTGGATCCGCCCCAGATTCTGACCTGAACCAAAATGGATTGGACTCCCTCCTGACCCATTTCACCTTCTTCCACCAGGTTCAGTTGTAACCACTCCAGTACGTTTTGCATAATCCTGCTACCTAAAAAACAAACAAGGTGAAAACAGATCTTCCATGGCAAAGGGAAAAAGCTATAACTTTACCTAAGTTACTACAAACTTTGGACAGTCCTAAAGAGCATGAAGCAACTACCGTCATTCTGTGGTGCACAGTGTTCTACGCAAATAGTGATAAAGAGACAAATTTCACACCATTAAAATTAGAAACATTCTAGAAACTCTCTTACGACTGCAGTTATTCAGAAGCTCATGCATTTAAAAAAGTGTTAAATCAACATCTAAAATGTGACTAAAGTGGAACGAATGATGGGAATCCTGGAAAATGTACTTATTACCTTTGCATAATTACTTTTTAATTTTCTCCTAAGCTGCAAAGATTAATGTTGGTGTTTGTGTCTGGTGGATGTTGGTAAATTATTGTTTTGTTATCCAAACACCTAATTGCTTCTGCTCGTTTTTTAATCTGTTTTGGGGGGTGGTTTTAATTTTTCTTGGGCATGCACTCACAAACACACAGTGACGCACACAGACAAAGCCACTTGGACCACTTCCACACACAGCTTGCACACACTCAGTGTTTACCTGATGCGCTTGGTTTTAATTTTCCCTCCCACCAGTCAGTCGTCACTGACGGCTGGAGTAAATTAATTTATCGCCCCCTCATTCAGATACAAGGACACAGGGTTTTTCACTGAGCTGTGTCGAAAACACAAAATCAACTGATCTCAGCTCATTACCCTTTTCTCTCTGACATGCACACAGAAGAAACATATGATTATGCCTGCAGGCACATGTCGGGGGGTGGTATTGTTTTTTAAAAGTTAACACATGCAGTCCTGTAGGTGTGCACCTGTGTGTATGTGTGTTACATTGGCTAATTATTAGTTTGTCAGCGCTGCGCTGATCAAAGATTAAGCATCACCTTCATATCTTCACACAATCGTCTGTTCAGAGGTGGGCAGGGTCTGTGCTGACGTCCAACACTGATGTTCAATATGTTCATGAGAGGAGATCACAGGAAGACAGGTTTATGCCTTGATGTGAGACTTGATGCTGACGTTTAATGCCGAATTCAGAGCGGTTTTCTTTACCAAGTTCATTAAAAGAGTCCTAAGGTTATCGTGACCTTGGACATAATAATTGTTTTGAAGGTCCGAATTCATGAGCTGTGACATGTTGTCTTTTTCCTGATTTGAATGAGGGTTAATAACAGGTGCAGGGTTCAGTCCGGTGCAGCGCTAGGTAGGTGAGGGCAGGTTTGCATTTCCCCCCCCCATAACATTCTGAGTAAAAAACTGTAGAGAATGTCGTGTGTGAAAATCCAAGGAGATCAGAAGTTCCTAAAATGCGCAAACCGACTTGTCTGATACCAACATCAGGTGGGTGAGGGCAGGTTTGCTAAAATGGACCCCTGCCGTATTTTTATTCATAATTTCGGTCGTATGAGTTTGTATTGAGCTTTTCTTTGGTTTTATGTAAGAAGGAATATATTCATATCAAACAGCCTTGCTGATTCCCTCTGTCATTTTTACTTCGCATCATGCTAGCTTGCCCTGTATGGCCTCTATGCAAACAGCAGTTGCATAGTTGTGCAGAGTGTGAAACTACTTATTATTTCCATGGTCCTTTGCTTTCTTTATAATAGTATGTGTTGATATTTTACTGTTGATCGTTGCACTTGAAGCCTCTGTGTGTGTGTGTGTGTGTGTGTGTGTGTGTGTGTGTGTGTGTGTGTGTGTGTGTGTGTGTCAGAGAGAGAGAGAGGGGGCTTCAGTGCAGCTGTTGACCCACCAACCTGAAGAAGACATAGTACTACTGTAATTAAGAGTTGAGCACTAATTTAAATCACCTACCTATTCAGCAGACTCATAAATCATGGTGTGTGTTATACCGGCGGGCCATTCACACCATGGCTGATTGAAAAATGTATTGTACATCTACAGGATTGATCACTAGATAGTTCATCAACCTGCTTATTAATGGACCAATATTATACACAAGTTAAGCTGAGATATTGATTACGGTCTCACGCACATATAACACAGTGTAATCAAGATTGTCATCAGTTTTCTGCTCCAGTTTTGCAGGTCAAGGTTAAATGCTTGTCCCTCTGATAGCTCGGGATTCAAACGCTCACAAAGCTATAACTTTGTGTTTGGTCACAACGTGCGTGGCCCATGGGAAGTGTTGAAGGAGAAGCTAATGTGTAGTTCTCCTCCCAAAACGAATGTGTTGGATTTTGTCTCTCAATGTAGGGAGCGGCTACACCATACTACCAAACTGACAAAAGAGTCACTTGCCTCCTCCCAGATCAGCATGAAAGAACGATTTGGCAAGAGTGCAGTTGAGCGACCGTTTCAGCCACGAGATAAAGTGTTGGTGTTTTTGCCCACACCTGGTTCTGCTCTTACTGCCCGGTTCTCAGGTCCTTATGTGGTGGAATGTAAAGTTTCGGACACAGATTACATCATCCGTATGCCTTAGCATGAAAGGAAAACCCGTTTGTGTCCTAGTAACATTATTGAAACTGGGCGCTTCTCATCTTCTTGTTCAACCTGAGTTGGAGTCTGATTTGTTGACACCCTGTGATGGTCACCAGTGTGGTAGGCTAGCTAATTCAAAGTTTGAGTCTACTATCAACCACCAGTTGTCTTATCTTGCTGCACATTGGAGACAGGATGTGATTAACTTGCTTCACACATATCCTTCTGTGGTGAAGGACGTGCCGTCTCGCACCAATGTGCTGGTGCATGATATTGATGTGGGTAATGCTACCCCTATTAAACAGCATGCTTACCGCCGTCCGCTAGCTCAGAGAGAGAGCATGAAGAAAGAGGTCAGCTATCTGGTAGGTAATGCTCTTGCCCAGCTGCAGCCCCCGGACTTGTCCATGTTTATTGGAACCTAAGTCGGATGGAACTCCTCGTTTCTGTACAGATTTTTGCAAGCCCAGATGTACAACAACAACCAGCGCTTGATGCTCTGGGCCCTCCTGGAGCTACAACATCGATATCAAGCATAAGAGAGGAGCAGACAATGTGGTAGCTGACGCGCTATCCTGTTCCGCTCTGGTGTTGTTTCCAAGGTTCTTCTTTTCGTGGATATTCTGTTCAGTAAGGGGTTCCCTATGTATCTTGTTTCCCCTTCTGTTTTGTGAAGGCCATTTTGGGTTCAGCCTACAGTTGTTTAATACATCACTTGTTTCATTTTAACGCATCCTACTGGTTTCTTGTTTTCGGCCCAGTTTATTTTTTTATTGTTTGTCCTTCTTGCCATAGATACTAAGGGACGCAACACTCCTGAAACACACCCATGCTCTCAATCTCCAGTTTAACTTATAGCACAATGTTCTGCTGGATTCATATTTGGATATACTGGAGATCGATGAAGTTCATTCATTTTCATGATGCTAGTTTGAGATGAATTTTACTATGGGACATGGAGCTTTATCCTTCTGGAAGTAGCCATTAGTAGGTGGTAAAACTGTGACTGTAGAGGGCTGAACCATTCCCCCCCCCATAACATTCTGAGTAAAAACTTTAGAGGATGTTGTGTGTGAAAATCCAAGGAGATCAGAAGTTCCTAAAATGCGCAAACCAACTTGTCTGATACCAACACCATCCATCCTAACGCTTGATGTGAACATTAACTGAAGCTCTGCAGGGTTTTCTGAATCACAGTGCTGCCACACGATAATCTGATTAGATCAATGCGTCAAAGAAAAGTGTGCAGGTTTTCTAAGTAATCTACCAAGTTGAGTGTGAATCTAACAAGGTGAGTTATATACAACACAACACACGGATGAGAATATAGACTTGAGCCTTGACTTTACAGCAGAGTTCTCGCTGTGCACATCTCAAGTGGCTCTGTGTTTGGCAAAGAAATTAAAAAACACAATAGACAGTTGACATCCCTATAATTCTTGACTGAGGTGTAAACACTTTCCTTCCATTGTGTTTGCATACCAGCATCCTCTGCTTTATGTGCAGTGAATACTGTGACTTGAAGAAATGTGTTTGAAGTTGTGAAAGGTCAGAGGAAACAATCAGAGCAGCTGTTGTATGGTGGAGCTGTGTATTGTAACGGTATAAAAATATTGTGTTTGCATGGTTTTATAACAGTTCTCCTCACCACAACAGCCTACGATGTTGCTTTGTTGTTATTTCTTTGCAGGTTTTACAGTAATTTTCTCAAGACTTGTTGGTTAAAAAGAGCATGTACAAAAGGTGATTGACACCTGTCGCCTGGACATTGACCGACCCCCAAAGGTGATGCCAGAGCATCTTTTTCACCACCTGGTGACTAGCTGCAGATGTCTATAACAGGCCTGCTCCATGTTAGTAGATTGGGCATGGACCCAACTAAAAAGTCAAAAAAGACATTTTTCTCAAAGATGTTTTTTGTAACGTCTTATCATACTAACGTTCCAGTATTTGGTTTTTTTTTTTTAGCTGAGTTATCGAATGCTCCAAAAATGGGATGAAACGTGATACTTGACAGCTGAGACTTACTTATGATTAGGCTAGCATGTGTATCAGCGAGACCTCCCTATCACAGCTCCATCAGCTTCGCAGACCCTGGCTCCCAATTTGCAAGATGTCAGCGTTTGTCTCTTGGACGTTGTGGCTTCATTCCTTGAAGGAGTAGGAATTGGAGACAAGTCAAGTATCTTTACACACACTCTGTACCAAGGAGTTATTCAAAATAATCGTATGTGCGTGAAAATAGCATCATTAACACATAACACGGAGAAGCGGTCGACTAGTGGCAGAAACTTGGACTATGGGCAGAAAAGGTCTCTGGTTCGACTCCAAGGAGAAACAACAAAAAGACGAACCTGGATTGATCTGTGCAAAAATCCAAGAGGATTCTCCCTACCCTGTCTAGTGCCCCTGAGCAAGGCACCTTACTCCCCCAACATCTGCTCCCTGTGCGCCGTACATGGCTGCTCACTGCTCTGTGTGTCCTGCACCAGATAGGTTAAATTTCCCTCCCATTGCATGAGTGAGCCTGTGCATGTGTTTGGGATAAATAAATGCATCTTAATCTTACATATAGATTTAGTGGCCAGTAAAAGGAATTTAAATAACTTTTAGTAGACTTTGATGATTCATACGCTTTTGGACAAGTTTGTGAAATTTCATGTCATCTTGTGCTTGTTTTGAGCAACTTGGAGCATTATGCCGAATAAATGTGTCATATTGGCAAATGGGATTCACTGTTGGGAATGTTCCTGCATTTTTTGCAAAAACTGACTTCTGCTTCTATGCGCTCCCATGATTGACTAACCTTCTGCACAACAAACAGGAGCTATTATTAGATCCGACAGCATCTTTCCAATGGATCAAAACCATACAGTGCAGTTTGCACCGAGACGGTCACATGCTCAACATGCTCTCGACAAACATGAAGGTGCATGAAGCAAGACGACATGTATGTATTTTCTCTCACATACAACACACTGAACATGAAGAGGTTTGGGATTAAAGTAAGACTAATGGTGAGGTATCACTTTTGTTCCCTCTGATAAAGACCATTCCTTGGAGAGGGACTTTTAGCACTATACTGTTTTTGTTTCGCAGACTTAATTATTTAATCATCTCCTTTTTTAAGATTAGATTATGTTGTTGATGAAGAGACTGCCTTCAATGGTCTCTGAGTGTAGCCGCTCTTTAATTTAAAGATTCCCTACTGCTGCAGGAACATATGGTATATGAGTATTTTATTTCTCTCAGGCTCATTTGAAAGTTAGATTTTATTTTAAATATCCCCGCAGGAATAGAGGCAAGTGCAAAATGAAGAATAAAGCACATGAAGAGATGAAGGCAGGGAAGATGTTGTGTTATGAGAGTTTACAGTGACGGCAAAAGGCGGAGAACATCAAATTGTCAAGGAAGAACTTTCAAATAAAAAAGTGTGTATTAAACGCTAGCGGGCACAAATAATAAAAGTACGGTCTCTGTTAACGGCTGTTTAAACATTCAGGGTGTCTTGGTTGATGCTGTGATAATGCTACATTTGCAACTCTGTGCCAGACATAAGAAACCCTCATTCAAATTACCTGTGACATGTATATCTACACTAATTACCAAAACTCGAGCCTTATAACAGTGTAGTTGCCCTCCGCCATCTTTAAATGTAAATTTACACGTACAGACATGCAGAAAAAGGAACTAAACGTGGCAGTGCGTGATAACTAACGTATGTTTTATATTTCAGGAGAAATCTGATTTTAAAGTGTTTGTTCGGAATTTTTTTACATCTAAATCAGCTAATATGAAGCCTAGTCAGCTGCGAGGATTTATTTTATTGTGAAAGTCTTTGAACACTTCACTTCTGCTCAAAGAACTAGCTAGTTAATCAAATGGATGTCTTGAAGACAAAAATAGTGATGAATACGTTCTCAGTGGCTTTGCTACTTGTACAATGTGTCACAATGTATTAGCTTTTGAAAACCTCGAGCTGCGCACGTCATGGCTGAGGAAACACATTGTGACAACTGTGGGAGCACAGGTGCTGTGACAATTAACAGACACTTCTATCGTAAAGAAGTACAGTGTGTGAACAGAGGGATGGTCTATGTAGCAAGTGTTCATCTCGGTTGACAGGTCAGGTCACGGGTCTAGGTGCGTGGGTCCAGCATGTCTGGATTTGACTTGGAATTAAGAGTGAGTAATGGTTCATTTCTGTGGTAGGGTGGGCCTGGTTTTATTTGTTGAAATAGGGATGATACTTGTATTTTTTTAATTATCTAATACCATCATTTATTCTATTTTTAGCATCTTTTAATGAATACTATTTACTATAATTCATATGCATGTACACATATATATATATATACACAAACAGATGAAGCCAGCATACTAACAAACATCATAAAATACTGAAAAGATCAGAGCTGCTGCTCCCTATGTGAAATGGAGAGAAACCAAGTTAGAAATAGAGGTCAGACTGGTGAGGGAAAGAAATATGTACATTGCAGAAGACAGAGAGAGACGGCTACAGTAGCAAGGGGAAATGAAGAGAGAGAAATAAGTGAAAAAGGAAGGGGGGAAAAAAAGAGTTAGAAAGCCTGGCTTGATGATTCATTTATGTGCTTAAACCTATTTTACACTGCCACCCCTGTTCATTCCTAAACAACAATAGGCGGTAATTTTTCCATGTGTTGATAAATTACATGGCCTTCTCGGCAAGCAGAACACATTGGTGTGCTATTATGAGCAATGGAAAATGCTAGTTTGAAAAGAAGAGAGGAGGGCATTGAGGGAGAGGGGAGTGACGGGTGGGGAAATGGGGATAAAGAAAATACAGATAGCAGAAAAAAATATGGGATTAATTATTGTATAGGCGGACAAATACTGCCATTAATGCAAAATAGAAAAAAATAAAATAAAAAGACAGACTAATGCTACCTGCAAATGAATAAGAAAGAAGTAAGCGGGTAGGTGGGTGGGTGCTGACACAATGTAGGAAGGAACCAGAAAAAGGAGAAGATATGCCGAGTTGTGTGGGGGCGTGCTAATGACTAACAACTCACAACCAGAAACATCAAAGCATGAGAGACAATAGGAGACAACAGGGACTATTTTAATTCCAACTGTGTTTCTCTACGCCCCCCCACGCACCAACAGTCCCCTAACACACAGACACATATTAAGATGCCTGAGACCATAATTAAAACACCCTGAGGCAGAAGAACCAAACTAGGTGTTGCTGCCTGGGCGTACTGAGAATGTCTGCGGCTCACAGTGCTGGTTTTGGGTCTCCGATGTGTTGGGATCACGCCCAGAGCTTTAACTTTTGTGCGTGTCGTCCGCCGCCTGGCTCTCTCCCACACTGTTCCTTCCACTCTGCTGCGCACCGAAGAGAAAAGCTTTACAACACAAACATACGAGATGCTAGTTCATGCCAGTGAAAAAATAGTTGTCAGGGTATGGTTGAGCAGGTGGTATGGTTGCGCAGGTGGACCCAAGATGCAGAGGCAGAGTTTTAAACAAAAAAATGTCCAACAGAGAAAACAACAAACCGAGAGATCTAGAAAAGTCCCACCTGAAAAAAACAAGACGCACACAGGGGAAAACACCAGGAACCTACGAGAGACTGCTATGAAGCAGAGGATGACAGGCACAGGCGACAAGGCATTTAACGACGAAGAGAAGCACAGAGACTTGTATACACAAAGGGAAGGCCGGGGCAATGGGACACAAGTGGAACACATGAGGACTGGTGCAGACAATCACAAAGTCAGGAAGTGAAGAAAGAAAAACACTCTATGAGCAGAAACTACAAAATAAAACAGGAAACAGAACACAGGGAGTGGGACACCATGAGACACAGAAACAACTCATAAACAAACCTAAACACAGGGATGAACATGAAACACCTGGAGGTAATAATTAAACTAAAAAACACTCTTCATACAGAGGCGGAAATTAAACAGCCATGACAATAGTTGCATCTATTCAGGATTCCCACTTCTAATTAGCTAGTAAAATACAAAATTAGCAGCACATTCTAGAATCCTTATAGCTATTTGGTGAGTTACACCAATTTACCAGACCAATATTTTTTAATGACTGCTAAGGCTATAGAAAGTGTCCGTATAGCTAGCAGAAGAGTAACCTATGGCACAGACTTCCTCGCTCCTCAGGCAGATAGTGGTAACTGAAGTCTGTATAGAGCTATATCTGCAAAGAGTTTATCAACCTCTTGGTTTTAATCTGTTAGGTTTGTCCTTGACACACAACAAATGTGATGAATGCATTCTCATATGATATTTGCATGAGAATTTGTTTTCTTTTAAGGTTAGACACATGTGAAGTTGACCTCCATGTATTAGCTTGCCGTCTTCCAGATCTTTTGCAAACTATCAGCAGGGCCATGTATTGCACCATCTCAGTGAATGTGCATAAAACAAACAAGATGGAAGAACCCGATTACAAAATCATGCTCCATAGGACTCCTGCTGGTAAAATGTAGCCTGGATGCCAGACGAACTTAGCCCCGCCCACAACATTTTGGTCGGGCAGTTCGGTCTGGAGTCGCTCCATTGGGAAAAAATTATGGGGCGTGTTTCAACTGACCAGGAAGTAAAATTCCTCTTCGCTCAATTGGATAGACCTACAACCAATCAGAGCAACGTAGTATGTGACGTATGCTAAGCAACGCATTGTGAGTTATTTACTAACGCCGGGTTCACACCGGACGCTTCAGCGCAGCGCCAAGCCTTAAATAACAGCTGGCTCCCATCCACTCCCATGTTAAAACTTTGTGCCAGTCACACCGGAGGCTGAAGCACCGTGAGGCAGCCTTGGTGCAGCGCGGTGCTTCAGCCTCCGGTGTGACCGGCCCAAAGCCGTGCAGCGATCTACTGGATCAACGGGTGATATTATTAGCGCTGCCCGGCGGTTCAGCGTCGCTTCAGTGTCCGTTGTGAACAGCCAAGCGCCGGGGCGATAGGGATTAGCGCGGTGCTTTGGCGTCGCCTCCACGTTCTCTGTTCCTCTTTCAAACTGAATGCGCTGTCGATGTCTTCTAAAACAGACTCAATGGCAGCATCTACACATCTCAGCTCGCCAGCGGCAGGCATGTTTGTTGAAAACGAATTCAACCCGAGGGCACTGTGATGACGTGGTTGATTACGTTACCGTTGATCATCTGTCAATCATCGTATAAAGCCCGCCCTGACAATCTGATTGGCCCGGTCCGGCCATAATTTTTTCCCAATGGAGCGACCCCAGACCGAACTGATACACTAATACAATCAGAGACATGTTGGTCAGGAACAAACGGCAGCAGCAACTTCATCATGTTTACAAACAGATGTTACAGGACAGTCAGACGATGACATGCCAGTTGTTTACGATGGGAAATCGAAAAACTTCTGTTGGAACAATCTCAAAATCTTGAAAATGTAGAGCGCGCTTCCCTTTGATAGTTCAAATAGTGTTTCCATCATGGCCTAGTTATCCTATACTCAGTCATGTCTGGTTTGCTTAAAATTATCAACCCCCCCCCCCCCCCCCGGAAATAAAAATGGGATTACATATATTCACATAGATAATGAGAGCTATATACTCTCCATACATGAAAGCTTCACACTGACATTTGCAATCTTCTTGTAGAGTGTTATCCTCGTGTGTCATGTCTTATCTTCAACAAGTAAATATAAAATTCCAGAAAGCCATGTCTTCAGGCAGCTGCTATAAGGGAAATGAAAATTACTCATTACACTGTAATATTTACTTTTGAGCTTAAAGGTGGGAAATTAAACAGACAAATAATAGATTAAATAGGTTTGAGATCTTTTTTTGAGTAGATGTACTGTCTGAAGCAGTACTGCATACAGACAGAGTATACTGCAGACTATGACCAGAGAGACATTTCTTTCCTTCAGATGGCTGGACTACAAATAACAACAAATTCACAGCCTACCCCACACAAGGCTGTGGTGAGTGCTTCAGTTAAGGTCTCAATCTGTCAATTACAACAATAGTGCCAGTTATACTTTCTCAGCAGCTCTTCACGGTGTGCCAGTGCTTTGTTTCCCCTCACGGTCCCCGAGGTTTAGGAATTATTATTATATGAAAAACTGGGGCAAAATCCAAAATCTGGGTTTAAAATGTCCTAATAGAGGTGATAAAATGCATATAGTCTTTTTGAATCAGACTCTATATGATCACACATTGGGCTCTCTCAGCTGAAAACCCAGAGCACTCTGAACAGATTTATTTTGGCCTTTATCACCATTACGGTGGCAAATTTCATCAAAATCTAATTGACTTTTGAAATCACCTTGTTCCTTATTAGTGGTGCACTTGGGAGTCCTCCATTCATTTGTTATATTACTTCTCCACTGCTACTGCTTATGCCGCTGACATCAGAATTTCTTATAGCACATCCTGTTACTGAAGTAGTAGTGTTTCTTATGCATGGCTCACTGTAGCTTTAGCCCATTATCTGTTTAACTTTCGAAGTATTGGGAAATACAAGAAATCCACCATACTGTCATCCTTAATAGTCAATTCACTTTTAATTTTAAATATACTATATATATATAGATATCTATATATATCCTCAGTTGCCAGTTTGCTAGGTTCACCTAATTAAAATCTAAAGGCTCCTCATTAGTATGATAGTAAGCCCCTTTCTCATTGGTCAAAACACCCACTGACACCCTCTGGCTTTTTCAAATGAGATGGATACCATGAACATTCGATCCAGGGTCTGAAGACTCCACATAAGACATTGCTTTCCATCGGCTATGGGTCCAATTGGCAGTGATTGAAACGAGACACCAGGATAAACATGCTAATTTGATGGACAGCGAGGTGTGAGAGCTCCTCAGTTTTAAGTGCGGTTGTGAAATTGAAGATGATGTGCCGGGGGGGTCGCATTCCCCTACTGGCAATGGTAAAGGAGTGAGTTTACCTCATATACCCAAAAATGTGGGTATAAAAGAGATAACAAACTGCCTGTTGCATGGTCGTACACATTGGAGCAATCTATCCCTATCCCTCATAAATGTCAAAATCCTGGTGCCTGTTCTGGTATTCATGCCATCTTACACTCTGTGACTGGCCAGATGTGTGGAGCTGTCAGAGGGGGCAGGATATGACCTTTGCATTCAATGAACTTTTCTTGGGACCAACTTAGTCAAACCCTAAAATTCTTATCAAGAGAGAAGTTGCTCGTCATTTTGTAGGCGTTGGCGTTACATAATGCATTAGGTGAGTTGCATGCTTCTCGAATCCGGAAACAGCTACACAAACCTAGAGTTTTGCGATTTGCAATCAGCACTTTGTCCTTAAAACATCGCTATCTGCCCTTACCATGATTGGCTCATTGGTAAACGTGACCCCTGATGTAGTCACTGTTTTTCACTTCCTCTATCCCGACAGCTGCATTCCTGTGCGCTTGTTTGCACGGTTATGTATAGAATAATTGATGTGTGTGGACCCAGTCACAGAGAAAATTGCACACAGATCACTGAACAGTGATGTAAGCTTCATAATATTTTGTCAGTGATGGTCAACAGGGTATTTTTCTTTTTACTGCTGTAATTCTATATTCCTCGAGATGAAGTAGCTTGATAGGTGAACAAATTCACGTCTAATTCCAGCCAGTAGAAAGTACAGGTGTGAGTTTTGTAGTCAATGTGAACTTTTCCCTCTGCCTTGTGATCAAATCATAATTTATCCTGAGACCGTTTAACTCATATGACATGTGGCTGAATCAATCTGAAGTCTGGCAATCCAGATAATTAATTTCCCTCATCATCTCTTTGCATTCCAAAGGAGTGCTTGGGAATTAATCCTCATTAGAAAAATGAATTAGGTTCTAAGTTTCAGTAGGCAACTCTTTTGTTCCCTGTGATGTGCCTTGGGTTGCAGCAGATTTGAGAGTATCATCAACTTATCCTAGTTTCTAGCAGAATGCCGTTTTCCTTGCAGACTACAAACCATCAATAAATTATAAAACCTCACCTGTGTGTTGATAGATTGGTTGGTCTCCGTCCTTTTTTGTTGTTGACAGCAAACAACAGCCTTCAAATCGGAAGAAATTCTGTTTACCTCACTGTAATCACTATACATGCACTGCATATTCAAGTGCTTGTACAGTTTTGTGAGTTTGGAGAAACTCAGAAAGTAAAAAAACAGGTAATGTCAGCTTACAGTGTATGTCAGTTAAATCCAATCGATTGTGAGCTTTCTGTAACCTTCACGTTTTACACAAGATTACAGAGAACTCCAGAGCTTTGATGGATTCCTGTTTTGGTAAGTGGCAAGTTCAATAACTATCCCCTTATCTTCACACCATAATCTCACTTCTTTAAGTGGTGGCCTGTTGAGTGGTTGATTGACATTTTGGAATAAAAAACTTGCTCTGAATAATTCAGTGTCAAACGTGATCTATGTGATCATTTTTAGTTATTCAAATTTTTCTAAATATTTCCTTCTTTTCTCATACCTTCTGTGTTTTGCCTAAACACTACAAAATGGTAAAATTCTTAGAAGCACCCTCTGAGAGTTTGTCTCAAGTGGCCTTAATGTCATGTTTTATGCATAAGTTGAATCCAACATTTCTTGTGTGAGTTAGAGGTAGAGTGTGTCTGTACTGTTTGTGTGTCTGTTTGCATGAGTATGAGGCTATACACTTGTACGTGTGCTTACAATATGTTAATTGTGCAATCAGATGTACATTGTAATGCTATGTGACCACTAAATGCCTGCTTCAGGTGAGTCGGCAAAAATCATGTTTTAAAGATGAGCCACATCCAAATGCGACATGTGTGCTTGTGTGGGTGTTGAAATATGAATGCATGAGAACACACAAGGGACGCCTTTGGAAGTCTCCCCCTTGTGTATCATCATGCGCCCTAAGGGGAATAACGGTGGATGGCACCATAAGAAGTTTGTATTTGTAGTGGTGTAAATATAGAATGGTGCAATACAGTCGCTGTATAAGCTGAAACATTCTGTCTTGAAGTCTGTTTATTTTCCACTTGTCACATTGCCTTCACGGTTGTGTGGGAAACACCTTGTAATATACACAAACAGAATATATTTCAACGTTAGTGACTGTATTTAAAAGATTGACGTTGCATCAACACTTTCTCAGACAGAACAAAAATAAGGCCAAAATACCCACAGTAGAGGCACTGCCATCTTGCGCTAGTGTTATAATTTGGAGCCTAAGTCTGCATAGTGGTGATAAGGGGGAGGAGCTGCCATATCAAGGTGTTAGCTCCACACCTGCCCGAACAATGAGAGTATTATATTATGGTAAATGGTTTTGTATTTATATAGCGCTTTTCTAGTCTTGATGACCACTCAAAGCGCTTTACAGTACAGTTTTACATTCACACACACATTCATACAGTGTATCTATTCACAGCACTTTGTTATTCTATGGGGGGCCATTCAGGGTTCAGCATCTTGCCTAAGGACACTTCGGCATGCAGATGGGTCAGACTGGGGATCGAACCGCCGACCTTCAGGTTGGAGGATGACCACTCTACCCCTCAGCCACAGCCGCCCGTTGCTAGTTGAAAAAAAGAAAAAAAAAGTTACAGTATATTATAGACATTTAAAAATTTGATTCACAGTACACGAGGACTGCGGTATGTACAAGGTGACAGTGTTGGGAAGTGTAGTCCGTCAGTAGTTTTTTATATCTCTGTAGCATTATACATTCTAAAATAATTTGGCCCTTGCCCACTCTGCTAATGTGGTAGTTTATGATCTATACTACAGCTGTCCACTGGGGGCAATCAACATATTTTTGCTTTTACTTTGTGATCCATCCCTTATCATCAGTTATATTATATTACATTATATATCTGAAGATTTGGCCAATGAATCAGATTCTGATAAAAAGGCGAAAATACTAAGAAAATACTTTCCACTTGACTTCGGCCTAGTGAGTTAATGATATTCTTTTAATACCATGAAAAAGAGATGAGTTTGGATGACTTCAGCTACTTGGTTTGACTGTGACTTTGGTCTTTGCTTTGGATGTGCTGGTCTCAACCTCGCCTTGCCCAGGAATCTAATGTTCCTAACCTGGGAACTCACAAGGACGTTACCTATTGTATCTTATCTTGGGACTTGCCCTGACCTTTCTGTTGGTTGCTGTTGTCCTTCCTGTTAGGATTGGACTTGAGAATACATGTGACATGATTTGGGACTTGTTTGCCTTGACTTGGAACCTGTTCTTGACTTGGGTTGGTCTTAACTTGGGAATTGCCATGGGATTGGCTGGACCTTATGGAAGGCTTTACTCTGGACTTGTTGGTCCTTAAACTTGAATTGAACTTACTGGTCTTAGATTGGTACTCAACTTGGAACTTTGTAGCCACAGCTTTAGACCTACCTGGGACATGTAACAAATGGCTTTGGTCCACCTATTGCCGCAGCTCTGAAATCATATTATACTATAACACTAATCACATAAAAGATGAGCATGGAATTGCAGGAAAATGGATGGATCATGGAGATATGGAGAGTATGTAACAACATGCTGAATAACACCTCATCTCAACCCTTTCTCAGATCATCTTCTACACCCCAATCTACTGTCCATCCATATATAATCACAATGTAAACTTTCGTGATGGAACACACTCCCCATGCAGGTGAAATGGTACGGGGAGGCATTACTCATTTATAAACCTGTACCAGCACTGCAGTCAGAGTGAAAATTTGAATCCCCTATAGAGATTGTTCATAAACACCCCCATGCTAACATGTCTTCTGGATTACCAAAGTGACACAAAAATAATTTCTAGAGCCATTGTTTCTTTCTGAAATGACTGCCTATCTGAGAGCAGATCCTCACAGTGGAGATAGATAACATGATTTAATGAGGCCCGGGCAGCCATGCACTACTCTGTGACTCTTCATTAAGTGGGGACAATAAAAGAATGGCCATGGGACTAGGTTTAAGTCAAAGCTGAATTCCTGAGGGGTCATTGTGAAACAGTGGACTTCTGCATTTATCTTGTACTTATGTAAAACAATGAGCATGTTGCAAGTTTGAAACCCATGTGAGAAGGCAGCCAGCAGTATGTCAGCATCATCATGCACATGCCTGTATAGACTAAACATTGACTGTCACGGTTCAATGAATCAGTCATGATGTATGATGCAATAGCTGTTTATTGTTGAACTCGCCTCATACAAAACTAAAGCCATCAGGATTGGCAAGTAGGAGTGTGGCAAATCCGTTTCAACATCAAGCAGTAGCAGTAACAGCAAATAGATATCAGCAATTGCTTTTAGATTATATAGAATTCCACGCCAACATATCCAGTTTAATTTTTAATCCTTAAAATACATAACAGAAATACATGTAAACTTTAATGACACAATTAATATGCTAATTAAGGCAGCACATGTGAAATGAGTATACATGCTGGTTACATATTTAAAAAGAGTTTGCAAATTAGAGAACTCAACCAAAACGAAGTTGTCATGTCAGAATTGCATTAGAGACACCTTAAAGCATTTAAAAAGTATATGCAAATAATTTGATACATTAATCGAGGTAACATTTTGATGATTTTGACATATTGGATTGCAATTGAAGATGTATGTAATGATAAATGAATTTTTTAGTTGTCCATTAACATTTGGAAATGTACTTATAGATGCCTGCAATTATTATTCAAACTAATTAAATAAATAAATGACTGAATAGTTAAATTGTAGATATCTCTATAAATCGGGCAATTTCATGCAAAATCTTCTATTTCAATATGTTAAATTTGTTTATAGAAATCTTAAATTACCATTTTGACCATTTGCCATTAAACAATATCATATGTTTGCATTTAGGGTCAAGTTGTTGTCCCCTCTGATTTGATCCTCATTCAGTACTGCTAACCATGACCAATACTGAACACCATAGAATAACATCAGTGATTCTCATGAGGGTAGCAGAAATAGTGCTAAACATGACACATGTACTTTTATGGGATTACTTTTAAGTTACGGTAAACTTGTTAGCACATCGATGAGATACAGAGAAATTACAGCAGTCATTGGGTCCACTTGATGTACATGCTTATTGTACATACAATATTCACCCCTCTTTTAGCTCCGTTTTACTCTCCACCCATATAGTTTTAACTTTTTAGCTGCCTTTCAAATGCTCCACTGTGCTAATCAGCTATGTTCTAGCATTGTCTCCCATCCCTTTTGCTAGTACTGCTGCTGTGTGAACGTACATTTTTTCTTTTAATCACCTTCCTGTTTCTTCCCTCTCATTTCTTTTCTACATTTCCTCTCATTTTCCGTGTCTCTTTGCTGTCCCCCTGAGTAGATCTCAGTCTTCTTTCTCTATACTCCAACTCATTGCTGTTAACACTCTCAGTTTTTACTCTCAGACATCCCTCTTTTTTCTCCCGCTCTGTCACTTTTTATCATTATCCATTGTGCTCCATCCTCCATTCCCTTGTCTGTCTATATTACACTAACTTTTTCTCGGCTGTTCCATCACTTTTACTTTTGCATGGCAAGGAAACATCAGAATCATTCTCAAGGTCTCTCTCTCTCTCTCTGAGCCGTGTTCTTTCTGTGTTTGTTTATTTTTTTATTCGCTTGAGATTCAGTGCAGATGAGGAAGCACCATAGCTAAAAACAGGAATTACAACTAACCACTAATCGTTTCTATTCAGGCCACATTGACAAGAATGGGTAAGTGACATATTCAGCTTATTTGTGTGTTTGTCCCCTGGTCACATATTGTCCCTCAGGCTGTGGCATTTATCTGCACGTTGGCCAGGCAGATATGTTATTTGCTTCTGTGACACATTCATAGTTTACTGTTGCCATCCTGCTTTGTGTTTGTCTCTCAATTGATGCAGAAATAATTAGATTCAGCTCAGTTCAGTTGTTGCCTTTTTGTTTTTGTGACCCAGTGGTTCCATACCCTGCCATAGCAGAGGGTGACAAAATGAATTACACTCACCACAGAACAATGGAAATCACCTACCAGATTACTTACATACAGTATATTTCTTCTTCTGTACTGTCACCCTTTCTCCTCATTTGCAGCAGAAATTCACATTTCCCAGAACGTGTTGCTTTGACAACATCAGACAGTTTAATAGATTCGGATTTATAATGGTTAGAAAATGGTTTTCTAAAACATATTGCTCAAATGCATTCAAAAAATGTTTTTTTTTGTTCCAGGTAGAGTGAAGATATATCTACATAAGTTGTTGATAATGCTTCATCAGAGACAAAAGGAAATAAAAAGGCGACTTCGTAGAAATCTGTAAGTTCCAGGCCATCAGAAAATAGCCTGCAGGGTTACCCTACCCGTACAACTGGTGGTGGATGTGTGTGTTGAATAAATTGTCATTATATAAAAACCTCTGCAGTCAAAGTAGTCAACATATCGGCCTGGCAGTCGTACAGGGTAAATCTTAACTTTGAAACAAAACATTTCTAAAGTGAATTATAAAACAATGCTATTTACAACCCTTGAAAGTTCAAGTAAGAAAAAACTTCTCGTCAAATGTTTATCAACTGTAATATTGCTTTGCATCAAACAAGAGCAACATTTTTGGGGCGATGAGATTACATACAAAGACAGATCCTGGCTCGGACCCAAGCCAGCAGGTCTTCAAACTGGCAACTGATTAATTTGTATAGGACAAGGAAATTCCCTCAGCTGTCGCACCTCTGGGTGGGCTGGTGGACCCACACCTCTCTGCTCTTTTGTGTTGTGAACACACATGAACCTGAAGCCAAACTTACGTGAATAAGCTGATGCGTAAAATTAGCTTTTTGTGAACACATAAAGCCTCTAGGGAAGTAGCAGGACTGAGGACTTTTGGGCACTAAATATTTTTTGTTTGAGTTTAAGTCTGAAGAGAGTTCTCTTTCAAATACTTTTTCCTTCCCTTTACAGTCAGAGGTTAACATCATACACATAGTTTGGAGTTGTTGAGATTATGTACATGTAAGGCTGAGAAAAATACACAAATGTTTAGAGCTCATTAATGACCTAAAAATACAAGCGGCAGATAAGAATCTGTGAGGCAGGAATGAATTGTACCCTGCAGACATGGATCCTCCACTTAC
Organism: Pleuronectes platessa; assembly: GCF_947347685.1. Lineage (NCBI taxonomy): Eukaryota > Metazoa > Chordata > Actinopteri > Pleuronectiformes > Pleuronectidae > Pleuronectes > Pleuronectes platessa. Next base: position 6,324,911 of record NC_070633.1, read on the forward strand.
TCATATCTCAGCTTGTTCATCTGTGATGCTACATACTGAAACGTAGCTCCAACAAGGGCAGTAGGCACTACGCCCTTTAACTGCTGTTTGATATATTAATAAGAGAAGAAACAGGAGAGGGAACCGAGGAGGAGAGAGGAGAGAAAGATGGCCTGACTTCAGATGTGAGTTATAGACTGAAGGATACCAAAAGGGCAAAAAGGCACAAAACACAGTGACCGATGCATACACTTCTATCCCTATGCCACCTAAATACAAACGCACATAAAGTGCCCGAGACCAGTCATTCATCTGTCTGTCCCATTCTGAATCTAGCCGGGTGAGATATCGGCAGCTCTCCATTTAACTTCAGCCCCGGCTGAGACCAAGATAGCATCTGCCCTTTCTAGGGGCCCGTACAAATCCATAGAATGCTGTGACAATTATCGGCAATCAATGTCTATTTACCTGCTATTCACAGTGACTGAATACTGCTGTCTGAATAAAGCCAACGTCTAGCTCAGTTTTTTTAGGGCAGGAATGTGTATGTGGCAGCTTTTTTCCCTTTCACAAGGGTAAAGTTTAAATACAAAGGGATGGTTAAATTACAATTTTCTTGAAGAAATGGTACTTTCTTGATTCTTGTTGTTCTGGGTTTGTACCCTCATGGTTGAATGCACTTATTGTAAGTCTCTTTGGATAAAAGCGTCAGCTAAATTAAATGTAATGTTAAAAAGTCATTGCCATAATTGTGAATGAATAACACTTGAAACTATGTCTTTTATTGACTGTGATCACACACTCACATTTTGGAACAATCTTTATGGTAGATATCATCATTGTTTCAGGCTAAATTGATTCAATTGAGCCACTTTAATACTTGCACTTTCTTCTCAACCTTTCATATGACCTCACTTCTACTTCTCCTTAAAGTTTGAAGTCAATAATGTCAGGTGTAGTGCGACCTGCACAGCAATCTGATGACCTTTGAAAGTTGTGTATTTTCGAACTTTGCACTAGAGGCATTTACGTTCCTGCTAATGTCAGTATTTCAAATCAAAACGTTTAAGCCAATAATGAACTGTGAAGAATGTGTATTTTTAGACAAATGAGTGCAGTCAGCAGGAGGTGAAGGCATTGCTTCCTCCCGAGACTTGATAGACAGGTGAATTACTGATTCATCCATCTATCCATTATATATACCAATTTTCCTTCGAGGATTGCAGTGGTCTAGAGCCAGGGAGAGGCAGGTTGCATCTTGGACAGATTGCCAGCATATTACAGGGCCAACATGCAAACAACCGGTCAAGCTCACATTCACAACAATTGGCAAAAAGAGAAAAAAATCGAGGGAAAAGTCCCAGCTGATCGTCTGGTATAAAACCCAGAAGCTTAAGCTTTGATAAGACAGTTTTACCAGCACAACCATGCCATTCTGCCTATTAATATGCAGTGTTTTGAGTGTTTTTATAGATTTTAATATCATCTGGGTGCAATGGAGTTTCTACATTAGGGGCACGTGGGGCACTGCCCCACCAGAAAATCTGCCTAGCAACTCGACTCGAATAATGCGAAACGAGACTCCAGCATACACCAGAGGTGTCAAAAGTATTCCCATTCATTACTCAAGTAGAAGTATAGATACTAGGGTTTAAAAATACTTTTGTTGAAGTATCAACACAAGCTTTTTACTTAAGTAAAAGTGTAAAAGTACTGGTTTCAAAACTACTTAAAGTATTAAAGTAAAAGTAATGTGAGGGGAATTTTTTAATGTAAATACATTATAGTACCATATGTGTTATACTGAGCATTAACTTGCTTTAACATATTTTTAAAATGTAAGGAGTAGAAAGTACAGATATTTGCGTGAACATGTAAGGAGTAGAAGTAAAAAGTCGTATGAAAAATAAATACTCCAGTAAAGTATAGATACCCACAATTTCTACTTAAGTAGATTCGTTATGCAGAGGTGTCAAGTAAGGTAAAGAAGTATTTGTACTTCGTTACCTTACTTGACACCTCTGCATAACGAATAATACGGTTTGATGTTCGGCTTGTTCTCCTGACAGAGAAGCTAAAGACGTCTGCGCTCCCGTTTCTGTGGTAAATCAAGATTAGTATTGTATTTGTTAGTAGTGATGAGCAGGTATCGGTGTCTCTGTACCTGGCTGGTTAGTTTAGCTCCGCTAGCCTGCAGGCAAGATACCAGCAGTAATGGCGATGCTAACGGGACCGTACGGACATGATCCGGGCCACCCAGCAGAGAGAAGCGTTAGAGTGTGTTTGTCCAGCACGTAAGATATCTAATGGTATGTAAAGTTGTTTCACTCGCCAACCCATTTGACTTGACAATGTTACACAGATTCTTATTCTTCAGAAACAGATTTACTGTGATCAACTGAAACCTGAGTATTTAAAGTCACATCTGCATTGTAAGAGCAGCTAATTAAGTAGCATTACATCTCCTAAAGCTCTTTATTCCGAGTATTGATGTTGATGTGTTGTAAAGTGTAGCAGTGAAAACTAAACTTGTTTACCACATTCATTTTTATACATCGTTAATCTTACCCACCACCTATTTGCTAAACTTTTTTTGGGAGCTGAAGGACATCGTCTTTTTTACAAAGTTTGTTTGTTATTTGAGCTATGTGTCTGTTGCAATCATTTTACTTTAATGCTGTATTATAGGCAACATCTTTGTGTCGCGCTGAGCGCTAAAGCATGTGAAATGTATGTGAAATAGGATTTCTGCTCCCTGCTGGCACTCAAAATGCAGCCCATAGAATATCTTACTGGTCTTTATAGGCCTAATGCTTACAATAATCAGCTACCTCTATTTTTGTGACGGTGACATGACGTCATACAAAATTGCCCCACCAGAAATTTCAGGCTAAAATCGCCACTGTCTGGGTGCTTTCAGGAAAACTGTATTTATATCTGTTTTTATTTCGTTCAGAGATGAAATGTGTAGCATTAGAATCAGAGTTGTCAATCAGGAATGGCTGCAAAGAAAGTGACATTATTTCCGTTGTCAGTGATGCTTTGTTCTCTTGGCAGAACTCCAGGCTACTTTGCAGTGCCTGAAGTTCTTTGTTGGAACAGCATGACAAGAAGTCTTCAGGCATCAAGACAAGGATGGGAATTAAGACAAGCTTACCTCTGTGAGAGATGATGCCGTTAATAAGTCTGTTGGGCGAAATAAAGGGAAGTTGCCTTTTGCTGACAGATGTTGAGCTATTTTTAGCTTTTAAGTTGTTATCCAGTTCAACCTTGCTCACAGTGCAGAGTTAATCAGAGCACTTGGTAGTCTATCCTCCTGAGTCGTCCTGAAGTTGTACAAAGAGGGAAAATGTCTTTGGTGGACAGCTCTCATCCAGAATCTCATACCTGGAACAAAGATTCCAGCATTGAAATCATTTTTGGGTCTGTTTCAGTGAACTGCAGCCCGGTCTTTCTGTTTCTAAAGTTTAACAGGAGGTTGCATCTTGTGGTGAGTCCTCAGTTTAGTCCTAATCCTCACCTTAAAAAGGGGTTATTCACCTTGGAAAACATTTTCGGTGGACCAAGTTGTTTCCCATTATCCTAGATCAGGGGTGCCCAATACGCTGATCGCGATCTACCGGTCGATCACAAAGATAGTGTGGGTAGATTGCATCACGCATGCACGATTGGACAAGAGGCAGTCACGTGGACGCAACGCTGTCAGAGGGCCTCAACAGCGTTGCGTCGTTCAGGGCCGGGGGGCGTGGCGGCGGATACCAACATGAAAAAAAAAACGGGGGGGGCGACCCTTCTTGGAACACAGTACATTTTTGTGTTGGCAGCAATGCCAATATGTTTTATTTGGTTGGTAAATCATGTTGAGCTGGTCATTTCAAAAGTAGCTTGCATGCATATAAAGTGTGGGCACCCCTGTCCTAGATAATCCTTCCTGTGCAACAATGTGACCTGTGAAAACAATGATGTGCTCAAATATGATTGTTCAGAATTTAAATTTAACCAATGTCACTTCTACAGCGAATCATGCAGCATGAAATCTGATCAGTTTCTCAGGGGATGATGGAAAATTGCTGATTATTAATATTTTCATTCATACATGAAGCTACACTGTAATGAAATATACCAATACTGTCATCTAAATACTAAAGATGCAATCAGTTGAAGACAGTCGGGTAGAGCCATAACGTTCCCAAACAAATCTGCAATTTGTCAGAGAAAGTCCACAGACCATTGTACAGTGATGAAGGTATGGAGCCCTGTTTCAGTTGTACAATTTAACTAGTTGGTAATCCATTGAGGAGAATGGCAATCGCAGGGTCACTCCATGGTCCTGGGTAGTACAAGTTTGACAGTCAAGTAAACAGCAGAACTCTGTTCAGTTCGGAAATAAATATTTATATATCGAATTATTTATATATGTGTGAATCCTACACATGCATATACTCTACAAAGATGAACAAAGGCAGCACAATAACAGATGCAAATACACTTTCTTGCATACAAATGTTTGAAAAGATGCTGAAATCACATAAGAATCTTTTCACATGCAAATACACCAAAAAAAAAGCAGAACACAAAAAAAACACATCCACCAACACACACCCATACACACAAATACAGGTTTACTCTTTACTGAAAACTGCTGCTGGCATAAACAAAAGCAGCACACAAGGTCCAGGAAGAAGTACTGAACAGGCATGAGCACAGGACACTGACTATGTTTGACAGAACATGCACGTGTGTTTGTGTGTGTGTGCGCATGCGTGTGGAGGGACGCACACATCCATACGAAACCTGTAGTGAGCGCAATTGAGATTCTAAGGTCACACGCCTTGTAGAAATACTGTGCTTCTAAAACTCAAGACACCCCTCTGAGAACACACACAAACAGCCAGACAGAGAGAGAGACATGTGGTCTCAGAAGTAGTTTAGACCAGCAGACCTCAACAAATAGGACAGAGAAGAAAGAAGGTGAGGAAGATGACTTGAGAGGAAATGGTGGCAGAGGAGCAGAAAGCAGAGTGGAATGGAGAGGATAGGATTGACTGAAGAGAAGGAGGATGTGGAAGAAGAGCGAGTGAGTGAAGAGAGATCAGACAAAGAGAAGATGGCAGTGACTCCATTCGTGAAGGTTTTGTTTCCTTCCAGTGAGATACATTAAGGCCCAATCACATTTCAGCCCTTAGCCCTACCCCTTGGTTTTGCGTGTTCACGTGTAGTGGTAGGATGTCCCAATACCTGTTGGGACGGAGGGGTAGGGCCGAGGGGTAGAGCTCTAAACCCCTCCAAACGGACATTTTTCAGACCCTCACTTCAAACGGAGGGGTACCCAGAATACCTTGCGAATCAGCGGCAAGCTGGGAGAGACCCACAGATGTAGTATCTCCATAAATAAGGATTTCAAATTATGATAATGATTGTTATATCTTAGTTCAATATCATTTCAATGTATTATGTTCACTTTTTTCACAACAACCTTAAAAAAGACTTCGTTCGGTCCAATGAATACAATATCACAATCCTTGAAAATTGGAACAACTTTTACATTGATGAGGACTAATTGTTACAATCAAAGGTGTGAGAGCAAAGGAAGGATCAGTGACTATAACAAAATGAACATAAGCAAAACTTTTCAAAGGGATCAGTGACTGTAACACAGATCGATGAAAGCACTCATGTTGAATGGGCAGTGTCTGTGGTTGCATGCACTGAGGGGTAACTGTAAGAGATGACTGTGCAGTCTGTGGGACTTCTTCAGCAGCTCTGGCAGTTCAGGTTCATCAAGCAGGTCAGCCCAAGGCAAAAAGCTCAGCAGTCTGTCTGAGCTCTCAGCAGAATGTGAACAGCAGATTTCCAGTGTTCAGGCAGGTGCAGTCTTTGGGGAGATGGGGCAAATGGATCCTGTATTTAATGGGGGTATATAATAAGGGAACATGTGAAATGTAGATGATCCTGGCGATCTTGAGCATATGGTAATTGCAATGTCGGCACACAGAAGGATCAGCGGGAAAAAATAGCGGATCAGAGAGAAACTCTGAATCTCTGAGGTAGACAGTTCATTTTTGCATAATTTTGTCTGATGACTTCAGGGTCGGATTGGCAACAAGACGTTTTTCACTACCTCAACCACACAGGCTGATGTTGATGTGCAGTAGAGATCGTCTCCGACGTCATCATAATACGCACATATGCTTGACTCATCCAACCATCACCCACCGGAAGGATTTTTTTCTCCAGTTTAGAGATATGGACCCAAATGAGCTTTCCAAAATAAAGTGGCATCCAATGTTCCAGGATTTGAGCGACTCCGTCTTGCCTCAAAGCTGCGACCGGCTGCGCTGTGTGAGCGCTCGTTCACAGCGCCTGCTGGACAAATGCACAAGATTCTCTTTGAAAGGTGCTGTAGCCGTGGGAATGAGAGGCCTTGTTAGCAAATTGGCCCGTGTTGAGCCGGTTGGGTGAGTAATCTGCCACAGCGTGCATCGGTAATGTGTAGGATTGGGAATTCGGAGTATAGAGAAATATAAGTCTAGATGGTTTCTATGGTTGCCATGGACACAGAGATGAACCGTCATCAACTGAAACAGCTTTATTTGCTAATGTCACGGCCATCATGACACACACGCAGCACGCTCTCATGCTCACCTTGAAAGGCAGGCACATTCCCTATTTTTCCCATGGTATTCCACTCCCCCCTTGCATTGACTCGAAAGGGGACCTGCACCTCAGATCAAGAGCCACTGGGTCAATGGTAGAAAATAAATTGCTGCCAGTCAGATTAACAATATCGAAGGGAGAGCATCTTTATCAGCAGAAACTGTCTAATAATGTACTAATAAAAGATACATTTGGAATACCTGCTGCGAGGCTGAATATATTGGCAGTTCAGTGACCCCTTGTCAAGGAACCTTAAGCAACAGATACCACTCCTTGCAGTAAAGTGGATGAAAGGAGTTGTTATTTCATCGCGGCACGAGGGTTTTCCTTTGACCAATATTTCAAAGGAAGCATAATTCACATTTCTACCAATCAGAATGGATATAGATGATGGCCCAAAATAGGAACATAAGGGAAAATAGAAGTAGTGTGCATTTATATGTGGCTTTGATTATAAATATGCGACTATTAATGTATGATGGAGGCTAGAAAACATTTAAAATTGATAGCACAGGGGAAAGAAAGAGGGATATAACAGAGCAAACATGAGAATGGTCACGCTTTATTTAGTTGTCTTGGAAGCATGCCCTTTTCCATAAACATTTCTCATATTCTGTACCTGCAACCCTCTGTAATGACTAAAGAGGAATTTAATCAAGTGTACAGTTGTTTACCTTCATTCACCCACTCTGTTTTTTATGAGTAAAGCAGGTGGGAATGTGAAAGATTAGTGCAACGTGAAGCTTTTGGTTGCACTCCAGTCTCAACAGATTAGAACAGAATTCAGATTTATTTTCTTCTTTACAACACCATGGGGTAGATTGGAGTTGACAGCACCGTGTTGCGGAACTGATTAGACCGACTTCTCGATGCTTTCTCGAGGCTGATTGACAGATGATGCTGCAGAAATTCAAATTAGTCGACTCAAATCTGGTGATTTGTTTGTGCTCTACAGACAGGTAGAGCACACTCAGGATGCCCTGGGCACAAGAAAACCTTTCAAAAGTCTCGACAAGCTTTTACAAGCAGTCTGATGTGCTGGAATTCAGAAAAGTTCACTTTTTTGAAGATTTTTATTCTACTGTACAACCCTTGTTCTTTGCTTTGGGACGATCAGGGATGCGGTCTGGGGCTAGTCTGCCTTTTGAAGTGTCACTTACAAAAATAATCTCGGTGGACATTCAACCGGTAAGGGACACTTCAGAAGAGAAGGAAAAAGGATATCTACTGTTGAAAGTGGCTCACTGGGATCTGTAGAATGTAGCATCACACATCCTTTTAACATTTCATTTGACATGGGTACAAGCTCTAGTGAAACTGATAGGTCATCATAGGACAACAAACATGTTTTTTTTCTTCTTGTGTTGCTGCAGGTCTAGCAATAAGAAAATACCTCGGAGCAGTGCCCTTTTAACCCACAAGATCAAAATGTAATATTCTCTTTCTGCATGCCCCCTGGCTTTCGTCTGTGCTCTCTCTCCCCAAAATGATCAATTGCTCCCTGTCTAAGAGAGTAGACACTCAGGGCAGTTACTATGGCCCATTGACCAAGCCTCAAAGCTACCAATATCAGCATCCAAGGCTAATATGCACCAATGCTGGTGAACGAAAGCAAGCATACACACACACACAGACATACACTCCTATATGTAGGGTTGAGTTATTTTGGCAATTTTTTTTATTCCTGACATTTTTTTATTCTGCGTGCTGGCATAGCCTCGCAAAGAGGGTATTGTTTTTACCCCTGTTTGTGTGCAGGTGGAGAAACATCACGGACGTATTTTCGTTAACTTTGGTGGGATTATATTTTATGGAGGATATTTCCAGATGATTCCGTTTTGGAGCTGATCAGTCAAATGGCTACGTCGACAAAAATAGGGTCAACATACACTTTGCCCAAGATATCTCTGTAAATATTTGGGCTAGAAGGACAAACTAAAGCTATTGCAATATAAGACACCTAGCTTTGCCTGATTGTGTTTGCACAGGGTTTGCATCACCTCAGCAAAGGTTTTTAAAAGGTTGTGATGACTGAAAGAAATCCCAACAGTTTCACAGTCTATTAAATGTTGAAAATTAGACAATCAAAAATGAGGTAAGCGTAATACACAATTCAATTAGGGATACATACTTCAAGGAATTGACTAATCATAGCAAATGGTGACAGTTATTTTTGGTGCAAAAGGCTCTTTAAGCCCTGAAAGAATTTAAGTTGCAACAAAGATTCTGCTGGCAGAGACAAATAATTAGATCTGGCATAATTGTGATTGACATTAAGTCATCTGATGTCCATGCAGTTCTATTGAGTTAATGATTGTGAAGCCTGAATTAAGCTGCTGACTACTAGCTAATGCTAAAGCTAATATAGTTAGACTTTTGTACTCTGCATAATTTAACATTAGACCTGTTGTTTTTTACTTTTTGTAACTATCAGAGTTGTTGTTGAAGCCAAAAAATGCTCTAAAAAGTCAGTCAGTCTGAGTCAGTTTGTCTATTAGCTTACTTATATTAACGATTATTTTGACAATCAACCCCGCACCAAGCACCCATCTCCTCCGACCCCCAACTTACCACCTATACACATAATTGCTGTATTGTATGTAGATCTTAATGCTTATATTGTTTGAGCTTCAGAGGGAGTATATGTATTAAAATAACCCAATCTTTCAAATATATATATATATAAGCGTACATATTCAGAATTTAACTACTCTCCCTTTTGTCTCTTCTTCCCGCAGCCTTGAAGCCTGTAAGCATCGTGACCTTATCATCAATTTACAGGACACACCACACACTGAAAGCAAGGTTATGGACATGGTCATGCACACTAGTCAAATTTCTCCACCTCCAGCATAAATCCCTCTCCTCTAAATCTTTCTCTCTGTTGCTCACTCAGCCTCCAGCTACTGGCTTTTTCTCCCATCATGCCATCATCTTTTCTTTTATGCCAACTCTCTCTTTATGTCCCTCTCCAGTCCGTGCTCTCCCTCTACACTGGTGGGTAATTAAAGTGGTCAGGGCCATTCTGTTACCCAGGGGGTGGGAGATCTATTTAAAGGCTACTGAGATCAAAATAAAAACCAATTAGCACTAAGGTTCTGTCTCTTTTATAATGCAGGCAGAGCTCGACAGCTTATTGGTTGCCCTCTGTCTTTTTTCTCAATGCAGAGAGCACTAGAGGGCTCAAGCTGGATTGAGGTTAAAGTAGAAAAGATGGAAATGCACATGGGGATGGATGGAGCTGTCTGTATCCCCTGTAATAGAGGAGGTGCTTGTCGGGTTATATGCATACAGACAGAAACCATATTGAGTGCTGATCTGGGAGCAGTGTAATTGTTAAATCATAATGACATTGTAGGGTTATGTAACCTTGACCACAGTCTTTTCCGTTGCAGACAAATAATGGAGAAAAGGGGAGACTACCGACTCTGAAACTTCTTATTCAAATATGCTAATGGCCAAAAGCTGTGCTGTCTTTTTGTGTTGATAACGGTCAATTTAGGTCAGTATAGAAAACTCAGTACTTAGTTAATGTGACTTAGAATTTGTATTTATGATGATAATAAAGCATTACAATAATAAAACTAGAAAGGCACTCTGTCAAAGCCTGACAGTCCCTTTCAATTTAATCAAGCTGCACTGAATTGGAATTACGCATATATCGGTTCCCTATATATATATATATATATAATCATTCCAGATCCGTGCATTATTCCCCTAGGAATGTGGTGAAAATTTCAAAAATGTGTGTTCAAAAAGGGAAGAAAAACTTCTGGATTTGTCTGGCTCCACATTTTCTCTGACTAACCAAATTTCATTAAAATCTCTGCAATATTTTTAACCTAATCTTGCTGATGAAGAAACCAACAAATAGAAACTGGTGATCCATGTAAGTAACAAAAATAAAATGACACTATAGGATTAAAAACAAAACCACCAAATATCTAAATTGTTTCTTAAGTGTAGAAGTCTACAGCCTTTCAAATGGGGCACAATAAAATCAAACAGGCTTTGGGTTATTGGATTGACCACAAGTTTTTGGTATGCTCTTTTTATTACATCACATTACATATCAGTAACGGTGGTTTAAGATTAGGGCAATATCACTTTGCGCATTCAGGTATGCTGTCACTAGGGTTAGCAGTGTGCAGCGCGAATGGAGACACAGAGAGGAGCAGGAAATCACTGACAGCTTTAAACACTGTAAAAAATTACCAAAGACATATGAAAATATCATAAATGAACATTATAAGTGTATTACCTGATCACTGTAACGAAATTATTGAAACAGAATTTGCATAGGAACGAAGATTTTTGATCCATATTGTAAATGTTGAAAAATGCAGTAAGGTTTCACACCCAGGCTCCTAGCTGTCTGGGTGGGGACTACTACATAGTTTTCGTTGGTAGCCGACCAAAGATATTTTACTATTGCCTTCAAGTCACAAAGATTGTCCCCATCATTAGCTACGATATGCATTGACCAGTGGTCTGTCATGTTAAAGATAAGTCATATTGTCTTTTATTATCTTTGTTCAGTCACTACCTATCACACAATCAGCTAAACAAAAATGCTTTTGAGTCTTTAGGTATATGATGAAAGTATTGCAGTATATATATATATATTCGTCACAATAAATGCATCCAGAAAACACAAAAGCCGCCGTGTTTGGCTATTTTTGACAGCAGATCAGTTTAAAATACACCAGGGAGTAATGCAACGAGAAGGCCCAGCCACGGTGAGCTGTTAGATAAAGAGCTGGAGGCAAGATGCCAACCACCTCCAACTTCTCAGCGAGGTAACTGAGTTCTTTCACTGTGCCCTGCTGTCGACAGACTTGTGCCATTTGCAGCAGAAAATCCGAAGACCGGCGCTCACAGAATTATGGAAAAGGTAATATCTTGCCTGTAGTCTTTGTTAAAACAAAACTTGTTTGTTTTGCTGTGACCTCTAGTGTTAAACCAATTTAGCTAGTCTCACCAAACAAAGTGCTGAAATATTTGAGATTGCCACTTAAAATATGCTTGTTCTTTTAGAGCGAAGATTCATTTGAATAGATCTTACCAGGAATTGCTACTATCCTGTGTCTCTTGGAGCTCGGTTGTTGGACCTCCTGGGCTCAGCTGATTTAATGGCAAGCAAGTCCAGCAAGTCGTCAATTACTGTCTCTTCTGTCCCCCAGGCTTCACACAAATCAATAATTTGGACGTCCGAAAGCGAGGGTAGATTTGAGCCAGTGTGGTTAAAAAAAAAATGCCAAGACCCAGTCCAATGAGCTATGGTAGTACCGGTTCTGCTCTTTTGAGGTCAGTGGTTGGATCCCTCAGGTCACTGTGATAGACATGAGATTTGTCAGGTGACTGTCTTTATCTGCTCTCTACTCGGGTCCTCTGGCAATGTACAGATCAATTTAGTGCTCAGTGGATGGGATTAGTAGGACAAGAAATAACATGTCTGCATCAGCTTTATGACATTACTGTTGAGAGGACTGTTAAATTTAGGCGGGAGATCAGTGTAAGTTTTTTGTTATCTCTTAATGAAGTAGTCTACCACAGAGGTGATTAAAACATTTAGCTTTTTCATGGAATCACCTTTGCAATGGGTTTCCACAAAGCAAAACACCACATGGCATGAAAGCACCTGGGCGGGCTGCTCCTGTTTGCCAGATCTGGGCCACAAGAACATCATAGCAATACTGCATGTCAAGCAACGGTGACAGAAATTATATTTATTTTGTTGCTATTTGAGCCATAATCAACATTATCACATTGGCCAATTTGATTCCCATCCAGAGTAAACCCCTCCTATAGCACTGCATTATCAAAAAAGGCAGAACTGCTGGTATGTCTCTCACATTTTGCATGTTTTTCAAAATAAAAGCTCATTATTCTGCTTGATATAAAACATTGCAGCCATGAAAATGTTGCTTTATGCTGTTTGTTTGAAGACAAAATGGTGAAGAAGTTAAATCATAATCTCTCGAAGTTATAGGGCCTATCTTTGACCAATATAATCCTATGGTGATATAGCCTAAAAATCACAAAAAGGCTTCAAATGGTTGTATTGTCTGTAAGAACATGCAATACAATATCCGCTGTTCTTTATCTCCTCATTGAGTTTGTCTCTTCAAATCCTAAATGCCAGCAGAGTCCAAAAGATTACAGTAGCTGCTTAGCATCCTCATGTATATATTTTGGGGCTTTCGAGTTATATTGCATCATTGCTACACCACAGAGAATAGCTCCATGCACATGGTCAGTGGTTTTACTGCAGTTTTCGCTCCCAGCCCCAATCAGTTTAACCAGAATGACCTACAAAGCCAGAAAAGACTGACAAGTTTTCTGTCAAGTGATAAACAGAAAGGACCTCTCTCTTCATTGTAATTACTCGGTTGGACCCTAAATTTCATTTGCGTTTGACAGAGCATTTATTCACAGTTACCATGAAATTGGCATTGATGTGACAACCTGCTTAAGCACGGAGGTGCTTGGAATTCTTGAAGAAAACCGACTGACGTGGAAGTGAAGACCCTGATTGAAATGCAAGCAAATTAGAGTAGGCCCTGGTTATTATGGAAATTGAGTCATCACTCTTCTACTGTCTTCTAAATCCCCCAGGCGGCCTGAAAATCAATCTACAGCTCAAATGGTCAGTGGTCAGTATTGCTTTCAGCAGCAATGGGGCGTCTGTGAATGGGACCAAAACATAAGCTGTAATGAATTGAATCTGAAAACAAGCTAGAGGTCATGATGTGGAAGATGGGGTATTCATTTATTTAGTGGCTGTCTTGTGAATTACTGTCCCTGTGCCCCATAAGGCCTCTGGCTGACTGATGCAATGGAGGCAAAAGAGGCTGATGACCCATCTGCCTGTGAATGAGGAAGCACAGAAGTGTTGGTGTCAGGGCTGTGCAAATTGTTACTGTCTATGGATACTGGCCCTGTGCCCTTTTTTCCTGAAGTGTCCTTCTGAACCACAGGGATACATTACAATCATGATTACTTTTTAACTAATCATGAATTATTACTTACTATGAGGAAAACTGCCGAGCTGCATCTCAATGAGCAATGTTTGTCTTCAGTGCTGAGTTGAAGGGTAACTTTACTTTCATATTTACATATTATAATCTGAACGTTAGTTCAACCATATACATAATTTAATGAATTGGTGTGCACCTTTTCCTGAAACTGAGGTTCTACTGTATAACCATCTACAACAAAAAGTTTTAAATGATCAGTTAACTGCAAATCTCTCATGAAGCCTATATTTATGTTTGCTTTGGTGGTCCTTGTATTATAATTCCTTCTCAATGAAGATTTATGTTTTCTCTATTTAAGTGAATACATCAATTAAAAACGGTAACTGGTTGTACAATGTGTATTCTATGTACAACATGTACTGTCTATATTTGCACATACTTTATATATATATATATATATATATATATATATATCATAGATACTTGGCCATTGTCCATTTGTATGTTTAATCCTATATTGACTTGATTATAATATACAGGATATCAATTATTAGATATTTGTATTTACATCAGAAACCAGATGGCCTGTTTGAGTGGAGCGAGTTCCAATGTCATATAAGCTCCTACAGAGAGTATTGCATTATGGTTTGTTTGTGGCCTCAGGGGCCTGTCTTGCACAAAGCAGCAGCAAGCCTGACGCAAGTGTCTTGCTAGTTTCAGAACGATTCAGTTGTTTAAACAGCTGATGCACTTGTGCCCATCTGAACTGGTCTTAAAATCCAATGTGGTCAGGTGCATTGTTGAAGCATTACTAAGTTGATGTAACAGAAATTTATGAAAATATACAAATTTCTGTTCTTGTAATGGTGTGTTATCAAGAAAGCGATATGTGCTTTTACTTTACTTTTACTGCAGCCAGCCAAAAGGGGGAAGTCAATAATTTGAAGAAATATGGCCAAATCCCCTGCTTTCATGCCACACTAGTTTTCACTGTGTGAAGGTGTGGAAGGTCGGGTGCGCCCCCATTTTGTAACTGTCATTGTCCCTCATAACGTGTGTGTGTGCATGTCAGTGATTAGTTCGCAGAGCTGGCAGATATTGACCTTTTACTGTTCCGTGTGTGCGCAGGCTCTAGAAAAACAATGAGGCAGCATGAACGAATCCACAATGCACTGGTTTGTTTTGGAATGTTTTGGGTTCCCAGCATAGTGTCACTTTACAGGAACAATATACAGTTGGCTACAAGTGCAGCAAGCGTCAGTGGGGCTGGGAGAGACAAGGCAACAACACCAGCTAATACCAATCGACTGAGACCTCTTCATTGTGTGATTTGATTTGATTAGTTGTGAGTAAAGTGTTTAGTGTCTGATTATTTAAATGCTGCTTTAAAGGCTCTTCTATCGTGTTTCGGCCGGAGATTCGTGATTACTGATTATCTGGCGATCTCGTTAGGACAATTGAAAGTTTAATTTACATACATTAAGTAACTCTCCCCAAAAGCAGCACAAAATAACCAAAGTACCAAATCACATGAAACAGATGTAACATAACGTAAACATACACTATGTTTACAATATGTTTCAGACACTCAGGTGAAAAATCAGGTAAGCACCGCATAAGTCACAGGTGCTATTAGAGTTGTGTGAATTAAAAAAAAAATATTCACTATCTGGGCACAGAAATAAATACACACTGATCCATTCTCATGTCCACACAACCATACACATTGTAATCTTATATCTTACTGAGGACACTTATTGGCTTAATGCATTCCCTAAAGCCTTACTCTAACCATCACATCTAAATGATAAACACCAACCCTTCCTCTAATCTTACTCTAACCCTAAACTAAAGCTAAGTCTGACTCTAACCCTCAAACAGCTCTTTGTGAAATAGGTTTCTCACACAAATATATGTACACACACTCACACACACAGGAGTTGATGTTGCCTTTGGCCTGCAGACACAGACATTTGAAATTCAATCAGTCACAATCTGGCAGGAAGTGTGTGTGTGTTAATGAATGTAGAGCCCTTCATGAGTGTGCGTACAGTACCCGAGCAGCTGCCATTAGTCCCTGTATGTGCATGTCTGGTGTACATTTGTATGTGGTGTACTATATGTGTAGTGTTTTTCCTTTTCAACAAAACTATTTTTAGCTTATCCCATGAGCCCATCTTTATCTATGATGAAATTGCTGCTTTTTAAATAGCTTCCCATCTACATGATTTATGTATGATTGAAACATTGGCCACGAGGCAATTTGTTTTCAATGCACTCTGCATGAGAAACACATCTGAGGTCAGAGGTTGTTTCTGTGTGAGTTGTTTTAGGCCAATTGTGTTTTTTTTTTTTTTTCGTTAGTCCGAATGGTCAAATGTCTTTCTTTTTCTCCCCCTCAGCAGCTCAAGTGAATTTTACCTGTATGTGTGGCGCTGGCCCTCACTTTGTGTTCCACTTCCACATGTTTGTGTGTGCGCAATTGCACACGTGCGTCTCTTTCCAGGGAGTTCTACCTCAGGCTGTCGGAGTGAGTTTCCGAACAAGCAAAGGTTAGCTCTCTGAGGAACAACCCCACTGCCGAACTGGCCTTTACACACACACACACACACAGACACACAAAGACAACTCAGAACACACATCAGTCCTTCTCTCCACAAGAATATACACGCATATATGAGAATACCTATCCAGACAGGCTTTTAATCAATCAATCAATCAAATTTTATTTGTATAGCCCATATTCACAAATTACAATTCATCTCATGGCTTTAACAGGGTGTGACATCCTCTGTCCTTAACCCTCAGCAAGAGTAAGGAAAAACTACTAAAAACCCTTTTAACAGGGTAAAAATATGTAGAAACCTCAGAGAGAGCCACATGTGAGGGATCCCTCTCCCAGGACGGACAGAAGTGCAATAGATGCCACGTGCAGGAAAACATCATCAATAATCAAAGTCTCTAGCAGCATTTGATGAGGGTAGACATCCCGAAGGACAACCCCAACATGACATGCCAAGCAGTCCCGCTGCAAGCACAGTCCATGCTCAGCAACCAGCAGGAACACGATCCACCATCCAGACCAGACGCCACTCCAGTCCTCAGTTACCGTCCATCACCGCCCACCAGGACCCATCACGAGCCACCACCGCGGTCCTGGTCCACCGCCCGTGCCCAATGCCAACGCGACACAGGGTCCGCCACCACCACCACGATCAGCCCACATGACTCAGAATCCGCCACACTGGATCCAACACCGCAACCCCCGGTGCGCGATCCACCATCTGCAATCCATGGTGCGGCCACAGAGGCCCTGGATCTGCGGGTGATAAAGCAAAGGGATTCCGGGGAAGGGGGATAGGGATGGAGAAGAGGAAGGAGAAGCTGGAAAGAGAAGCTCCGTGTGTCATGTGTCATAAAATAGAACAAGTAACGTTCTGGCGCACTAATTAGCTCTAACTATAAGCTTTATCAAAAAGGAAGGTTTTGAGCCTACTTTTAAACGAAAAGATGGTATCTGCCTCCCGAACTGAAAGTGGTAGATTATTCCACAGCCGAGGGGCTTGGTGGCTAAAAGCTCTGGCTCCTACTCTACTTTTAGAGAATTTAGGGACGACAAGTAGGCTTGAATTCTGGGAGCGGAGTGCTCTAGCGGGTTTATAAGGTACTAACAGCTCTTTAAGGTAAAAAGGCGCTATATTATTAAGGGCCTTGAAGGTGAGGAGGAGAATTTTAAATTCTATTCTAGATTTAACTGGAAGCCAGTGTAGCGATGCTAATACTGGAGAAATGTGCTCTTTTCTCTTTGTTCTCGTCAGGACACGTGCTGCGGCATTTTGGACAAGCTGTAGAGTCTTTAACGACTTACTGCTGGAGCCTGATAATAATGAATTACAATAGTCCAGTCTCGAGGTAACAAAGGCGTGGACTAGTTTTTCTGCATCTTTTTGGGAAAGGACATGTCTAATTTTTGAAATATTACGCAAGTGGAAAAAAGCGGTCCTAGAAATTTGTTTTAAGTGACTATTAAAGGATAAATCAGGATCGAAGATCACTCCCAAGTTCCTGACTGTTTCATTGGAAACAAGGGCAATGTCGTCTAGCGCAGCTATATCATTAGATAATGCATCTCTAAGATGTTTGGGGCCAAGTATTATAACCTCTGTTTTGTCTGAGTTTAATAAGAGAAAATTGCGGGTCATCCAGGTTTTTATGTCCTTGAGACATGTTCGAAGTTTAGTTAATTGATTACTTTGTTCAGGTTTTATTGACAAATATAACTGGGTGTCATCCGCATAGCAGTGGAAATTTACCAAGTGTGTCCTGATAATGTTTCCTAGTGGAAGCATATATAATGAGAATAAAATTGGGCCGAGCACAGAGCCCTGTGGAACACCATGGTTAACTTTGGTGCGCACAGATGACTCATCATTAATTTGCACAAATTGGGAGCGATCAGAAAAATACGATTTAAACCAGTTAAGGGCGGTTCCATTAATGTTAATTAACTGTTTGAGTCTTTGTAATAAAATTTGATGGTCAATCGTGTCGAATGCTGCACTGAGATCTAACAGAACGAGGACAGACACAAGTCCCTGATCTGAGGCCATTAAAAGGTCATTAGTGACTTTTGCCAAGGCTGTCTCTGTACTGTGATTGGCTCTAAACCCCGATTGAAAGCCTTCATATATATTATTTTCCCGGAGAAACTCACACAGCTGATTGGCAACAACTTTTTCTAAGATTTTAGAGATGAAGGGGAGATTAGATATTGGTCTGTAATTGGCTAAAACCTCTGGGTCTAGTGTGGGTTTTTTGAGTAGGGGTTTGATGACAGCTATTTTAAAAGACTGTGGTACATAACCTGATGATAATGACAGATTGATAATGTTAAGTAACAAACTATCAATTAGGGGCAGAATTTCTTTAAGTAAGTAAGTGTGTGTGTGTGTGTGTGTGTGTGTGTGTGTGTGTGTGTGTGTGTGTGTGTGTGTGTGTGTGTGTGTGTGTGTGTGTGTGTGTGTGTGTGTGCGCGTGTGCGCGCGTGTGATCGTTGGTAACATAGGCATGTGTTAGGGATTCTGTACATGCTCAAACAATTATCTCCCCTGCCCTTTGCTTGAAACGCTCAGTCCTCTTCAGGGCATATTAACTAATTGCCTAACACCCTTAATGATGCTAATCACAATTAGTCTTTTCAGGTATATCTACATGCACACAAAAACACACATCAGCATATGTTGACATGCAGGCTCCTGTGCACACAAGTACAATTTGCATACACATATATACTTAAGTAGGTAGAAACACACGCACACACTGTCACATACTGTTCATGCATTCCCTACCTGCCAATAATGAGCCACAGGATAATTGCTGGAAACGAGTCAACCATGTCACCTCTGTTATTACGCTGTGGTCATCAATATGGACTGAGGCAAAGGACAGAGTGTGTGTGTGCATGTGTGTTCATGCGTGGGCCTGTCTTTGGAGGGGAGAGCGACATAGAGGAGAAGGGGGGGGGGGGGGGGGTTGGGGGGGTGGTGATGCAATTGATTGGCAACATGACTGACTGCTACAAACACAACAATGAGGCTTCGAAGTCCAAAGCACTGCTAGCGGCCCTCGCAGGCTCCAGCGTTCGTTAGAGCCAACAATACAGACAGCATAATGTGATCCAATGCATCCGACATTCTGTGTTTTTCAAACCATGCCAGCAGTGTTAGGTGTTCCTCTTGTGGCATCGCCCCTTGTGTCCTGAAAGCATAAACGCAGCATGGATGTTCTCAGAAAAATGTAAAAGAAACTTTCGAAGAGGTTTAGATACACGTTATGGTGTAACAACAGGAGACAAACACAAACATGTAAGAGAGAAGAAGCAGGTGAAGCTCCAGTATAAAGAATACTCATCCTCACACGCTGACTGGGAAGACTCTCTTCTTTGTCCCTCGTGAGCTTGCATGTGTCGGGCTTGTTAGTCAAAGACATTATATTAAAGTCAAAAGATAAAATCAGAGTACAAAAAAATAAAAAGAGAGAATGGGATCATTATAATGAATTGAAAACGTTTCCTCAGGGGATGCGATCCAATTGGAAAAATGGTTTTCCTCATCTCTCAACAGTGGTGGTTTTCAGATCGTTTACTTCTTCAGGGGAAATTAAGGCATTGTTCAACCTGTGCCCTATATTTATAATTGTGGGTCTGTAAATAATGGTACACACAAAAACTCCCAAAAAAGACACGGCAACAGTGGCTATCCAGGGTAAAGTAATTAAGTACCTTTATAGTACTTATTTTTACCAATGATTGGCTCAGTTTTTTATTTTCTGTGCCTTTGCTCAAGTTTTTGTGTCCAGGTTGAAAAATACCAGAATACAATAAAGTGAAGTCAATATACAGTCAAAGGCCCAATCCCATTTCACCCCTTGGCACTTCCCCTTCGCTTTGCACGTTCAAGTGAAGAGGTAGACTGTCCCAATACCTGCTGGTATGGAGGGGTAGGGCCGAGGGGTGAGGCTCTATACCCCTCCAAACAGAGATTTTTCAGACGCTGAATTAAAATGGAGGGTACCCAGAATGCCTTGCGAATCACCGGCAAGCTGGGAGAGAGACCCAGAGATGTAGAATTTTCTCCATTAATAATTACATTGCATGATAATCCTGTATTTCGCATCAACTACTGATGACGTGTCGGGATCTCGCGACGACTACTGATGATGTAACAGCTTCTTGAAGCACAGAAGCATGTATAACTATTTATTATTTTAAATTGAGGTAATTTGATATTTGTGTATATTGGGTGTGTTTAATTTTTTTCATCACAAAGTTCAGTTCCTTTTTAACAGACAACATGGTCATACATAACTTCTCCTGTCATGGTATATTTCAAAGATGAAGGTCAGGACAGGGTAATGAAACTATTACTGTGAGGAAGAACATTTTATTTACCACCTTAAATTAATTATTGGTTGTTTATTGAAAGACAGTTTTTATTGGACAAGTAGTTCTATTCATTTTCCAATGATGCTTTTCATGCACTGCAGCGCTGAACTTGTATAGATTTCCCCCTGGGGAGCTATATGTGAGAACTCTTAAACAGAGCAGCTCCCTCATGTAAAGTCAGTGTAATGTCCAGCTAAGATGAATATATCGCTTTCCAGAGAATTCGCAGTGGTGAAGTCTTTGTCCTCAGTTCTAATCCATCCATGGCACCGCCCATAACCAAACAGAATATTACCAGTAGGTGAGAACTGGCCTAATGCAAACCAGTGCTACATGTGTGAAAGAAGACCTCAGGACAATGATTCAGGCAGGTTTAATAAAGCAATCATTGGTTGACATCATCAGTGCTTGAATCAGGGTTTAATATAAAGAGGTGGGAGTGTGGCTGCAGAGCTAAAGACAATTATCGTGCTGAGAAGTTACTGTGTGGAACATCTGGATTCCAGGTACGGGGAGAAGGATTAGAAAAAAGTAGAACATGCTCACTAGCCACACAGGAAGGTTCGACTGCTGCCATGAGGTAAGATACACACCGATACCAGTGAACCAGAAACTGTTCTTTTCGTTGCTGAAGGATTTGACTTGTTAAACCTCTCGGTTCATTTACTTTGCCAAACATTCTAAATCTGTTTGCAAATTGAAAAACAGAGCTAGCGTACACAAATCTTCCAGTTTCAATAATAAACGTATGAGTCCTTCATTAGAAAATGAGTAATAATAAGTAAATCGGTTGAGTACTTAGTCAGCGAACAATGGGCAGAAGAAGGTAAATGATAAAGAAACAGGAAACCAATAGCATGGATGCTGAATCAGCACAGATATTTTGCAGCTTTCTAACTGAACTACACCACATATTGTGCACAGCTGCACAAACTACCTTGTCTTGCAGCTTATTAGAATTGGAAACGGGCCCGTTTTCTCATGCCGCTTGCATTAAATACACCATTAATACTTAAGTGCATTAGAAAGTGGTGGTACTGGGTAGTTGAATGGAAATACAGCATGCCAATGAGCATTGGCCCAATTTAAGCTCCTCGCAGCACAAGTTCATTCGGAGCCTGGTTGTTTCTCCTCAGCTCCTTGGTTAACAAGCCTTAAATTATTCAGCTCTGGTCCACATGAGTCTGAGCCAACACAAGCATATGGATCTGACTTTATTAATGTGCAACTTGACCTTGTTTGGCCCGGCTCCCTTATGTGACGTGATGCAGTTTTGTCATTTCTCTAATAGCTTTAAAAGATCAAGTGAGTCCAGTAAAGACTTTGAAGTGAGTTAGGCTTTTTTTTTACATTTTCAAATTAAAGACTTATGTATGGTACGGGTTTTATTTCTTGAAACCTGGACAGAGATCGTTGCACTTTATTGACATAAATGGAGTGTTAGAGCCACTTCAAGGGAAACACTCTGAAGATTTTGAGAATAAAGTTGTAATATTACGAGCCTAATTTAAGGCTACTTATGTATGAGGGGAAATATCCCCCTGCTGCATGTGTTAAAATGAGGGATGTAGAGCTTCTTGTTAAGTTATACTCAAGTACAGATTTCATAAATATCAGAATTCTTCATCTTTGATCTCAACAGCACCAAATTATAATCAAGTATCAGGTCTTTGGAAAGATTGTGAAGAAATTGTGTCTGGAGTACAGGACAATTATTCATTTGGCAAAGGTAACAGCTGCTATGACTGTGAAGGGGTTTCAAAGTTTCTCAATAAGCAATAACATCGTCTCATGATTTTGGATGCGGACGGAGTAAAACTCCAGAGAATATTGTTCATCCAACTTTTTTACTGACTGTCTTTTTCTATATTCCTGTAATACCAGGCTTTCTTTTTAGGACTTTATTCTCGTTATGTTACCACATCACTCTCCAAATCTCCTTTTTTCCAATATGATCCAATACTCCATAGTAGAAAAGAGACACTAAAAGCAGGCTTTGGAAATAAAAGAGTCCTGCACCAAATCAGAACTACTAGTCCGTGAGGTGCAATCAGGAAGTTCAGTTTGAATAAGCGATCTACAAAATTGAAGGCGGATCAGATGGTAAAACCATTTGTAACGCAATGAGCTTAAACTGAAGTTCTTTAAGTAGATGGTTTCTAGTTGAAACATTGAAACAAGGTGTACGGATACAAAAACACTATCAAAAACATTCACTGTGGTGCTAGTGGCCTACTTACAAACACTGTATGGAACAACCTGAGTAACTTATGAAAATAAATAGAAATGTGTTATACTTTTTTGATTGATTGATTTTATTATTGTATCACACACATCATGTGCTCAGTCTAAAACAGGCAGTTGAGACACCAATATTTAGATAATAAAACGTTCTAGAAAGAAAGAAAGGAACTAGAAACCATCGAAGCAGCTTCATGTCACGTTTGCACAGATTCTGCAGACACAGACATGACAGAACTAATAAAGCCTTTAATAAATGATAACGTTTGCTGATGGTGATGTCGGGGGGTTATCCTGGAAGGAGAAGGCTGAGGAGAGGGTCCTGGTATAGTGAGCTGCTGGGGGGGCTTCAGATTTGAAAACAAAGACAATTTACAAGAATTCAAATAACACAACCATTCCATTCTGTCGTAGTGGACCAGTAATTATCTGGATTTTCACCAAACACATGTTATATGGATATTACATGTGGATATGGACTACAGAGGAACATGTGAATCCTTCTCAGCCTCTGTATAACCTGGTCTGACATAGAACCTCAATCCAAGCATTTCATTCATTCAATAAGTCATTATGAACAACACCAAAGAGATTTAAAGATGAAGTTTTTAACTGCTGAGTCCTATCTACAGTACAGACGGCTTGAATAAGTCATGTACCTGGGCCTTTAAAACCCTCAGTCTTATTCTGTGCATTTCATCACACGGGCAGAATATTGACTCCATCACATTATTCATGAGGCTGTAAGCGGCGCACATAAAACCCAGATAGAAAAGCTATACAGTATGCAGAAATTTAAAGTGGCGATTCATTTTGTTTGGAGGGCAAATTCTCTTTCCGTTTCCCCCTGTTCTCTCTGCCGGTGCCACTCTCCTTCTCTCATTACGCCGCGCTTCCTATCTGCATGAGAATTGCATATCAGTGGCTCACAGAGGCAGCGCAGCAGCCTCCCGCCAGGCCCACAGCACATATTCCCATAGCCGGCACGAAGTCATTCTGAATGTGAGACGAGCCTTTATTTATGGGGAGCAGGAGCGAGGAGGGGGACACATAGGGGAGTGGGAAACCAGAAAAAAGAGATGGATTCGTTAAAATGCTCGATGGAATGAGAGGAAAACAAAGAGAGACCAGACGCGAGGCGGCGGCTACTGTGCTTCTCTCCGGGACGGTAAGCATTAAACACACTTCCTTGTTTGACTTGCGGGGCAGGTGCTGGCCAATCAGCTTTAAGCATGCTGTGAAACAGAGGACAGAGATGAATGCTTCTTTCAATAACCACATGAAGAAACGCGTAAACAAAGCAAACTCAGTTACTCGGGAGCGAAAAATACAGTTATAATCACATAAAATAAATGACTGTTAGTATGAAAGCATGTAACAACCATAGACTGAGGGCTCCACAAAAGAATATCTCAAGTAGCTTGATCAGACCCCTAGTGGCTGGCTGTAGTATAGTTCATCAATCGTCTCCTCCATGTTAGCGAAAGGGACAAGACCAAACTAAATTCAACATACAGGTCAAACAAATCTTAAATCAAAGATGGGTGATGTTATTGTTTAGCAGTTCTCATCAGCCTGATGTATGTTTTGAATGTTGAGTGTATGATAAGCTTCAAGTAGAAGAACGGATACTTGAGTT